>NC_137083.1:14288791-14628502 GCF_951640355.1 Cnephaeus nilssonii | reverse complement strand
ACTGCCATTTGATAAAGTGGCTCAAGCCCAGATTGTATAAACACGTTATTTCTGTGATTCTGGTTTTGTAATTTTTGAAGTGCAAATGGGATTGTCAACCACTGGAAGCAGTGACATTTCAATATTCTACTGCAAGGTGAACGTTAAAGTGAAAAATTTCACATATCACCACATTATTTCATTCTGGTACAAGCTCTAAATTAATGTTATGAAATGTTATGAACATCCCTATGGAACTACCGCTTACAAAAATTAAAGAGTATCTTTTATAATCTCCAAATTGTCACTCTGGCAAGTCCTCTGTTGCCCCACATTATTCTGGGAATGTCTAGTCTGCTACTTTTTCTTTCTGTGCTCTGTTCAGGATTTCTGTTCTCGGTGCCAATTTGTGTCCAGGGATTCTGCAAATCTTTTGTATCTTTTTCTAAGCATGTTCTCCTCGACAAAGCTATTCAGGCTGAAGTCTAATGTACAAGCTTCCCAGGCTCTTGCTCAAAAGCCAACTCTACCATTCTAAAAACACATTTTTTTAAAAAGAATTATAAGAGTTTCAGATGGCATTGTTTTGAATTTCCATCAACTGTCACTCTAGATAACGAATATGTAGTCATGCCATTTCATTCTATAGAAATATAACTGTCATATAAAATAATTTTTATACTGTTTGTATCTTGGCCATATACAATATGATTTTTGTCCCTAGAATCTTAAATATGGCAGTAGGAGGAATCATAAAGTCAGAAATGTGAGAAATATATTCTTTATTCTATGATACTCAGTTTAAATCCTGACATTTCCTGTTAGGAAAAAACCATTTGAAAAAGGAAATAATACTTAAAATGTTCCACCTATTCATGAACAATTCTCAGGAACCATATTTTATTGTGTAAAACATGTTGCGATTCCTATTGCTCACCTATATTTCTGGGCCTTCTATAAAATATGAACACATCTCTATGTACAAAGGTTGTGTGTATTTCACATGCAAAAACCAAAGATCATGAGTAGCATTTTCATTTAACTTCTATATGGATGTAAACTATCACTACAGTAAAAAAAAAAAAAAAAAAAAAAAAAAAGCGATTCTTTTTGTTTTGTTTTTAACTTTGCTTTCTCTCGCCATTGCTTAATATTTTATAGAAGTTTCTCCCATACCCTCTTAACTGGATTAAAGAGTGAAGACAAGTTTTCTCCGTTACAAAATTCTCATTTAATCCTTATCCACACTTAATTTATCAAATTAAATCGGACAAGATTGATGCCGGGGCTTTTCAGGCGGGACATCGTGTGTAAAATCGGCAGACAAGGGTTTGTAAAGGGTGCCCACCGTGACTTGTCAGAGCCTCTCGCCTCAGCCTCAGCTGCCCCCGCGCCACTCCAGGCGGGGTCAGGATGCGTCTTGGTGTTACACTGTGGGCTCTGTGGGGACACAGAGCAGCTACACAGCCTCCAGCAGAGTTACTTATTACCCCCTCGGCCCCCTTCACCTGCCCCAGCCATTCAAAATAACATCACACCATCCAATATTCATGAACCACGGTGCTGCAGCCAGGGCCCGCTACTGCAGGTGGCTGTTACATCAGTAATTGCCCAATACTTCCCTCCACAGCGTAAAATTGTTTTCATTATGTGTCATGAACACAGAGCCAAGCAAAGCCCTCTTGAGTGGTTTCCCAAGGGCTGGAGGGAGGTGGTACTTAAGTTAAACAGGCGCTTTGGGCTTAGATTTTTTTTTTTTAAATAAAAAAAAAGGAGAAGCCAGTGAAAGCTCATCATTAACTCTCCTTCTAAGTGCAACAGAAAAGCAGAAGCTCATGCAAAACTCCCGTAAAGATTATCCTAAATGTCTCAGTTACGAGGAAGAGCTTTAGGGGCTTTAGCGGGTCTTTCGATACTTGAAGCTGCCGAGCAGAGAAGAGAATCACTTTTTCCACCTGACTGGAGTTCCCATGGAGTACGGAGCTGGGGGATAAGCAGGTTTCAGCAATAAACTCCTGCATTGTGAGGCAATAATGCCCAGCCAGGTCCCCCCATTTTGATTCAAGGGTGTCTTTTTCTTGCCCCCCTGTGGAGGACTAATCACAGCTCCACTTTGTTTAATTGCAGCAAAGAGAGAAATGTGTTTAAGAAGTCATTCTGGACCCCTTTAAATGAATGCTGGGGTTCTTCAAGGACAACAAACAGGATGCATAATAAATAAGATTTCATTTCCAGATCAAAATAGGCCAACTTAAAGATTTTTAGAGACTGATCTGGGAGAGATGCTGCTGAAAAGAGAATAAAAACGGAGGGGGGGGGCAGGGGAGAGTAGGGGGAGCAACAAGTGGGATTAAAGTCTTGGTTCTTATATAGAAACAAGCTGTTTCTATATGGTGGGAGGATCCTTACAGGAATACAGTCTTTACAGAATTGGGAGCTAGTAGTTTTTCTTAGCATTTTTTATTGTGACTTAGGAGGGAGGATGGGAGGTAGGGAGGGAGGGAGGGAGATTTTCTTATAAACTATGCCAGCCCTTGATAATAGACACATTTGCCTACCCTCATTTTCCAGCGCAGGCCTAGCAAATGTTGGGTGCAACGTGTGCCTTGAGATGGCCCCAGGGTCATGAACTCCAGGGGGTGGGGGAGAAGCATTTATTATCACATGTAAGTTTGACAAAACTAAGCCACAGGCCAAATGATTGGGAAGTACCCCTTTTTATTAATTTAAAATCTATTTATTTGTTCCTACTCTGGCCTTCAGAACCTCTTTTTAAAGGAAAGCTATTTCCCCCTTCTAAGATGTATATTAGCTGACCTTTATCACTTTCTTTAGAAACCGTTTACCATGGATAATATCACATCACCCACTTGTGCAGCTGTCTTAACTGGTCTTATCAAACTTAAAAATGTGAAATACGAATCCCTCATGTTCAAAACTGTGATCTTTACTTTTCTGTCTTTTTCTTTTCCTGAAAGTTTTCATCAGCTCATCTAGAGAAAAAAATTATTAAATCTTTCTTTAAAATTTTATGGCACAATTTTGATAGTATTTTCTTTTACTACCACAGTATCCATTGATAACAAATCGACCATAGATAACTGTCAGTGCCATAAATCGAAGAAGGCGGTGGGCATAAAACCTCTCATGAGCATCTGCTGCAGGGAGTTTTCCTCTGGGTTAAGTGGAAGATGTGCAGTTATTTAGTATCCTTCAAAAACAATACTGAGAGAGAGAGAGAGAGAGAGAGAGAGAGAGAGAGAGAGAGAGAGAGTGTGTGTGTGTGTGTGTGTGTGTGTGTGTCCTTGCCATATACATATGTATCACGAATGATGGATTTCCTTTGCATCTGGTAACTATAGACTTTTTTCTCCCCCCTGAACACAGCCAATGACTGTCTCGAAATGAAAAACCACTATGTGTTTCAATGTTGTATTATGCCTAGTCCCTGTTTGAGTGAAAGGCCGCTTTAAAACGTTAGGTGTATCATTGCCAAAAAGGCGCTAAATAGTATTGTCAGCATTTTGAGAAGGAATCGGTCCTTTTCCCCTTCCTTCTCAAACTCCTTCGGGACAGCTGTTAGTGACTTAGCGAACTTTTCATATGGATATGTATGTTAATGGCAGGCAATGAACTGGAGATGAAGAGGCCCCAACACAGGCCCAGCTCTTCAGTGCACATCAAAAGCCCTTACAAAAGGAGCAGTAAAAGAGGCAGCGATGGTGGAGCCTTCACTTTTGTACCCTGAATTAGTTCTGCAAGCAATGAAACTGATCTTTTCTCCCTGCCAGAAAAGTCTGCTGATGTTCGTGAGCGCTCATTAGCACAAGGGGCATTTGTGAAGATAATTGACTGACGCTGACGCTGCTGGCTGTCACAACAGCGCCAGCCAGCAGCCTATGTGCATTTTAATCGCCGTATTTTTTCTCTCTTTCTTAGACTTCATGGTTTCTAAAAGATACCAACCTTCCAAAGGTTTACACTCTTATCTCAAGCGGAAGGTTTTCAAATCTTTCCTTGGAACACCGGCAGCTAAGCTTCCTTTAAAAGACGTTGTATCTCTGTGCCCAGTTCCTGGCGTGGACATGTGTGCATAATTGAAAATGCCTCATCTCGTAAGTGCATGCGACTGGACAGAAACCAAGCAGAAGAAGACCCCAAATATTTTTATATCAGGTGAACATTTAGGTCATCGTGTCTATCCCAGGGTTCCCAGAGTTCATGCTGTCATCCTGGAGAAATAATAAGTGAGGCAGTAACTCCATGTTCATCATAAGCAACTAGAATCATTTCCTAAATGTTCAAATTTCTCATGGTTTCATTTCTGGAAACATTCTTATAATTAGAACTTTTCCAAAGAAGATATGGGGTAGGGAAGGAGGCGGGGAGCAAAGTGTTCTTGGAAATTCTACCGTGGCAATGCTCTGGCATGAGGCTATCTTCTATCTGATGGTACCATCCAGAATGGACTTTAAAGTATCAAAGTGTAGATTTCAGAGGACATTCAGTCTGTGTGCTGGCATGTCAAGGGGTTCAACCCGGAATGTGATGGGCGAGCATTCCTTTCCCCTGGGTTCTTGCTGACGGTTCGCATGTCATACAAACCCATGCTACTTGGTTGACGTATGCCTTCTCTCCTTTCTAAAGGAACTTCTAAAAACACTTACTTTGTTTAATTATACATTTATCTATCCTTTGTCTAGAAGAACATACCTGGGAATTTATATGTCATTGCGGCAAAACACAGACTTCTCCATGTGTCTTGTCCCAAATGAATGGTGTATCATAAGCAACGTGCTAAATCTTCTGTAATCTATACGTATATTAAGCTGTGTAAGGACTCTGTACATTGAATGCTCAGAATACTATCTTTCTGAAGCACTTTGGAAGCCTGCCTCGCTGTAACATGTCACACCGAGAGTATTATCTTGGAGGGAGAAATACGTTATTTTCTCAAGTTAAAGATGACAGAACGAGTTGAGTGAGTGTGAGAGTCACTTCTGCACTATCACCACGTTAGCATGAAAATGAGTTGTCTGTTGTGCCCTCTGTATCTGTGTTCCTGGCAGCTCAACTCACTGATAAGCTGAGTTGCTCTGAAAGGTCTCCAGGGGAGGGTGAAGAAGTTGGTCATTTCACTGAACATGCTTTCAAATCTGCTCCTTGATATGCTCTTTAGAAATAGGCTCTTGATTTCTCAAAATGTAGCCATCATGTCAACATTTTTCTAAGAAGTTAGTCATTGAGTCCTTGATATTTCGCCTTAAAGGGATTGGATATGTTCACCACACAGATAAATATAAGGTAAAACATTTCAGAAAAAGAATTGAAATTCTCTTGGCATTCTTTTTCACCACCTGGCTTTCCTTGCATGAGGTTCTGATAAGAGCCAGCATCCTTTCAAAGCTGAAGGGTGGGGTGTACTATCAAGGGGTGTGTTTAGAGGTTAGGATTCTTCCATTCCTGTACTAATACTTGCAAAGAGGACATTTGAATGACACACAGATGTCTTCTTTCCCAAGCTATCATGTAAAATATTTGAGAAAAAGGTACTCAGAGAATAGCAATTCACCTGTGATGCAGAGATAGGAGATAATGCCCACTTTGTGCGTTATTATGCTTTTCTCTTCAGATATACGTAAACTCATGTAGGGAAGTGTAATGGGATATGTCTTAGTGATTATTAACTGTTTCAAATGCCAAATGTTGGAACAAGAGAAAATAGAATTGCAATGATTCAGAGGCATACAGGGTTATTCATTCCATAGATGTGTCCTACAATGTTCCAGGCACTGTTCAAGGCACAGGGATACAACAAGTCCCTTTCCTCGTGGGAAGTACATTTGGAAGGAGATGTGAAAGTAGAAGCAGATATTACTAAACATGGGCCAGGTAGTAATAAATGGTATTGGGGAGCATAAAGCCGGGTAAGTTGATAGCTAGTGGTGGGGCTACTATTTTATTTGGGCCCAGAAGGGTCTTTCGGAGGACAGGACATTTAAGTACTTATGCTTACTATGTGTAGAGGACTCTGATGTTTCCCAACCTGTTTTATTTCATTAAAAAAAATACTGGTTGTGGCCTATTAAAGGTCACAAACTGTGCTTTGCAAATACTGGTCTGGGCTCTGTAGCCGTGTGTCCTGGATGCTCTCAGGGGAGGAAAGGGAACCTGCCATAGAGGATCTCTAGTTTTATCTACTGGAGCTCCATGTAAGATTTCACCAGGAAAAAAACCTTCCAGTATTAAAAAAGAAGAGGCCTGAAAACTACTTCTCAAGATCAACTACCAAGTTGAATGAAAGACTAAATACATATGTTGTCTTGTTTTGCACATGAGGCCAGGGAAGGGCTGAGAAGCCAAGGGCATACCTGAGTTCTGGCAAATAGTGCCCAAGGCAAGGCCCGAACCCATCTTTGATTTCACGTCCTTCCATCTTTCACCCTTGAGTACGTTGAGATCGGGAAAGCCCTCAGACAGCTGTGAAATAAGCACTACACCAGCATAAAGGAGAGGCATCGCCACACCACCTGCCTCTATAGTTGTCTCATATGGGAGTCTATGGTTTGCCATTTTCAGTCCATACTCTTCTTTGGTGGACAGAGTGGGGGTAGTGTTGATTAGAATTATTAATCAGTATAAGCTAAAGTTAAAACTAGAAGTATACATTAAAGCTAGATTATGAGTTTATATTTTTTGTTATCTACAGTGGCATAAAAAACATTAAATATTCTCAAATTCTTATCAGTCATAGTGCTCTAGCTAGACATTTTGGATCTGGATACAAATATTAGAAAAGTTCCATATTATTAGCTCTAGTTATTTTCTCAATAAACCAGTGAGCATGTTTTGTGTGTGTGTGTCACCTGTTTAGGAAGTTACCATACTTTTTCAGAGAGAAAAACATAAACATTGATTGCTACCATCTCCTTGTTTGGTCTCTTCCTTGCTCTCTCTCTGGAGATCTCAGTCATAGAAATAATATCTGTTGACAAGGGGAAACACAGAATAACACTTTTAGCAAGAAAGCAATTAACTAAAAGTTTTGATTCTTAAAATAATTGGTTATCATATGGCTTGGGCATATCTGGCTTGTTCTTCTTTGTGGGCCTAACTCTTCTGCCCAGAGCACACATTTCCCCGATCTTCCTATGGCTTTTACCATTCAGGTCGTACTTCAAATGTCACCTCCTTGATGATGCCTTCCCAGAACACTCCCCAAGGTAGCTCTTTCTCGCCATTCCCAGGTTCTGATCATTGTCTTCTCCGAACTGCTCTTCCAGGCAATGACTTGTCTCGTTTGCCCAAGTAGACTAGAAGCTTCATGAGGGCAGACCTCCCTTCTCTATCCCCAGTTTCTGAAATGTGTCTGGCATATAGCGCATACTCGATATTTGAAATGAATGAATGAATTTGCGTAAGATTTATTGTCTCTCAGCAAATTTCAAGTATACAAGACCATATTCTTAACTATAGTCATCATGCTATACATTACATCCCCAGGAGTTCTTCATCTTATAACTGAAGGTTTGTACCTTTAGATCAGCATTTCCCCAAGTCCCTCACCTCTCAGTCCTGGGTAACCACCACTGTACTCTCTGCTTCTGTGAGTTCTTCTTTTTAGATTCCACAGATCAGTGAGATCGTACAGTATTTGTCTTTCTGTGTCTGGTTTATTTCACTTAGCACAATGTCCTACAGGTTCGTCCATGTAGTTGCTAATGGCAGGATCTCCTTTTTTATGGCTGGATAACATTCCATTGTATACATATGCACCACATTTTAAAAGCCTGTTCATCCATTGACAGATGCTCATGTGTGTCCATATCTTGACTATTGTGCATAATGTTGCAATGAATATGGGAATGCAGGTATCTCTGAGATACTGATTTCATTTCCTTTGAGTACATGCCCAGAGTGGAATTAATGGATCATATGACAGTTTTATTTTTAATTTTTTGAGGAAACTCCATACTGTTTTTCATAGTGGAAAACAATTTCCATTCCCGCCAACAGAATATGCATGTTCTGTTTTCTCCACACTCTCACCAACACTTGTTATCACTTGTCTTTTTTTACAATAGCCTCTGGGGTACACTTTTTAAAGACAATTTTTCCATTTATTTTTCATTCTCTCACATATTTATTTCTTATACATTCATTCAGGTTTGAGAAACGTGGTGTGGGAATGTCAACTGCCTGGGCAGAGAGGGAAATTGGATTAGTGCTTGTCATTCCTCCTTTCCCACTGCTCCTATTGCTCCTGGCCTTGTCCTTGATGTAGATGACACCCAGAGGAATTTCCAACCACAAGATACTATGGGCCTTGTTTCAACTCAATCAATAACTCGACAGACCTCTACAAAGAACAACTGTGATGGATACAGCAGATCATGTAAAGATGAGCAGAAATGGTTCCTTCTTTCAAGAGCCTTACAATGTAGAAGAAGCAGAAATATTCACATCTGCACTACAATGAGCGTGAAAGATGGTAGGGTTCACGGGAAGGAAATTGTACTTGTTTAATTAAAAAGGCAATGAAAATGTGTTGTAAACATTCAAAAATCCAAAATATTTAAAAATTAAATACCACCTGACTGGTGTGGTTCAGTGTTTGAGCATCGATTCATGAACCAGAAGGTCACAGTTCAATTCCCTGTCAGGGCACATGCCCAGGTTGCAGGCTCCATCCCCGATAGGAGACATGCAGGAGGCAGCCGATTAATGACACTCAATCATCATTGATGTTTCTATCTCTCTCTCCTTTCCCTTTCTCTGAAATCAATAAAAATATATTTTAAAATAAATTTAAAAAACAAAAATTAAATACCCTATTTATCCTATCCATTATCAACTTTAATGATAAATACCATTATCTAGTATAGTATCTATCCTTCCAGAATTTTTTAAAATGTATTTTCAAACATGTTCACATACAGCTTAACAACCTTTCTTTCTTTATCTACATTCCTTCCATCATCCCTTCCTTCTTTCCATCATTTCTTCCTTTCTTCCTTCCACGAAAATGAGATTATACTATACTCAATATTCTGCAATTTACTTTTTACTTTTGCCATATTTATATGTTGACTTTTTTTCCTTGGTAGTATATAATGTTCTAAAGTAAAATATTGGCTGTAAAATATTCTAATATATAGGGCAATATAATTTTTGAACATTTCTTTATTGATGAGAATTTATGTGATTTCTATTTTTGCAAATACTAGCATCCACGGACATTCCTTTATGTATAAGTGTATTTTCATGGGATAGATTTTTGAAGTGAAATTGCTGTGTAATAGTGATTAAAAGGGTTTTTCTAGAGACTGACAAACTGCCTTCCACAAAAGGTCATGAAAATTTACAGAATGAGTACATCTGGTTGGGAGGAATCTAAGGAAATTTGATTTGATATAGGCCATGAGGGATGAGTGGGATTTTGATGGGCAGAGTTAGGAAAGAGAAGGGCGGGTGTAGGAACAGCATGAAGGGAAGGAATAGAGACAGCAAAGCCTACAGCTGCTCTTATAAAGGGGTTAGGAGAGTTGACTAGGAGGTAGGGTGTAGGGAGCTGTAGAAGGAGATGAAGCTGGAAAGCATGCTTAACTGATGAGTATGGGAAAACATTAAGGCTTTTTCTGTTGTAGCTAGTCTTATGATTAGACTAAATCTGCTTTTATTTAAGAAGCACAAAAATATTAAGGGCATTAATCACTTTTCTGCTGACTATAAGCATCATATTGTTTTTGAAATGTTGCTCTTTTGCTCCATTTTAAATTTCTGCTAGCCATCCAAAACGAAACTTGGGATTTTTTTTTTATTATTACCTAGAAAGTATAGTACTAATGTGCTCTTTTGTTTCAGCAAAAGTTAAAACAACTTTACTTCTTTGTTTTGTTATATTACATGTTTCTAAAGAATATGGATTTATCCTGTGGCTATTTATTTATTTATGGAGGCAAAGAGAATTTCTGAAATAATGCCTTAATATTCTTACTATGTTCAGGATCACGTGAGTGTATTTTTACATAGTGAAGTGAATTGGATTGAAATAAATACCCTAGATGTTGAAATCACTTGCTTGTTCTTAGCATCCTCACTATGCAAGTCCTTTGGCATTTGCTGGACAGTAGGCATACTGAGACCCTTCAGTGATTTCTCTGCTATCAAGTCTCCCAAGTATCAATAGTCTTTCTCCAAACACTTCAAAAAATAAGAATGTCTGGAAACAAAGTTTATATCCAGATAGCTGAGGTAAATTGGAGAAATCCTAAGAATACTTTGTTTAAGTCACACTTGACTACAGTTATGTTCTTTTGCCTCTGTGAACTTTTGATGTAAACAGGGGTGGGGTAGAGCTGGAAAATTATCACTTTAATAACTATGAGTCAGTGGGAGGGTAGGATTTGACTTTTTGCAATGACTTAACTGAACCCTAACAGACAGCACTATTATGTTTCTATTTAATGATATAGTTATATGTACTAATATATATATATATATATATATATATATATATATATATATATGTATATGTATACACACACACACACACACACACACACACACACACACACACACATATCCTATCTAATAAAAGAATAAAAGAGTAATATGCAATTGACCATCACTTCAACACACAAGATGGCCACCCCCATGTGGTCAAAGATGGCTGCCCTTCTGTGGACACGAGATGGCCGGCAGGGGAGAGCAGTTGTGGGCGATCAGGCCAGCAGGGGAGGGCAGTTGGGAGGAACCAGGCCTGCAAGGGAGGACAGTTGGGGGCGATCAGGCCTGCAGGGAAGGGCAGTTAGGGGTGACCGGGCCAGCAGAGGAGGGCAATGGGGGAGACCAGGCCTGCAGGGGAGGGCAGTTGGGGGCAACCAGGCCTGCAGGGGAGGGCAGTTGGGGGCAACCAGGCCTGCAGGGGAGGGCAGTTGGGGGGGACCAGGCCAGCAGGGGAGAGCAGTAAGGGGTGACCAGGCCAGCAGGGGAGGGCAGTTGGGGGCGACCAGACCTGCAGGGGAAGACAGTTAGGGGTGACCAGGCCTGCAGGGGAGGGCAGTTGGGGGCAACCAGACCTGCAGGGGAGGACAGTTAGGGGCAATCGGGCCAGCAGGGGAGCAGTTAGGTGTCGATCAGGCTGTCAGGGGAGTGGTTAGGGGGTGATCAGGCTGGCAGGCAGAAGCGGTTAGGGGAAATCAGGCAGGCAGGCAGGCAAGCAGTTGGGAGCCAGCAGTCCTGGATTGTGAGGGGATGTCCCAAATTGGAGAGGGTGCAGGCTGGGCTGAGGGACACTCCCCCCGTGCACAAATTTCGTGCACTGGGCCTCTAGTATATATATAATAGCAATTCTCCTATTAGATATGATACTTCTTGAGTGTAGGATAAGTGTAGGATTCGATTTTGTGCCTCCCAAACAACCTGGCACTGTGTCTTGCATATTGGAGAAACCCCCAAAATATTTGTTGAATGGATGATTGACTGATGAAGCCAATGAATGGGATCAAAACTACATTATTGTGCTCATCTATGTCTTTAATCCATATGCTGTCACATTCATTTCCTCTCTGGGATACTTCCCGTCTTGGGGAATGGACGAGTCTAAGAAGTGGCTAAGAGACAGGTACAGGGTTTGAAGATGGGCCTTTCTGTGCGGTTGCTGCTGTGGCTGTTGTTTTGGTTTGCCAATTATACTACCCCTTCAGGAGAAGAACGCCAGGGTATTTACTTTTAATGTTTTGAAAAACAGTGTACCTGACACTGCTCTCACCATTTATGTAAATGTATGCATACAAATTTAGAAAAGTATAACTTCATTAACTTAAATCTATTTTATCACAATCAAATGATGGAGGTAATAAAGGAGCAAAGGAAAATAATGCTCAGTTTTAATGGCTGCAACCTGTGAGCAGAGCATTATCTTGCTGCTGCTGTTATAGGGACCAGTAATTGCAGCAGTCTAGACATCGGAACAGATGCAAAGGAGAGCCTTTATTATATCAGACATTTGCCCTACTATGATACAGTCTAATTGTCCAGAAAATACATTTCTACATGAATTATTCTTAATTTGATTTGAGATAGGCCAACTGTTGTATTTTACAGAACTTTATCAAATGATAACATGGAGTATTCTATTTAAGAATAGTTTCTTTTTGATGCCAGTGCTTTTGAAAAGGCAAATGAAATCCTCAAAGATCAAAATTATGTAAACTTTTCAAACAGGCAGGATATTTGCTTGGCCACCTTATTAGAATTGTGGTCATCATTGTCACCTTCCTGGCTAAGCTTGCAAAGTGACTATCTCATGTAGTCACTTTTGCTATGTCTGAATATGTATTCTTTAAAATTAAAGAGAAAATCATGTTCCTTTATTGAACTTTAAGGTTCATTGAAAGCAAAATTTGTTTTTTAAAAAACATTCTGACTCTCTGTCTATTAATTAGTCTAAAAGTGGTCAATAAAGTTAAATCCTTTCCCATTTCAATTCTAAAAGATTTTTTAAAACTTTCCTGAGCATTAAATGTGAATGGTTTTTCTGAAGGAAATGTGACCCGTATAACCAGTTCTCTTTCTCTAATTTTTTTAAGGTCCATTAGAAGTGAGCAATTTTGTGTGCCTGTAACTTTATGCCAGGATTTTGAAGAAATTCAATTCATTTTTTTTTTCCTGCTGGCAGTGAATTTTAAAAGTCTTCAACATGCCCAAACATCTCAGAGGATTTAAAGAAAATTATAATAGTAACTAGTTTCTCCCCTTCCCTTAAAAAAAAAAAAAATAGAGCACACTACTGAAATTATTTAAATTGACGGAGCCTTTTAAGCAAGTAAACACATTTTAACTAGTTTTTTTCCCCCAAGCCCTCCATTCATGCCAACTATAGAAATTAGCCTTCACTCTTCCTTCACTTACACATGGATACACACACTTGCATGGACACAAGAAAAATTTCTTTTCTCCTGTCAGCATTCCTCCTTAACAATGGTTAGATTAGTGGCATGAAGGCGGCCGCAGAGAAAGGACATTCAGGCCAGAAGGCTCCCCACAGGCACAGCTGGTAAGGGTTAATGGCGGCTGAACCTCCCAGCCAGGGCCTTTTCTCTATTGTGTGTTCACCTCCTGGGAAGGAGGGAGACTTGTGACAGCCTCCGGGGTGCAGCGGCTGGGAGGTATAGCAACTGGGTCACAGAAGCAGTGTTCCAGGGGAAGGAGAGTGTAGGACTGCAGGGAAAATGAACTGGGAAATACAAATGGCTGTGTCTCTCTCTCTCTGCACACAGCCGCTGCAGCGGGAAATGCAAACCATTGTTTAGTAACACGCCTTATAGCCTTTTAATTCATATCCTATCCTTCCAGGAACAATTGGGCAAGGGCGTTGAATTATTCATATTGGAAAGTGGTGGAAATTTGAGTCAAAACCGTGCACGTATGGCTAACAGTCTGTTACGAAAGTTTGTGTGTTCATGTCTGGGAGACCCTATTTTCCACCTGGCATAAAGGCCTGAGAGCTCACACAATGGTCAGGAGCAAAAGCTGGGGGCCCCTTGTTAAATAGCCTTTGGAATTTAGGAGAGAGTGATTGATACGTGTGCATGTCCAGATAAAGTAGGTGGGCTTGAACATGTACCACAGACTGGGGCGTGGCATGGAAATAGACCCAGGCTTCTAGTGTATCTTTGGAATGAAGAGCAAGAAAAAGCAGTAACAACCATGGCAACGTCGAAACAATTCTAGACGCCTGATCTCTTGGGTAGATTTTTATATTTAACTTGATAGAGGAGGCTTTGCAGGCAAAACGTGTCCTTTACCGAGAGGCCAGATTTATTGCAGAAAGAGAACTTACAACTTTGAGGAACACTTATCTGTGAGTGCCACAGAGGTGGGTCTTGTCACAAAGCATGATCCTATGGCTCGGGGCCTGGTGGGCTGAGTGTCTGTGATAAATATTTGTTAAATAAGGCAGGACCTCAGGGCCCCAGAAATTGGCTCTGCTGCTCATTTTAGCTGGAGAAGGTCTACTTGTTTGTAAATCAGAACAAGGCGCAAGGAGGGTGCTTTTTATATTGGGAGAGGGAGTTTGTTTCTTTTCCAAAGAGCTGAACATCTCTACCAAAGGATGTTAAAACAGTGCACTTCCAAATTAATGTTGGCCTAATTTCTTTTCAATAAACCTGGCCTTTAGAGCTGTCTAATTGGAGACCCGGGTTTTGGCTCCATCTAGGCACTGAATGCTGGAGGCATCCTTATTCTAATGCTTTTGGCTCGGTTTATCTCATTTGAAATTTTAATTTCACTTGACTAAAATTTGCCCTCTGCTTGAGTTTGTTTTGACTTATTGTTCTCTGGGAAAAGGATTCAAGGGGGCTGGAGACCCCATTAGGGCTCGCAGATTTTACCTGCAGCATCAACATTTCATATACGTCCTCCTTCAAGTCACAATAGTATTTTGGGAAACAATACAGCCCAATGAGCTCATTCAAGTGGGTCTCTTTAAGTTGTAACAGGGGAGGGAGAGCAAATGAGTCAAAGCCCTGAGCGTTACAACAGCTTTTTGAGGCAAATGGAAGAGGTTCTGCTTTGCTGAGTCTTGATGTGTCTTCTTAGAAGGGATTGGCATTCAGATTACACAAACCCCCTAGGGACTCCTAGTCCCAGACCATCAGCCGGAAGTGACCACCTATTACAAGCATCATCATTGACGCCTGGAACCTGCTAGAGAATCTGTGCTAATTTGGGGTCGTTGGTGTTCAATGGACAGCCTGAAGTAACACAACTATTTTAATATGCCAAAGGGTGTGTCAGTGAGGAGACAATATGATAGGTCGGTGTGATTTACAAACTTCACAGGGGTAAAATACCAGGTATTGTTTGATTTACAAATATTCATTTACCCGCATTATTTCATTATAAGTGTTGAGGATTATTCTAGCATATGATTTTCCAAATATACAGAAGTGAAAATGCAGAAGCTTTCCTAGTGTGCTCAGTAAGTCAGAGGGAAGGCCGAAACTGCACCCCTGACCGGTGCATGGTCCGCTAGAGAAAGCTCCTCCCTCTCTGGAAAGCACTTCATTTTTTTCTCTTTCCATCTTTTTTTTTGGGTGGGGGTGAAGGGTGTGGCAAACAAAAGCAGTCAGAGGATGGCTCACTTCTATTCTCACCCAAGCACCTAGGAATCCTGAGATAAAGCCCATGCTTTTTCTTTAAAACTATGTGGTTTGACCCAAAACTTGGAAGTTCTTACGTGTGTGTGTGTGTGTGTGTGTGTGTGTGTGTGTGTGTGTGTTTACACTTACAATTCTTTTTAACTTTGAAAGAAAGAAAACAATTCACATCTGGACAGAGACTTTTCTGTCTTGCTAACTTTCAACTCACGTTGCATTTTTATGACTGTGTTGTTACAAATCCCAGAAAATAAGGCTAACTCAGCCTTCTTGTAGCAGAGCTGGTAGGTGCTGGTGTAATAAGACACATTTGCCTTCTGTTGTTTTTGTTTTTAAATAAAAGAGAAGGTGAGACCAGGGGAGTTTGTTGGCCTTATTGCCCTGGTATATGTATTAAGCATACAAAGATACAATGAAATATTAAATTAAGAACTCGGAAAGAATTGGTTCAAATGACAGCCTCTCACATTAAGGAGGTTTTGCATTTAATAAACTCCTGATCTCCCTGGGTGAAGCAATGGATTCAAATAGTTTGTTGTCACATTTTTTTTTAAATGTAGGTAATTCCATTTTCAAAAACAAATCTAACAGAAGATGCTGTTTAAAAAAACCATAGTGCTGTGTTTAAACCACTGGCTCCAGGATCGTGTGATACAACTACAGGACGTGCTAGGGAAAGGGTTAAGCTTTCCTGACTTTCAGATACAATGAAATTATGACAGGAAGAAAATTGTGCCATTTTAGCATGAAAATGCTTGTACAAATACTGTCGTTCCTTCCTTCTTACTTTCTTTATAATGCCTCAGCGATAGCTAAGATGACAGACATTTGACAGGTATCTGTAAGCATACGGCCCAGGCAGCTCATTAAAGTTTTTCTTTCTATGCATCAGCTTTCACAAAGGCAAAAACCCATTAGCATTGACTATTTTGCAGATTAGAAGAATTAAGGGCTTCAAACGTTGGCTTATACCAAGCAATGTCATTTGTGAAGTGATGTTTGCTTTATTATTTCCCTTTCTCTCCCTCTGAAACCAGACTGACATGACTTTAGCTCAACGTAGGGCGAAATGTGCAAACCAAAGGACTGGCTCATCGAAGAAAAGAAACACACTCCCTTTTATACATGACTGGAATGGCAAAAAGGGGAGACTTTACATGTACTATTTAGGCTCATTAGAGAACTGATTATGATAGTTCTCTGGTGTAATCTTTAATCGACTTTGACACTAGATTTGCCCCGTTACAAATCCTGTCATGCAAATTAAGTCATTTGTGTTGTTTGATATGGAAAGATCTGCTATGAAATGAAAGATTAGCTCACAGATGAGGCACCGGAGACCGCTGCCCCTGTGCACTGTGCAACTGATTACAGGGATGAGAGCGTCCATTTCTACATTGCTGGTAACATTTCGGAAAGGAGATTAAATTAACGTGGCTTCAGGTCTTCCCGCATGAAGATATTCAAAGTGCATGTTCATGTTTTCATAGCTATTATTCTTGGACCACACCAAACAGGTGCTCGGAAGGCTGTGTCCTACCATCCAGTTGTTTTAACGTGTTTTCCACAGGGTGGGATTGTGTATGTGTGTGCTCATGGATGAAGTGCTTCTTCTACACAGGTGATCAGTGTTGACTGACTAATGGGCAGCTTGACAAACCAGGTGGGAACTCCAGTGGCCCCCAGCAAACCATAATTTAATTTGGGCCTTCTATTCCCATCCCACCTTCTATACTAAATGCTGGACGGCCATCCTCTCAGGTTTTTGGCCTAATTGACTATAAAATGGAAAAGGGAGTAACTGGTAAAACTTACGCAGAGTTTCCTCAACACAGTTCATGTGGAAAACTAAATCTTGTAAATAGATGATAATGGGAATATCAGTGCTACACAATGACTTTAGAAACTGGAATCTTGTAATCCCTATAACCGAGGTTAGCTTTGCTGGGTATCTCTGGCCCTGAAAATACAAAGTAAATGTGAACAGAACATGGGGAGGAGAAACTAGATTTAATATAAAAGGCTTTATTCTACAAGTATCTCCCAAAATATACTAGTTTGGGCCTTTTTATTTTCTCTTCAAAAATCTTTTCCGACTTATATAACAAGAAGTTCACCATTTTCAGACCAAATCAGACATGGCTGATAAACAAAACATCTACCTAGCAAGGAATGTTGTACAGCAAGTTGAAAGTAAGCATTAAGAATCATTGACAAGATGGATGCTAGACTTATCAGGGTGATCGCTTTGTAGGTTTAATGTCTAATCACTGTGTTGTACACCTAAAATAATATAATATTGTATGTCAACTGTAATTGAAAAATTAAAAAAATTAAAAACAAAGAATGGCTACAGGAAAAATTATAATCAGTAATCCCATGGGCACAGAGAACCTTTAAAAATAATTTGCTTTGCTGTATAGAATAGTCACTTAACACTGCTATATTTAAAGGCCACAGATAAAAGTTGAATTAATTCCTTTCTCCCGTAATACTTCAGCCAAAACTGATCAAACTTGTTGTTTTTTGAGACCACTTTAGGGCATTTAAAGAAAGTACCCCTTTCCTATATATTCTGATAGTTTTGTGATTGTCACTTATGAGGAATTACTTTAAGTTGAACTAGATCTTTAGGGGTAAGAACATAGCTATATAAATGCAAATTTTTTAAAACTAAATTTTAAAATATTAGCTATATTTAGTGTGTGACCTCATTAGTATAAAAAAAAAGTTATACATTTAAAGTAGGAATTAAGGGTTACAAAGTTACTAGGCATAATTTTGCCTCATTGAAAATTAACAAATAAATGTGACACAATCAAGAGGCCCAAACCAAATATAACCCAGTTGTCCTTACCTTGGAATAGTTCTTATTTATTAATCTATGGCTTGCATCCTATTTATTTTTATAGATAGTTTGAAAAAAAGTGACAAAATATGATTATAGACTTGCCATTAAATGAAAGGTCAAGTGCAGTACAGGCTGGGAAGTGTGTAGGAGCTCTGATTTGAGGCACCAGATAAATATTCCATGTAATTCAGAGGCTGTCATGGAAGCTATCTTTGATTGAATACTAATGTAAATAGTCATTTAAAATCCCTTTCAAATGATCATAACACAAGTTAGAGTGGCCTCCAGCAGCTTCATCCATGTATCTTCTCTTGGAACATTTAAAATATGCATTTTTTTAAATGAGCCACACACCTCTGTTTTGATTAATTTTGATCAAATTTGGAGATTCTGTTTTCCTGGTAGCTAGGTGGAGAATTAGGCATTTAGGTATCATTGAAAGGAATTTTAATGAATAAATAACATATAGATTTTTCTTGGCAATCCCCGGGGGGGAAATTAACCCATAATAGAATTGAAAGATTTGAGACAATTTTCACAGTCTCTCATACTTACCTCACCAAGGTATAGGAAAATGTCCACAGAGATTTCATTTCCCATTTATTCATGAAATACCAAGGTGTATTTTTAGTAATATGAATTTGTATAAAATTATAAAAGTATAGAAGAGGGGATCTTAAAAGATGGATAAGGGAAAAAATATTATTTTGCTTAATTTTCACACCCACCCAGGAATGTAGGCATTGATTCCATTTCATAGTTGTATCCATTTTTATAAACCAGTGATAATAAGGTTATCTTATACTTCACAGAAGGCTTCTGAGGGTCAAAGAAATGATTGATGGGTAAGGGCTTTGTGAACTTTAAAGTGCTATGTGAACATGAGGGATCATTGTTGACTACACATAAACATGTTTGTAAGCAGGTCTTTCTCTATGCCAGATACCCTCAGATGTTACTAATCAGAAAAGAAAGAAAAGTAGAAGCATTTGCCTCCCTGAGGCTAGAGCCCCAAGACCCTCACATTGGTTAATGTATCCGATGCTTTTTTAATTGAGTGTCACATAGAACAGAAAGATAGTCTATTAACTCAGCAAAGATGAGATGACGTGGGCAGGGCCATACTGGAGGTATGTACCAGCTACTGCAGAAACATAGATGAATAGATAGTTTCCCTAAAAGTGTGATGCTTGGATCTTTTTTTTTTTTTTAATAGGATGTTAGTTCTTTTTAAAAATTATTTCTTTATTGATTAAGTTATTACATACATGTCCTCATCCCCTCATTAACCCCCCTCCATCCCCCCCACTCATGCCCTCATCCCCCTGTTGTCTGTGTTCATTGGTTAGGGGCTTATATGCATGCATACAAGTCCTTTGGTTGATCTCTCACCCTTACCCCCCACCCTACCCTACCTTCCCTCTGAGGTTTGACGGTCTGATAGATGTTTCTCTGTCTCTGGATCTGTTTTTGTTCATCAGTTTGTGTTGTTCATTATATTCCATAAACGAGTGAGATCATGTGATATTTATCTTTCTCTGACTGGCTTATTTCGCTTAGCATAATGCTCTCCAGTTCCATCCATGCTGTTGCAAATGGTAAGAGCTCCTCCTTTTTTACCGCAGTGTAGTATTCCATTGTGTAGACGTATCACATTTTTTAATCCACTCATCTACTGATGGGCACTTAGGCTGTTTCCAAATCTTAGCTATGGTGAATTGTGCTGCTACGAACATAGGGGTGCATATATCCTTTCTAATTGGTGTTTCTAGTTTCTTGGGATATATTCCTAGAAGTGGGATCACTGGGTCAAATGGGAGTTCCATTTTTAGCTTTTTGAGGAAACTCCATATTGTTCTCCACAGTGGCTGCACCAGTCTGCATTCCCACCAGCAGTGCAGGAGGGTTCCAGCACTTGTCATTTGTTGATTTGTTGATGATAGCCATTCTGACAGGTGTGAGATGGTACCGCATTGTCATTTTGATTTGCATCTCTCAGATGATTAGTGACTTTGCGATGCTTGGATCTTAAAAGACAAAGAAGGTTGGCCATTTGTAGATGCAGAGAAAGGATGTAAGAGTGAAGGAGCAGTAGAGTGCTGACA
Organism: Cnephaeus nilssonii; assembly: GCF_951640355.1. Classification (NCBI taxonomy): domain Eukaryota; kingdom Metazoa; phylum Chordata; class Mammalia; order Chiroptera; family Vespertilionidae; genus Cnephaeus; species Cnephaeus nilssonii. The sequence continues at coordinate 14,608,400 of NC_137083.1, read as the reverse complement.
TGGAGACCTAGAAGGGTTTGGAATGCTTGAGGAAACTCCAGATTGACAGATTCAGCGTCAGCATCAGGTGCAGGTGGGAGAAGCTTGAAGAAAGAAGGCAATCTGCACCTAGGAAGGTAATCAGGACTCAGATAATGGAGGTGCTTGGTGCTCTACCAAGAAGATATAGATCTGATTTGTTAGGTCAAATCACAGTTAGAAAGAACACTCTGGCATCAAGATTTGTGGCAAGGACAACATTTGTACTCATCAAACGGGAGATGTTGAGGGTCTGAACCAAGGCACAGACTGACTAGGACTCTGGGTTTTGCTCCTCTCTCTTCCCAAGCTGAATTCTATCACCAGTCATGCCAATCCTGGTTTTGCCATACTTTTTAAAAGTCTTAAAAATGTACATTTCCTTTGACTCAATAATTTCACATCTTGGAATTTAACTGAGAAGAGTTCTCAATGGTATATGTATAAAAATTTAATAATACTATAAAATTTAGAAATAACTTAATTATCCAAAAATAAAAAATTAAGTAAATTTTGCTATAATATTCAATGATATTTGTTAAAATGACCATACAACTGGATTTGTCTATTAAACCACAATTCCCAAATAGTAATACTCAGTAATTTGCAAAGATTCTCAAGCCAGCTTTCTTCTCAGCAGATCCAGTACTTTTCTCTATCACAACTTGATTTTTCACCATGTTTAGCAGGTCATCCTTGTCAGGATATTGGCATTGTCCTGATGACATTTGTTGCCATATTAACTTTTCTACTGCAATGTTCCCAATAGACTGCCTTACTGGGGAGACTTTCTTTAGTACTAAACACTAATCTTCTGCCAGGCTTGGAGCATGTTGGGTCTTTTCTTCCATGTGTTAATTAATGTACTGTAAAGACAAGAGCTTTAATTTTGTCTCTGCAGCTGGTCACACTAGACCTATGGTTATGGTCTATAGCCTAGTAGTAGTATTTTCTAATACATTTAATCAATCATTGAGTTGAGATGAAACATCAAAGCTAAGCTACAGTGCTCATTCATTATTCTTTGACTCATTCAACAAATCTCATTGAAGAATATTCTAGGCATGGCACTGTCGGGTGGTGGGGTGGGGAAGGAACTATATAGGTATTTATGGCCTGAATGCTGTTCTTTAGGAGTTTGTATTCTTATTGTAAGGAAGTGAGAAGACACATGAGAAGCCGGCCAGGAGAGAGATTTAGCTAAGCAAACAACAGCAGCAACAACAACATGAATAAGAGTAAATAACATCTGTATAGATTATTTGACAGTGTACAGTTTATATTTCACATTAGATGCTCTTGTAAGGCAGGTATCACCAAATCCAAATACATCTTAAACATTCGAGAGAACAGCAAAGCACCTTTGGCTGGGTGATCAGCCCAAGAAGTAGCATTTGGATAGGAATGTTAAGGGGATAGGATTAAAAAAGTTAGGTAGGAATAAAGGCAGCTCTGTTTGGTGGGAATGATATAAGACAAAGCATGGAACAGGGGAGCAAGTACTAGTCCAATTAGAATTGGAAGTTGGACTGGAGCTCAGTTTGTAAAGAGGAGTGGCTGAGGGTCAGGAAGTGGGGGAAACCTGCCCATATTCAAGGAGAGGGGAATTAGACCTCATTTCTCCATGGGAGGATTGTTAAAGAATTTTTGGCCATATTTAACTTGCCACAGTAAGTGTGAAAATGGGAAACAGACAATACCTGGAAGTACTTGCTCATTAAGTGTAGGGGAGGACTTATAGAAGGTAGGGACTAAGATCGCTAAAAGATCTTAAGCCCGATTATCAGGGAGAAAAGGTGCTTTCTCATCACCTGCTCTTGCCTTAGTTTGGTGTCTATTCAATGTGATGTAACTGCTGCTTTTAGCTTCTATCCCCCTCTGCCCTGAGAGCAAGGATTGGAACGGAATTGTTTGCCTTGTATCCACAGCATCCAATTTAGATCCATGTAATAGGCATTCAAAAAAATATTAGTTGAACAAATGCATGAATGAGTCATTATCAGAAATGGGTAAAGTGGGAGGAAAAGCTTATTTGGAGAGAAAAGATAATATTTGAGGTTAGATATATTACATTTTAAGGGGTCAAGGATACCTGGAAATTGCCAGACATTGTTGAAAATATGAAACTGGGATTGAGAAAGGTCCAAGTAATGACACAGGTTTGCAAGTCACCTGTACGAAGCTGATTATTGGCTGATCATTGTCAAACTATGAGTTTTTCAAGGGAGAGATGTAGAAGAAGATAAATGACAGAGATGTAGCTCAGAGCTTTTATTAGAGGAATAGGAGACAGAACAGGCAGGCAGAGAATGTGGATGGTAGATTTTCACCAAGATCAGAACACTTGTGAAAAGCCGTATTTATCACCTTTGATTTTGGAATCTTGGTAGTTGATTCCTCTCCTCAAATATGCTGTATGAGTTTTCAACCAGTGACATTTCATTCAATTCCTACAATCCTTTGACGTAGGAACCAATATCCCCATTTCCAGATAAGAAAACTGAGTCTTAGACACCTGCCTCTAACCATACAACGGAAGCTGTGTTTTGAACTCCACATCTACCTGGCTCCCAAGGCTCATGATCTGAACCACCATGACCTCAAAGAGTGTGAAATAAACACCAGCAAATAGAAACCATGGAGACAGGGACCCCTAAGAGTGCGCTGCTTTTATTTGTTCAAGGGAGTTGATATGATGAAGTATAATTGAATCATCTTTCATAAAGAAATGAGCATAAGCTAGAGAAAATCAAGCACATAGTATGCCTCATTTACTACACAAAATAAGGTTTCACGGGTAGTGACTGAAGATGAATTCTCCTGGTAAAGAGCTCTGTGTGGTAACAATTTCCAGATGCAGCATATTATATAAACTAGTTTATATAAATACAGGGCATTAAAAGTCCATATTTCTCGTGTTTTGTTACTCAGTGCTTGCAGTTATAAGTAGGTAACATTAAAAGGTGCATTTAGTGAAAAATGCAGGCTAGCAATTTAGTAGCTGCTATGCCTTTTAGGCAAATGCATTTTTTTAAAAGGACCTGCAGGTTTTTAAAGTGGCTCTATCTTCTCATATTGGCACATTACTATATGCAGTTACTTTATGCATGTAAGTCATATTGCTTCTTGCCCCCTCGGACTCTGCATCAAATCTGAATTTTCTGTCTCCCCTTTCAACCCTGGGACCCTGACTCCCTCCTTCAGGCAAGAGGTGGGGGAGAAACAGGGAGAAAGAAGATAAGAATCTTGCACCAAAGTCTGTCAAATCTCCCCTACAGAATGTAAAGTACAGCATAGGGGAAATAGTCAATAATATTGTAATAACTATGTATGGTGTCGGGGGTGGGGGGCGGGTACTAGGCTTATGGGGGAATCACTTTGTACGTTATATGAGCATCTAGCCACTATCCTGTACTGATATAATACTGAATGCCAACTGTAATTGAAAAAAAAAATCTCCTATAAATCTGTACCTCCACTGGAAAAAAAAATGCTAAAAGAACATGGGAGGAGAGAAAATGTCCAATTCCATTCATGGTGTCCCAAGAAGAGCATCCAGAATTCTAAAATCATCAAAAGAGCACCAACTTTTTGGTTTTACAAATAAAATAACATAGAAAGGAGAATGAAGGACCGGAATCCCTACATGCCCCCTTTAAAAACCATGACTTGCGTTGTGCTTGTTGACTTTACCCAGGGTATCCCTCTGCCTTGTGACTTGGCAATGATCTGTCCAGAAGCACAGACAGGGGGCTTTTCATTACAAATGAGAGCTGGTCCTGCAACTCTCAGCCTCCTTGGCGTTGCAGACGGGGCTGCGAGTGTCTGTGGGCTCTGACGGTGAACCAACCCCCAGGCCGGCACATCCGGTGTCTCCCATCCCTGCCTTCTGATCCTCACTAGTGTTCACTTATAGGTCCTTCCCTAAGACTGGGCCAAAAGTTACTCCATTTGGAAAGCCTGATTAATCTCTGGAGAGAAACTCTCCTGCGATTTGGAAACCCCAGTCCTGTAGGTGCAGGGCTTTAGCTTTGCTGCGAGTCTCCAAGGAAACCACTGCTATTTGTGCCTCTATCTGGAGCTCAGGCAGTAATTCTCACCTGCTTAGCACGACTGACAGCCATGACAGCTTCAAGAGGCTGTCCTTTCCACCGTGAGAGATGCTGTAAATCGATTATTAATGAAGCACTGCCATATTTTAAGTGACTCTGTTCTCTGAGGGAGCGTGTTTATATTTAATTATTGAAATGTGAACCGAGCAATGGCACAGTAGCACAAAAGTCAGCTATTATTCCCCCAAAACGGTTCAAAAATCAATCTTCATTCCAAAACCCATAATAAAAAAATAAAAAATAGCAATTTATTGAGAAAAACTAAAGACATCCTGTGTCAGAAAAGCTATCATTAGTTGTGCTAAAACTAATATGTACATATTTTTAAAGAGAGATGTGCATAATTATGCAAAAGAATTTTAAGTACTTAGTGAATGGAGGACCCACTGAATTGTCACTATCATTGGTGGTTTGACATTTGCCCTGCTTCTGCCTGTCACACCAACCATGGAGGCAGCTGTTATTAGAGATGTGTATGAATAGAAAGAAAAAAAATCTACCAGAGCTACCCTGCTTCAAGTGTGATCAGCTTATGCTGAACTAGTTTTGACCTCTTCTGTCCTCAAGAATTTTTTCTATAGAGCTGCTTCTGAAATTCTGTGATGATGGAGGGGCACTGAGTTACAGGGTAGGAGAGTGGGGTGACAGTAAAACCTTCTCTGTTGACAGTAGTGCCCCCCCAAACTTCTATATAAAGGGGATTGTGGCAGCAATCTGCCTGGAAGATGGGTGGAGGGCTTGAAGTAGCAGTCACATAACATTTTCCATAAAGGTGAAAAAAACACACACCCATTTTCTTTATCAAAGAATGATGGGTCCTGTCGAAATGAAGTTTATCAGAAGCCCTTCAACCCACCCCCTGTCCTGGCAGAGGCTCTTCGTACTCGGATCCTGTGTTTTAAGAGAATGGTGGGTCCATTGATGTCTCCAAAAAGGTGTGTGATGGGATCAGATCTATGTTTTCAAAATCTCTAAACTGAGCTGGAAGAGACATCACTGGTGTCCAAGGATGAGAGGATAATGGCTTGGACTCGGTTACAGTGGGAGCAAAAGAACAAAGATTACAAGAATAACCACAACTGTCGATTACTATGAGAGGTCTTTTTGTTAATGCCTCATTTATTTACTCTAAATCTTGAGTCTAAAAAGTGTCCTGAGTGGATACTGATGAGCAGTCAAGTTTGGGAACTCCTGGGCTGGAGGATGCTGAAGTCCTCCTGGTAGGTATGAAGTCCTCCTGGAATGCATGTGTTAAGATTTGATTTGGACTTCAATGTACTTCCTCAGGAGGAGACTTGTGGCTCTTGTGAGACTGGGTGTGTGCCCACTTCGTGCAGTTATTGCTCCCGAGGAACACTTGCCCTGTCACCCTTCCCTATGGTTCTTTCCTCACTTTTACCATAAGGTGTGGACTTCTGGGTGAGTCTTTGTAATTCATTAGTTTACATTGCAATCATTAAACACCTGCATTTTCATGACCTAATGTGCATGTCTCATCAGTGAAAAAATATATTCTAATTCGAGTCTACATTAATTTTACAGGTTACTCTAGCAGGTTAGGGTTTGAATCCTTTTAAATGTTAGTTGAGTAATTGTAAAGGACTCTTAAGTTGGAACTATGGGTTATTTGATTTGGAACATGGCTATTTGGATAATGACCTCATGCCAGTGGAAAGAGGCCATGACCTAGAGTACCTGTTATTGGAAGTGGGGCGATGACTCAGAGGCTTGTACTGAGCAATTATATTTCATCACCTACTCTTCCTTCCTCTTTCTTTGGGAGTTTTCTGTTCCTTCTTCTTTTGCTTTTACAAGCCCAATATTTATGCCATTTGGGCTTTCAGCTGCCTGCCAACTAAATCTTGATAAGGTTTTATTTTTTTAATTACTTTATTGATTAAGGTATCACATATTTGTCATCAACCTCCTCCCCCCGTTCCCTTCCCAAATCCTCCCACACGCATGCCCCCCTCCCCCTGTTGTCCGTGATCACTGGTTAGGCTCATATGCAAGCACACAAGTCCTTTGGTTGATCTATCTCCCTTGTCCCCACCCTCCCCTACCTTCCCTCTGAGGTCTGACAGTCTGATCAATGCTGTTCTTGTTCTTCAGTCTATGTTGTTCATCTTTTCCCCTAGATGAGTGAGCTCATGTGATACTAGGAATACACTTATAGGAACTGAAAATGAGACAAGCAATAATAGTTATGCCGAGAGGCAAATGAATCAGTCTATAGTGAGTTTCTTTCTGGGCCAACAGTTCTTTTGAGTCCCGGTTTCTATGTCCAACAGTTGTTTATGTGTTCATAACAGCAATGATATTTCAGTTCTGGATGGTGGACAAATGGTGGTATTGTAGCTCCGACCCTCTCTGGTTTGGTCCTGGGCAATCTGCAGTGACGCATATCTGCTGACTGCTAGTATGGCAAGGCATCATCAGTGTCTTCCATCTCTGGACTGTTTCTCTTCTGACTTCATGGCTGGAGCACTCCTGTCAATTCCTCTCTGTTGCAGGAATCCACATGTCTTGGAGTTGTTTTCTGAAAATATACAAACATATTCTCGACCAAAAGTTAATAAAGGAATATTTTCTATAAATTTGACTTGTGATCCTTTTTCATTTTTTTGCCCAAATGATTTTCCTTTGGCTTGTTTTGACACCATGTATGTTTTACCTGGGTGACTTGCTGTTAGCATTACAAATGAAAGTTAATTTTCTAAAGTAAAAATTTTCTAGATGTAATTTATTTGCAGGATATTTTTCCTTGCATGATATTCTTCTACTATCCCCCCTTTTTTGGTTTAAATATTGGGAGGCTTTTGGAAATTTTATGCTGTAATCTTGATAGCTTTTAAATTTTACTTTTTTGCACTAAAATGTGACTCCTAAAGGTTCATTATATGTTACGCAATTTTACCATGGGATGAACTACCAATAAAAAATTTAGTTAACACTTTAGTAACAGCTTTTTTGTCCAGTACAATTGATTTTTCTAGAGTATTTGCTTATTTTGATTGGCCAATTTAAATTAGTCTGAAAACTTGACTACTATTTTACTGTCAAATTTAATACTCTAACAACCATCTTGTTTTACCCTGTAATTATTAGTGGAGAGGATTATTTGCCTTCTTGAGTAGGCCCTGAGCATTCCTGGTGCTAGGCTGGATTTAGATATCCTAGACCCCAGTTCCCCGGATCATGGGTGCAAGATAACTCCATCAAGTCTTGTTGCAGTAAGAGGGCAACTGCTGTCGGCCAAGTCTCTGTTACCTGGGTCCCGATTTGAGCTGGGCATGTGAAGCTGAGCAGCCATGGGGGCAGGAGATCTCCTTCAGCAGGGGTGAGGGTTCAGGCCCCTGCAAACTTGGGGGGGGGGGTGAAGGTCTGTGCCCCACCTCTGTTGACCCCCAAGTTCTCTTGATAAGGTTTTAACCGAAGATGATATTTGCTCATGTTGAATGCATGGCTCTATCCAGAGGTATCTGTAGTTTAAAAGGATGTGGCTGTGGCCTGCTACTCATGCAGGAGGGGTTTGCATGAGTCTCCTTTCCCATTTTGCTCTGCTACTGTATTTTAAAGGTCAGGGATGTTTTGAGCTGCAGCGACCTTGAGGCAGTGACCTCTAACATCCTTACTCTAACCCTTTGATAAAGGTGAGTAAATTTGTAGAGGGATATTTTCTCAGAATTGTTGAGAATGACCGAACCCACAGTATGGAATAAGGATTATATTCATCTTCTGTACTGTTAACAAAACTGTAATTTTTTTCAATGAGCTGTAAAAGCTATTTGGTGGACTTTCCTGTATCAGTGCTAAAAATTTAATAGAAACCCCTAAACAATATGAATAAATAGCCTTGGTTCTAGATCCAGTTCAGCCCAGAATCTTCCAAATCATACTGAGTTTCTTCTGTGGGTTCAATGCTACATGTTATACTTTTATACATTTTATAAATGCTGAGGTACCAAACATTTAAGTAATTTGCTCAAAGTAACATAGCAACTGAGCTACAATTCAAACCCTATTCTGTTATGCAGTATTGTATATATTAAATATGTATTAAATATATAATGTATAAATATATATTTAAAATATGTAATATAATATATAAAGGTATTTAATATATAATATAACATATTATATGTGTATTTAATATATACAAAAGAATAAATGTAATATATAAGCTTAATAATAAATTGAACATTGTAAAATCATTGTTCAACCTAGGTGCTAAACACTGAGGATGCTGATCAAAAGGTCAGTGTTCTTAAACCATTCGTCTAGGACTTGTTCAGCTTCTCTTTAAGGAAAGTTTTTAATCCATTTCCAGAGTTTTGTTATATCCAATGCCTCTGTAAAATGCCCGCCATTGTATGGTTATTAATTTATTGAAGCTTTTTCTGGCAGTGTTTGCTTGGGCCTGCAGCTCTGTCTTTCTCCTTTGCTCTGAGTTTCCATATTTTGGTCCCCACACTCCATTCTCTCCCCGACCCAGGACGGCCATTTGGCAGGAAATGTCACAGTGATTGAGTCCTGAAAACAAGGTCTCCATTGGGCTGAAGCATTGATTCCATGACACTTTGGAATGCCCCAAAGTGTCATAGCCCCTCTGCTGCTACCTGATCAACTAGTCTCATGTAGATAACCAGAATTTCCCTCTTGCATTCAGAATCCCATAATCCTGTATTTTACTTTCCTGCCTATCATTGGAAATTGGCTTGTTTGGGCTTGTTTGACATGCCCAGCCATCAGTGGTCCATAGATGGTCAATGGTTCTGCCTGCTACTCTTTCCTTACGATGTTTCATTCCGTCCCAGCCATCAGGATCCAAGGCAGCAAGCTTGTTAAGTGATTGAAACTCGTTTTCTTTATTTGTGTGGCGCCAGATTTCCAGCTTCTTTATAAAAACTAGCTCAGTCATGTGGCAGGTTCAACCTGAGATTCCAGATGCAGGTCATTTTCTCCACCACAAATTATCTCAGTCTTACTCAGAGTTTGAACTGTAAAGTTGGCAGAAAACAATTTTTTTTTTGCAACTTGCCCTATTATTGTGGCCTGTAAAATGAAAAGATTTTTTTAAAAGCCCCGTGCTTTTTATTCTTCATAGGCAGGCAGACAATATAGCTTTCTTCATAAATTGAATATTTGCAATAACGCTAAAGAAAATTTTCTGTCAGCATTTTTCTGTACCAGTGTTCAGAGCACCGGGTCAGATTTCCATATTATCAAAAAGGATAATATGTGAAACAACCACATTTTTCAGTTTTTCTGGACCTTTTCCCTCATGTTCAGATTCTGAATCCTTTCCCTCATGTTTAGATACTTATTTTTCTAATGTTAACATCCAATTCTATTTGTAATGATGTATTTTTATACATGAAGAGAAAAACTGGTACTAAATGTATGTGTTTAAAGGAAAATGATTAAATCATAAGTAGGATAATAATTTGACATTTATAAGTGCCAGCTTTATCTATTAATAGGAAAATTCTGCCAATTATCACTGAACTGTTCTTTGAAATTTTAGAAAATGGCAAAAAAGTGGGGTTACTAAATTTCAAAATTAAAATTCAAGAGTGGAAAAATGCCTTTGCATAAATAATTGTTTAAATACATATTCCTCTGTATTGACAGAAGTACTGGAATTTGCCTTCACTCTAACTGAATATCCTGTTCAAATATCAAACTACCAAGCAATGAGTATTTATGCTATAGACTCCTGTACACAATAGGCACTCAATTATTTATTGAATGAATAAAATTGGGTGATAAAATTGGGTGACAAGTTGGAAGATACTTTGAAAGCGACACAGAGAAATTGGGTAAACATCAAGGGGGTGGTTTTACATTATCTATTTTATGGGAAATATGAAACTACTTATCAAAGATAACAATAATGCCCTAACCGGTTTGGCTCAGTGGATAGAGCATCGGCCTGCGGATTGAAAGGTCCCAGGTTCGATTCCAGTCAAGGGCATGTACCTTGGTTGCGGGCACATCCTCAGTAAGAGGTGTGCAGGAGGCAGCTGATCGATGTTTCTCTCTTATCGATGTTTCTAACTCTCTATCCCTCTCCCTTCCTCTCTGTAAAAAAATCAATAAAATATATTTTTAAAAAAATAACAATAATGCCTTCCCATTGTTGCATAATAAAATATCCTAAAACATAGTGGCTAAAAACAACAGTCATCATTTATTTTGCTCACAAATCTGAAATTTGGGTGAGCTCCCCTCTGCTCAACATGGTTTAAAGTAGGTGGCTCTACTAGGAGCTGGAGGATCAACTTTCCAGACTGCTCCCTCACAAGGCTGGCATGTTTGTGCTAGCCATTGGTGTCCATATGGGCCTCACCCTACAGAGTTCCATAAGGGCTGCTTGCTCTTCCTCACAACATGGCGTCTGGGTTTCAAGAGACACAATCTAGAAGTCAGTTTCCTAAAGCCTGAGCTCAGAAACTCGCAATGTCACTTCTCCTGTATTCTATTTTTAAGGAGTCACAGAGCTTGATTCAAGGTGGAAGAAGATGGACTCCACCTCTAGAAGGAAGGAATGCCAAGGAATTTGCAGACATGTTTGAAAACTGCCACACCATTGCATTAAAATGAAACCCACGGCCCTTCCCTCAGCCCCCAGGCTTTAAGGGATTGGTAACCTTTCTGTAAAAATCAGATAGTATATATTTTAGCTTAGGTGGGTGAAATGACAACCTCTGTTGCAGCTACTCAACTCTGTTGTTGTAGAGAGAAAACAACCATAGGCGATATATAAACAAATGGGCATGTCAGCTTCAATCAAATTTTATTTACCAAAACATGTGGCAGGCCAGTTTAGCCCACAGGCATACATGACATGCTTCCTGTTACTTCATTCTCCCCTCTCGCCTGCCTACTAAGCTCTAATCATGCAGCTGCTTCTCAGCCCCTCCAAGATTAAAAACTTGGTTTTCCCTTGGGGCCTGGGCACATCCTATTCCTAATAGCATTTTTCTTAGCCTAAATGTCCCTTCCTAACTGATTCTTCACTAACTGTACGTTATAGAGCTCCCCATGCAATTCTCTATTTCTTTAATAGATCCTTGCATCTTATAATTAACATATGTACTTGTGTTCTTCAGCACGTCATCAATATTTGAGTGTCTACTGTGATCCAGCTGTGTGTTCTAGAAATGGTTAAATTGACAAGCCTAGTTGATGAGGTTCTATCTGCATGGGGCCGACATTCTTTTAGGAACAAGAACAAGAAAATATCAAAGTAGTGCTTAGTACTATCAAGAAAATGAAACAGGCCTATGAGAGACAGACCAGGGAGGCCTCAGTGTTAGAGGTGACAGTTGAGCTGAACACTAAACTGTAAGGAGACAGCCAGGTAAAGATTTGGAAGAAGAGATTTTTCATCCAAGGAGAAAAGTCCATGGGGCCTGTGGAGTGGGATTGGAGAGGGTGGAGTTTGGCATAACCAAGGAAGCAGAGAGAAGCCTGTATGGCTAGACAAAGTGAGTGAGGGGAAGGATGCTACAAAGTAAGGTCAGAAAGGCATGAGCCAGATGTTGCAGGCCCCACAAGCCAACATAAGTTCAGATTTTATCCTACATGTCTGCATGCATTAAGCTTCTCTAAACACTTGTGGAACATGTACATTAGGCCGGGCCCTGTGTTAAGTCCTAAGATGTAGCAGTAAACACACTGTATATTTCCCATTAGACACCGCATGCTCCAGAGGGCAGGGATTCTTTCTGTTTTCTCATCCCAATGTTCCTGGGGCCTAGCACTTAAGAGGCACTCATTAAATATTGTTTGAATAAGTGAAGGAATCAATCAATGAATGAGAATATTATTGTCCATATGGCATCTACCTTAAGGTGAGTTCCACAGAAGCAGATCCCGAGACAATGATTCAAGTGAGAGTAATTTATTAGGAATGTGTCCAGGAAAGAACAAAAACAAACAAACAAAAAACAGCAGGAGAAAGTGAAAGAGAAGGAAGCCAAATAAGATCAAATATAATCCCGGAGAGGGTAACTTTGACTCCGTCCTACAGAGGATATCTGGAGGCAGCGAGATCAGAATTGTTCTTCTCTGGGGTCAGGGAGCTGGGCATTTATACTTCCCCACTAAGCAGTCCCAAGAGGTCATAAAATGTCAGAAACCTCTGGTTTGCTACCAGACAGGAAGTGAGAACAGTCCTCAGACATGGCTGTGGGGAGCTGGCGCGCTCTAAATGGTGAAGGGACCAGAGGGCATGTGGGCAGAGCCTGAGACTATCTGCTATAGTAGCATAACTTTTCCCCTCTAAATGTTAAATATGTCAATACAAGAAGCACATATAGAAAATGTTCTGTGTTTCCAACCTGGGCGTTAGGAGTTGGAGAATTGTTGCAAAGGGTCTACAGCCAATAAGCTTTGTCCTACATAAATGATATTCCTGAACATGTTCTTTTCTTTTAAATGTTTATGTAGATGCTATTGCAGTTGATAAAGTGCAAGTCCATTTAAAAAGTGCTTTTGAATTAATAACAGCTTTTTGTATTATTTTAGTGACTAGGAATTTGAGAGACATAACTCTTATCATTTGGAAGACCTTGAAATTATTTTGGCATTGTAAATCCCTTGTCATTAAAATATAACATTTTTTTTTTCAGAACTGAGATAGGAAAATGATGTGAATGAAGCAATGTAACTTTTTTGCAGTAAATAGTTATTCAAGTGGGACGAAGCATAGTGGGACATTTTCCTGGGTCTTGAGTCAAGAGCTTTCGTTCTGAACAAGTCGCACCCCCAATTTCTATGTATTTCTTGAACAACATATTATTTTCCTGCTTTGAGCCATGGATACCAAGGAAAAGGCAGGTGTAAGACATTTTAGTGACCATAATACACTGTCAGTATAAAAAGTGTTTGCTGTTACAAAACATTGTTTTTCACTTCATTTCACATAATCATAACCCATTAGGCATCTCTGTCTTTGACCTTCAAAAAATATCAGGACACAAAGAAAGCTACACATGTTATAACGGTTTCTCCACTTCCAATATGTTGGAGAAAAAAACTTGCTTTAGGATTTTTTAAATTCTTATTTCCATTTGTTTATTTTTAGTGAGGTTACCCTTTTCAAGTACACACTATTTTTATATCTCTATCCTAATTCTGTCAAGTTCAGCGTAAATGTGGTATTTAACACATGATTCCTTAGCAACTGGCCAAACTATTAGCATTTCGTGGGACTTTTGCTTTTCTCTGTGCATGGCACAGGGAGATGATCCCACAAATATTTTCAACCCGCTCTAAGATAAAAGCCAACGCACATTCCCAAACTCAGCATCTCTGACTTTTGAATTGCCTCTTTTTACTGAAATTAAAAATACCTCTTTCATCCTCTTTAATGCCATGGTTTATTGACATATTTCTTTAGGCTTGATCAGCAGTTTTCAACCAGTGATGATTTTGCCCTACAGGAGACACTTGGCAATGTCTTCAGACACTTTTTGTTATCAGAACCTAGGAGAGTGGGGAGGGGGGAACTGATATCTAGGGGGTAGAGACCAGGAATGCTGCTAAACACCCTACAATGCACAGGACAGCCACCTACAACAAAGAATGATCTCCCCCTAAAAGTTAATAGTGCCAAGTACAAGAAACCCTGAGCCACATTAAGATCCTGCCCCCATCTTTTTTTAAATAGGTGGGTGTTTGCAAGAGTTTATAAGCTTTAGAAACACTCAGTAATTAATACCAGTTTTTATTTTAGGCTCCCATATAGTGATGAGCAAATAAGCTCAAGGTAGATGAGTAGGGATTGGCTCTCCCAACCTTCTACCATGTGTGGAGGCCAGATACACGTCCTTGAGCTTACTTCTAGGCCTCTGTTCGCTTAGCACCCTGCACTACTAGTGGGGCCACAGTCAGGTGACTGAGCCTCTCATCATTTCTTCCAAGAGATGATTAATGATGAAGAAAGGTCTCCGCATGAACTCAACATTTCAGCTGTCTGCAGAGCAAGTTGTCCGTGTTCAGGAAACATCTCTTTTGATTTGAGCTACCAGAAACTGGTTATGCGTAACCCACATATGCTCTTTGCAGAGCAGGCCTTCCCAGGCAGATGAAAGACATGAAATTTCATAAGTACTGTAAAGTGCTAAAAATTTGGATGGCAAATGCACAAAAACTGCCATCAACAACCTCAGGCTTAGAGCTGCTATTAGGCATACATACTATGACTTTATTTCCTAAACTACATGGATAGTGCTTAAATGTATGGATTTATTATCACATTTGGCATATTTTATTTATAGCATAAGAAAGGTGAAACATTCTGCAGCATTGCATGTTAAGATTAGGATTTATTGTCCAGGAATCCTTGAACAATTTTATCAAAAGCCCATTTCTAGGTGGTGTTTTTCTGCAATAAATCATAGAGCAAGAATCTATCAGTGGACACCAGGAAGAGATAAATGAGTGCAGAGGAAAGAGGGTCATCACAGATTTTTTTTTCCTGTATCATGACCTGTCATTGGCAGAAATCTATTTATTATGGTTCACAGATGATTTTTTTACCTACTCGCTGTGTTTTCTGTTGGGGGTGTTAGCTAAGATAAAATGAAAACCTGGTAAAACGTAAGCTATCAAAATCTATGAAGACAGACATAACTTAAAGATCACAAGACACAAAGAATATCAATTTTCTCTCCTCCCAGGTAGCTGCAACTTTCTCTTGAAATGTCTTTTTAAAATGTAAATATTTTAATGTTTAAAGTGACTGCTCCATTCAGATAGTAGTGCAGTTCAATGGAAAAGCAGATTCTGTTGAAGACTAGAATTCTGCCCCAGAATGTTCTTTTAACAGAAAAGCAGAGGGCTATCGAATAGTCGTTGAGTAGGTGTCAAGCACCCCCTGGGTGAGTGTTCTGCCTTTTTTTGACAAACCCTATCTTATTGAATTTGTCATCAGGACACTCTAATTTGGAACAAGACCAGGTACATGAAGAAATACATGCTAAACAGGAGAATGATCATCATGAGGTTATCGCCACAACTACAGTTGAATTTACATTTGATTGCAAGGATTCAATAAAATATAGTATTTAAGGTTTCTTTTTTTTTTTTTACATATTTACTTTTGCACTGTCTTTACCCCATCAGGTTGTCTAAGCTGCAAAATGTATTTCTAGCCTCTTAAAAAGAAACACTAGTAAGTGTGCATTGAATGAATGCTGTATCTCCACATCCACTTTCTCTGGGATGTCACATTACATGACACCCTAGAGAGTCCCTCCCAAATGGACTCCAGCTTTATGCATAATATAGATGATTAATAGAGAAAATATAGGTGCATGATAGCTTTTCCAGTGTAGGGGCCAGACTAGGTTCCTTCTATTAGGAATTCAGTGCAACCAGGGCTCCCCTCCCACCCCCTTCTTCCTGGGCAGGTGAGGACAAGCCCTCCACTGGGGCACATACCCCCGCACACAACCCTAAAACTCACAGAAAGGAGTCAATAGCAAAACGGAGGTGACTGCTTCCTTCCTCTACTTTCTCAAATACAATCTGCCTCTCTGCAGTACTTGATTGGGAGAAATTAGATAGAATTGTTTAGTCACATGTTAACTACCGGGGATTAGATGAGGCCAGTAAAGTGATTGCCTGGCGTGCAAAATTTAACGGGTGGGGTGGGGGGGTGAGTTCAGTCATCAAAATAAATAATATTTTAAGGACATTTCTAAGAATTAAAATCATTTTGGCCTTGGCCATGTAGCTCAGTTAGTTAGAGCATCGTCCTGATATGCCAAGGTTGAGGGTTTGATCCCCAGTCAGGACACATATAAGAGTCAACACATAAATAAGTGGAATAAGAGTCAACACATAAATAAGTGGAACAACAAATCAATGTTTCTCTCTCTCTCTTCCTCCTCCTCTTTAAAATCAGTAAATAAAAATCAATATATATATATATATATATATATATATATATATATATATATAGAATTAAAGTCATTGCAAAAATTCCTGATGAGTAAAATATCAATATTTTAAATAAAGACAAACTCAGTATTATTGATTTTCTTTTGCTCCAATGTGGTCATTTTTTAACTTTTATGCTAGAATTGTAAATAAGTTATGCACCACTATTACTGATTTACAAAATCTAATTTTGCATATATTTACCATTACCAGTGAGTTTTATGCTACCTTTTTATGTTTTTATGATGTTAGAGTCCTTTCACTTCTGTTCAAAGAATTCCATTTCACATTTCTTGTAAGGCAGGACTAGAGGTACTGAACTCGCTCAGCTTTTGTTTGTTTGAGAAAGTCTTTATCTCTCCTTCATTTCTGAAGGGCAGCTTTACTGGGTATGTAGTATTTTTGATTGACAGGCTTTTAAAAAAAATATTTTGACTATGTCATCCCATTTCCCCCTGGTCTGAAATGTTTCTGTTGAGAAGTCTATCAGTGGTCTTATGGGGATTCCCTTACATGTGACTTCTTCTCTTTTTTTCTTTTACAATTCTTCCTTTTCTCTGCATGTTGGTGCACTGGCCTGGTGAAGGGGCAGTGAGGCCAAAGTGTTAGCACTTCTCTTACCCTTCTACCGTGTCTACCTTGGTCTCTGTTGCGCAGGGGGTACTTCAGCTTCACCCCCATGTTCTAGGATTTTCTCAATTGTGTCTTGTTCTTGAATAATTGTTAGTTGCTGTTCTTATGCCAAGGAGTGAAGGCAGGAACAACCTATGTCACCATCTTGGTGACATCACTGGCTGATTATTGTCTTTGTAACTGCAATGGTTCCACTTTGACAAGCTGGACATGTTCTGGAAGCAGGAATTTATCACATGTCAATGCTGTGAAGGTTGTGCCTGGGAGCATAACAGAGAAGTTTATGGAGGAGTTGATTCACAGGCTCTAGTTGTGATGTACCAGTCATCAACTGTGTGATTTTGAGTGAGTCACTTGACTTTCCTCATGGCAATTAACTATCTAAAAAGGATGTTGGAGAAAAATAAAGGTTTTGTGATTTATCTGGAACCTACCATATCAATGAAAGACATCTATATTAAAAGGGGTGACATGTTTATTGAAATGAATTTATTTGAGGTTAATCTGAATTATTATTTTGTTTATTCTTCTAATGAAAACATTGTATTAGATCAGCTTTCTAATCCTTTAGTCTGGACACCTGAGAGGTCCTAGAATCAACTGAGGGCCAGCAGTAAATTTTGTTCCACCCCCACTATGATTTTTATCTGTTTTGAAGATCCAAAAAAGATTTCCAAATGTATTGATTCTCTGCCTTGAATAAGCATTGTGCTTGTTTTGGTTCTTAAAATATGATGTGATACTAGAGGACTCATTCTGTTCCAATTAAATAGTTGCTTCCTGTGTGGATCCTGGTAGAACTAAAACTGGGGAAAGGGATCAAAGACACCAGTCATTGCCCGTCAATTTTGGAGTAAAGACCATGAAAAAAGAAGATTCATGAAGACAGCAGTTCTATATCACATATCCATCTCAGACTTCTCTAATTGGCATTGTTAATCAAGTTTTACCTGGTATTGGTAACTTGTAATTTCATTTAAATCCTTTACCCAGTAATTATCCCATGCTTCCCCCCCCCCCCAGCATACTATGGTAATTCACTTATAGAATCATTTTTTCTCTTTTTATTTTTAAAATATATTTTTTATTGATTTCAGAGAGGATGGGAAAGAGAGATAGAAACATCAATGATGAGAGAGAATCTGCCTCCTGCATGTCCCACACTGGGGACTGAGCCCGCAACCCGGGCATGTGCCCTGACTGGGAGTCAAACCATGACCTCCTGGTTTATGAATCGACACTTAATCACTGAGCTATGCTGGCAGGGCCACTTGTAGAATCTTGCCACTCATTTTTCTTCAAATGTTAGCCAATATCTTAAATAAAGGAGTATGCCCAATTTTTTTTGCATCAATTGGGTATTTTTTGAAAGGAGTACATAATTATGAGTGATAAACAATAGAAAGAAGAAATATTGTTTGTTTGTTTTTTTTTTGAGAAGTAAAATATCGGCCTGAATAATCACACTTAAGGCATCTATTGTAACAATATCATCATGGAAGAAAGTCCAATTGTGTGTGTGTGTGTGTGTGAGAGAGAGAGAGAGAGAGAGAGAGAGAGAGAGAGAGAGAGAGAGAGAGAGACCATGACCATACATGGGTGTGTGAAAATCTGAACCTACTTTTCCCTTCTTCAGTGACCCTAGAACTGTGTCTGTTGTCCTTTGGATATGACCCCCGGACCCGTCTGCTCTCCTCTAAGCCTTATCAGCACAGGTGCATCTGAACCCTTTATATGCTCATTCTTAAAACTGAGTTAATAATCCATGGAGCTGATAATCCATGTGGTGTTTGATTGTAGGGCCAATGGGAAGAATTTAACTACTTTGCCATTTAAAATAATTTAGTTCAATTGTTGTAAAGAGAGTGACTGATAGAAACAGAGGAGAAGACTGACTGAACTCTTAACCCATTGCAGGGTGTAAATTAAAGGCTGTCTTTTGGCTGTTTTAACTTAGTCCAGACATTTTACACAATTATTTTCTCAACAGGGTAGAAGAAGAAAAGGAGCTTGCTTCCTTTGGCACATATTTTTTCATACCATCTCTGACATATGTGGAGGGAGCAAGAGAGAGAGAGAGAGAGAGAGAGAGAGAGAGAGAGAGAGAGAGAGATACATTTTACTTTATTGGTTTGGAAAATTAACTTATGAATGTAGGTAATATGGTTGCTTACTTAACGTTTTGTTTTTTTTTTGTTTGTTTTTTGTTTTGCGGTGGGGTGCGTTTTGTTGTGATATGTTGTAAGAGCACAGAGGAGGGTATGTAGGGCAAGGAACACTTCCGGGAAAGGTGACAGAAGGCAGGCCACTAGGATCCCACACCAGCAGGGGACGGCTCAACCCACCCCGAGGGCCCCTCCAGCCATGACACAGAGTCCTGCGGGCTTGTAGGAGGCATTCCACAAATGCAAAAATGAAGGAGGCCCCAGGCCCCGGGTCTCCCTCTTCTTAGAGCTCCCGGGCTGAGGCACATGGAACATGAAGATAGAAATGAGCAAGAAACCTGACAATCCTTCCTGTCCCCTCCTGCCATCACCCCACACATACAGCCCTGCAACCCAGCCATTGCGGACAACAAAGGGGAAATGGATACCCCCCAAACATCAGCACAGTCAGTCCTGAGTCCAGTGGCCAGGAGGAAATGACAAGGCAAGTAGGTGTGTCCAGGCTTTGCTGGGGCTCAGGCAGGCAGGGCAGGGCCCACGCGGGGGAGCAGGGCCTGCACACCAGGCAATCCTGGTCTGCAGAACAGAGGTGGGAGCTCAGAGCTGAGTTCCACAGGCCAGGGGTCCAGGTGGGCCCTCGAAGCAGAGCAACTGGTGAGGAGAAGGTCTGTCTGGTTGGCATTACAGCAAGAGGGTTCATGAGGGAGGGTAGGAACATGGCTGAGGAAGGCTGGGGCTACAGCTTGGAAGCCTGGTGAAAGGGGGTTGGGAGGCAGACAAGGGGCCAATGGGCATGTGGGGGAGGGGGGGTGAAAAGAAGCAGAAAGAATGCAGAACGCTCAGCTGCTCTCAAGGCCCCGGGTGCTCCTCACTCCCGTGTCCTGCACTTACAGGCACTACTTGCTGCCCCACACCGCAGACTTGGAGAACCCGGGTGTGGGGAGGAAGCGGCTGGTCTTCAGGGAGGCAGAGATCTTGTTCAGGCCCTCAAAGCGGCCCGAGAAGTCTTTCAGGTTCGGGAAGGTGTCCAGGCACCTGGGCTCAAACATGCGCAGCACATCCGGTAAATCCCAGGCCAGGAAGTCCACATAGGTGAGCTTGTCCCCTGCAAACCAAGACTTCTTCCCCAGAAACTCTGAGAAGAGCTTTGTCTTTTCAGGGAGCATCTTCAAAACCTCGGGCTTCTGTTTCTCAAAGTCAGGGCTGTAGCCGGTCCTGATGCTGTATATCCCGAGGTCCATCATCTCATGCTCCAACACGCCCCCTCGGATCTTCTCCTCTTCCGTCTCCCCGCAGAGGTTGTGCTTGCGAGCAAGGCAGCGAAGGGTGGCGTTGCTCTGTGAGCCCCGGCAATCAAGAAGGGCAGATTGGGAAGTCCAGGCCCAGCTTGAATTTTTCACTCAACCACTGGCTTCTGTCATAGTCGGGAGTGTCCCCCATCGTGTACTTCTTCTCGCAGTTGGAGTCTGTGTATTCCAGGAGCAGACGGATGGCATGAGCCAGCCCCCGGGTGTCCCAGTAACACAGAGTCATGGCCAAGGTGCTGGTTTTCGCGCTCTGCGTGGAGGGCGCCTAACGTTAATTTATCCAGAAATCTCCAGTTGGCAATAAAACATTGTGCATCAAGAGATCCAGAAAGTTCCCTTTGTTACCAAAGAAATGAAGTTGTGTCCTAGGAGGTGCCAATAACAAAAGGAATGTTGTTTGAAAATAATAGTTCGGTCATTCTGACCTATGAATTGTTTCTAAGGTGAACAAAACGATAAGCCGACGAGATATTGACCTGTCGTGTTCTATTTTCAGCTTCTTTGCCTGCCTTCTTGGGCTAATTGTGGAAAGGATTCGAATGAAGCTTATATAACCTTCTGTGTGTTTTTGAAACTTCCCACTGATCAGCCTCCGAGAAAAACGCACTGGTGTATCATGTTTCTAACACTTACAGATCTAATTGGGACATTGTTCTGTACATGCTGTTAGACACTAGTGACAAGAAGAGCCCTAGCCCACACTGGCAGGGAGCCAGTACATACCTTCCCGGAACAAAGTGCAGGATAATTAAAGTGCAGCCACGGAGAGAGCACCGCAGAGCGCGCACAAAAATAGCCATCCGTAAAGTGCTCCTTGGGAACCTCAGGAGCTCGTTGCTACTTTCACTTCCCTTTTCTTTTCAAATATAGTTCATCAGAGGTCTTTTCTTTTCCCCCGCCTATTGCCTATTTTGTGAGAAGTTCTAAATTATTTTTTTAAAATATTAAACTAATACTCCCCCCCCCCCCCCCCCCAATCAGCTATGCGAAATTACCTGAAGAACACTGTTAGGAGATCAAACGTATGTGATTTCACAAAATGTTAGGGAAGCGAGGCATTTCAGAAGCTTCATTTCAATTACAAATGGAGAGCTAAGAACTAAATAAAATGCAGGGGGTATTTTTACATCAGTCACAATTCCTATTCAAGCAGCCTATTTAAATATGCACAGGCCTCTCACGCAGAGCCGCTCAAATGCCCTCGCATAGCAGGTTCTGCAAGTAAAGCAGGAAGGAGTTGGGATTGTATAGGGCTGCACAGGACCCCGGGTAAGCTCGCTTACCTTTCTAGAATAACCATTTAAAAAATAGTTTTTCCATTCATTTAAACACACACACACACACACACACACACACACACACACACACAATTTTGTGGCAATCATCAAGCATTGGGAACCTCTTGAGTAGCTGGTTCCTACAGTGAAACCTAAAGGATTTACATTGGAACTTCCAACACCACGAAAGGGAACAATGCTTATAAATCCCTTTCTCGGTGATGGGGAAATGGGATCCTTAGGAAGCTCCTTCCCTATTCAATGAAACCTGCCAATTTTTTACTCTTAAAATATGATTCCGTCCACAGGGCAAGTTCAGAATGGTTTCTCCACGTTTCTTTAGATCGCGTGTAAATCAAGGGCTGTTCAGCAGATACCACGAATAAATCTTCCAGATTTTATTCCTTCTCTTTTTGTAGAATGCATTTGCAAGACCAATTTCTGATTCTGAGGAACCCCCTTGACCAGGTTAAACTCTAGCTGGCTGCCTTTTTTATTTTGGTTTGCCTTTCCCGAAGTGATCTGGCAAGGTCAAACGGAGAGTTATCACAGACAGGCGTCTCTTTATTTATACATGTTGCTGTGCTATGCTGAGTGAGGCTCAACACATTCAAGTTTTTAAATCATACAACTTGCTTTCAAATCAACTTCCTCAAGACAGCTGAAGGATTCGAGTCAATGGCTACTCTAATGTGTGTGTGTTTTAATTAAATCCCTTTATAGGGTCACTTAATGGTTGTTAGGATGCTTGCTGCAGCCCCCAGGTGGAAGACTGTCTGCAAAGCATAAAGAATGAGCTTCTCTCCTTCTGCCACAGCCTCTGCTGATTTACAACCACTTTGTGTTTGATGTTGGACAGGATAATTTCATCAGTCTCCAACCCTTGTGATCACGTCCCAAAATGACTCGTCAGGTGAAGCCCCTGCGGAAGATTGCTTGTCACCTGTAGGAAGTAGCTGTCTGCTGTGAGTACTCTTTCCTCATAAATGTAATCATCTGTTAGTTATTCATTGAGCTATACTTCATGGGCTTGATGGAGTGGCGAGGGCAAGGGACCAGCTCCTTGCTGGGAAGGCGCTTAGAAACAATGCTAGTGCCCATGGTACTTGTCTCTCTTCTCTTTCTGATCTCTTTCTAAAGTTGGGAGGAAGAGTGTATAACTGGGTTCATTTTTGAAGGTCGCTATGGAAAACGTCCATGTAAGTACACTGGAGAATTTTTTTTTAAAAAATTGTTAAACATTTTACAAGTGAGGAAATGGACTTAGAGTTGGTAATTTGCCAAATGTCAAACAGATTGTCATCAGGTTTGCCTGATTTTCAGCTCTTTATTCCTAACCAATCAGCAGTATTGCAGAATAAGTCAATATTTCAATGAGGTGACACAATTGCCTCTCTTACACTGTTAAACCTAATCTAGAACAAAATAATTTGTATTTAGGCATCCTGTTTCATTTAAGCCAATTTCTAAGTAGCCACTTAACTCATTTATTCATTGACCCAACATCTAGTTAGCTTCTACTTCATGCCAGACACTGGACATATGATGGTAAACAGGAACAGCCCCTGCCCATCTGGGACTCACCGGAGGGGTCAGGGTATACTATAAATTACTATTATGATTGTATGATCACTGTCCATAAGAGCCTCAGAATTCTGAGAAGTCAAGGACAATGAGTGTGACTAGCCAGAGTGCCTGGAGAAAGTCTACAGAGGACAGGGCCATTTGAGATGGGCCATAGATGATGTCTGCATCCCCAAACAGTATAGGGCCTCCTGGGATGCATACCACCAGAGCCAGTCACACCACAGCCTGACTTGTCCCAAATCCCTGCGTGATATCTCTTTGTTGTATCTGGGGAAATTTTGGCAGAAAGTCTCCGGGGACCTCTGCAGTGGTATCTTGGTAACTTGGGGTTGTCTTGGCAGTTTAGGTCTGTGCCCAACAATCCCACTCATAGATTTTGCTCTGGATCAGTCTCTTCATTTTTGAGGCCTGATTGGTGGATAGGAGACAGGTACAGGAGGTTTGAAGCAGCGGCCATGCTGAAAGTTAGGAATCTTGGTGGTGAGTTTGAAGCAAGATCTCAAACAACCTGGCAGGTCCTCAGGGTGCTAAGAAGCATTCCAGGTCTAGGCATAGTCCCAGGAGCAGATCAGAAATGCTTTTAAGATGTACCAGAAATTTTATTGGTTGCTGTGGTGAGCTTGTGGTTGGAAGGCCTAAACATGGAAACTTCCAGAGCCCTTATTTATTCCCACGCTTAAAATGAACTTTGCCGATGCATGCAGGTTGATCCTTCTCCTCGATGAACTAGACCAGAATATTCTTTCCATTGATAGTTTTGTATTAATAGTAGAATTCCCAGTGCAATCATTGTGTACTAAAGGTATGGTGTCCAAGGGTCTGAAGAGTCATTGGAGACACAGACTTACCTCTGGAGACTGCAGAGTATGGAACTTACTAGAACTCTTTTTCCCGGATGGACCCAAATGTGCCTCTGTGTGACTTGATGTTGGCCACTTTGTGGCATGAGTAGTAAAAGTAAATTACTTTTAATTATTGGTTTCTGAGGCATTGAAAATTTGGTATTTATGTTACCAAAGACAGCAGTGAAGTGGGAGAGAATAGCACAGGTGAAGTTTTCATTTATTACATTCGTTAGAAATTGCCCAGTGGATTCACTTTTTATGCAAAAAAATAAAAGTGCTCCAAAGCTGGTATGTATCATATCCAATAAAAAAAACCTTTTTATGATAAAATTAAAACACACAATGCAGGGGAAAAGGTTTATTTATAGATGTTGTGATGAGTGATTCCCAACCATGGTATTCCTAGTAGGCACAAGGGTAATGAGGGCTTACTTTTAATAGGGTTATATCTCTTCCACTAAACCATATCAAATGAAGACAGAAATAAAAAAATAATGTCAGTGGCAATGAGGTAGACTTTTGTGGCATCACTGCCATTGGCATAATAAGAAGCACTAAGTAGAATACTGGCACCAGGGATCGTCTAAATGCAGACATGGAAGGCATAGCTTTGGCACAAACCAAATCATGCACTCTAGAATTGCCTTCTGTCATTGTGAGACAGGTGACCTGCCTGCTTCAACTCCCTTGGTAGAGCTTGTGACTTTTCTGACGCGTGGAAAGTGTCCCAACCTTCCCTGGAAGAAGATGGGCTGGTCGCCTGGAAAATGGTCTCCTAGAAAACAAGTCTAATGGGTGCTAGTAAGTGAGGTGTGAAGCTTTGCAAGACAGAGGGAACACAATCTCTAAAATAAACCAAATGTCAAGAGTTCATGGGAAATCACACTTTTAAAACAAAACCATGATCCTTTTCTAAACAATTATAACATAAATGCAGAGAAGAAAGTAATTTGGACACTCCCCCCACCTACTACAAAAGGAGACGTAAGGCCTTCTTTACTCTGTAACAAAGCTCCATTGTTTTCTCATGATTTTGCTTTATGGGGTTTAAATTAAAGGGAAGCTATTCGATGGCAAAGCAGATCTTTGTTTTAAAACATTTAAGTAGCACCTATACTGGTGAACTGGCTTGAGGGCCAGTGCTTGTTCTGAGATGAATCTTTTAATTGGAAATATTTTAAATCATTATCATGAAATAACAACTATAAGAAAAGAAGTAAACTACCATAATACCATATAACTTTACATTAAAAGTGTCCCTAAAGTCTAGTGAAAGTCCCTCAGATAGCCAATGTATATGATGAATTAACTTTCTTTTTTACCACTCAGAATTTACTAGATATGTATCATCCTTGAGATAAGAAAGAAAAAATGGTCGTTCACATTTTCTTGTAGCATCCCAGAAGGAACTAAATTACCCCAAAACCTTCAAGGGCTAGTTGGCCCAATTGTTCTACTGACTCGGGATAAAGAAACTTTAAGTAAAAAGTTGACTTCTTTACTAGTAGTAGGTACTTTCAAAGTAATTTCATTAAGTTTACCACATAATTATAATTGAAGAAAATACAGGGTTGATTTTTTAAACTTGTTATTACAAAATCCTTTACTTTAAAAGCTGTTATTAAAAGAGAAAAAGTAGCCTTTCAGTACAAACTAAGTTGGAAAGCATTATAATATATAGAACAGACATTGGGCTTTTTAATTTACCCAGTTATAAGAAAAACAAATGAGACTTTTAATCTTTTAAGAAATACTGTGGGTATCTTTATTTCCATTTCTGTAGAATTTAATGAGGACATCAATATTAATATCATGATGGCTTTGAGCCACTATTTCAGAAATCTATGGGCTATTTATCTTCTTCCTCTTTTCTTTTTTTATTTTGTAGTGAAAAGTGTATTAAATGCAAAAAAATTTTTTATCCATCAATTTTTAGATGTGTAAAAATATAAGCTCATTAGAATTGGCTTATCCACAATTGTATACACTATTTGGAGTAAGATTTAATCCAAGTATGGGTGATAAGCACTAAGCTCAAGATGTAGAGAAGCATAGAGCAAAGGTTCAAGAAAAGTCTCATTAAAGAGATGAATATTAAACTAAGATTTGAACGATGAGGAGTTAGCGAAGAGAACTGGGAGACATGCTCTAGGCAAAGGGAATAGCATGTGCCAAATCCTGGAAGTGGAAGCTTGCACAGTTTACCAGGAGATTTGGACTTATAGAGTGAATGCCAAAGAAAAGTTATGAGAGAATGCCAAAGAAGAGACTGGAGGGTAAGTGGTTCAGAACATGGACTTTATCTCGAGGACAACCACTAAAGCGTTTCATTCATGGGATTGGCTGGATCAGATTTGCATTTATTAAAATCAATTCCATAGTTACCCAGGGGAATTTTTAATCTGGGGAAAAAATATTTTGACAATGGAAAGCAACAAAAACAAACCAGTATAAGGAACTCAACCTGCCATCTCAGAAGCAGTGCATTAAGGGGCATTCGGGGCTGGAATAGGCAAGGCCACAACTCCTGGCCTCTAACGTGTGATTGCTATTTTCACTGCATCGGCTGAACTAAGGCTGAAGTTCCTTTTCCTTTGCTTGGCTGTTGTTTGCACAGTATGTTCTCAGAGCATCTATCGTTTAAATGCGTGTGCTTAGGTCTTATTATCCTGTTTTCCCACTTTTATGATTGCTTTATTTATTTAACCTTATTACATTGTGTGGATTCCTGTGTGTCACCAGAAATCCTTCTAGAAATGAGTCAGTCTACAAATAAATAAACCAATAAAATAGAAATAATTTCAGACATTGTTATGATGCTTAGAAACAAAAAGATGGCAAGACAGAAAATTGTATTCCTATTTATTTCCTTTCTTTCAGAATTACTGGTATTAAAAACAATAATCTGAAAACCAAAATATGGAGCATAGCCCTGTTAGGGTTGCCATAGGAAACGTAGGAACTTTTAGTTGGTGGGCATGCCCTGTGCTGATCCAGTATGGTCTAGGACAGTTTGGAATCTGGTTCCCAAGTTTAGGTGGTGGCCAGAGGGGAAATAGGTCCAGAAAGAAAGCACGCTATTGACTTTTTAAACTGGTTTCAGAAGAGGCGTGGTAGTCACCAGGACAGGAGGTTTGAACTGGGTCCCCTTAGCAGCTCACACAGCCCCTGCCAGTTCCTTCCCTGTGCAGAGCCCCACCCTCCAAGGGTGAAGGCTGGCTTCCATGCCTCAACTCTAGCTCTCTTCACTTCCGGCTCCTCTCTCGTTGCATTTACCACGTGAATTACAATGATTTGTTTATGTGCC
This sequence comes from Cnephaeus nilssonii, assembly GCF_951640355.1. NCBI lineage: Eukaryota > Metazoa > Chordata > Mammalia > Chiroptera > Vespertilionidae > Cnephaeus > Cnephaeus nilssonii. The sequence continues at coordinate 14,581,194 of NC_137083.1, read as the reverse complement.
TCCTCCCTACCAGTCAGTCTCTCCTGAGTGTGCCTGTTTTTTACTCGGCTCCGTGTTCCCGGTGCAATAGCTGGCACATAGTTGGTGCTCAATAAAAACAGGTTGAATAAAAACATGAGTAAAATCCATTATTTACTCTTTCTGGCCTCACTTTCATTTACAGTATAAAGGAAGTAACTCAGCTGATCCCCAATGTCCTTCTTTGATTCTTGCACTCAAGGCACCAAAGGCCTTTTTAGACCATAAAACAATCAGTCCTTAAAACATTTAGATCCAGAGATGTAGAAGCATGGAACAGACTTTGAAATCTCAGGGGGAAGGCGGGGGTGGGTGGATGGGTGGGAAGAGACTCACCAATGAACTTGTTTGCATAGATGCATAACCCATGGACACAGACAATAGGGTGGTGAAGGCCTGGGATGGGGGGTGGGAGTGGGCTAGAAGAGGTCAATGGGGGGAAAAGGGGAACATATGTAATACTTTCAACAATAAAGTTTTTTTTTTAGTATATTTTTATTGGTTTCAGAGAGGAAGGGAGAGGGAGATAGAAACATCAATGATGAGAGAGAATCATTGATTGGCTGCCTCCTACACACCCTCTACTGGGGATCAAACCCGCAACCCAGGCATGTGTCCTGACCGGGAATTGAACCGTGACCTCCCGGTTCTTAGGTCGGTGCTCAACCACTGAGCCACACCAGCAACTTCTTGGTCTTCGAGCATTGAGACATCTAAGTAGTTAAGTGACTTTAATCTGAGAGTGAGCCCTGGGGAAAGAAAAAAAGTGGACAAAGCCCTTTAGACTCCCAGGAGAGATCAATGCTGCTTGTATATCCTTGCATTTCACTATACCCTTGAAAAACATATTAATGATAGAAAGAAGGCTAGCATTTAGAAATAAAAATGGGCCGGGATGAAGAAAAAAGGGTCAGAAGCAACTGGAAAGACGAGTGGGTCTAAGTTATGTCTAAGAGAGGAGGATTGTGGTTGAGGCCCTGGCTCTGAAAATGGAAGGAGGCTGTGAGAGGCTCTGGGTCCATACTTTTACCCAGAGAGTAAATTCAGAAATTGTCTGAAGCGTCTGGCCTTTCTGTCAGTAATACTTTGTTGGAGCTGCTGCAAAATGAGAGTTTGAACAGAAGCACTTTAAAAAAGATTGAGACAAAAATGTAATAATTGCACACTCAGGCTTGTAATTTCAGAAATTCATGATGTTAAAGGCTCCAAACATGCTACTTCAAATTTGGATTCCTTTTCACTCTTCATGAAAGACCAGTCTTGTCAGATGGGAGCTGATCGCTATTTTTGAGTCAGACCTGTAAGTGGTTGGAGTCCATTGTCAGAGTGGGAAAACTGTACTTCTTCCATAATTCAAAACATAATTGAAAGAATGTAGCTCAACAATTTTGAAGTAATGAATTTTTTTTAGATAATGGTTAACTTCAGTCCAATCTTAGAAAATTCGAGCCCCAAAGGATTTTTTTTTTTGAGAAAATAAAGAGAAAGGAATCGATGAGCAAAAATGGCGTGTTAGAGCAAAAACCACCGTTTTTTAGCTGTTATCTGTCCCATTCCCTAAAAGAATACAGAATACATTTTTAAAAGGTATCTGTTGACAAAGGTCAAGAAAAAAAAAAAGCACTCTCAAGAGTCAGAAGGAGTCACCAATGAATTGTATTAATTGTTCAGAGGAGATGGGAAGTGCACGGTGGGGTGGGGGAGGTGGGGCTGTATTCCTCCTGAGGCACTGAGGACCTTTATTTTCCTGTATTTTACAAGTGTTTCACACCAGCCTAAAGCATAATGTGTGCGGGCTCTTACCTTGTCTCTCTTTGAGGAAAAGAAGGAAACGGGAATGAAAAAAAATATAATCATGGATGGTAAATAGAAAAGGCACTTGTGCCGCCCTGGCCTCCTGTCATTGTCTCCATTGTAAGCCGTGTCAGAGCCATCACATTAGGTTGCCACCACAGGGTGCATGCAAATGGGAGAGCGGGGAGGCAGGCAGCGCTGAGCAGCCACCACCTGCACATTTCAGATTGTTGGCAGGTACATTGCAGTGGACTAAAACAGAATAATTACTAGAGATAGAGTTGGCAAGTGTAGTATACAGGAGAGGCATTCAATTGCACACGAATATGATAGGTGAACTATAAAAAAAAATCATGGGGAGGGAGGGGGGAAAACTCCCCATTAAACACCAGACAGCTGGCAAATTCCAATCCTCCATTTGGTTTTCTCTGCAATAAGAGAAGCTGACCTATGAAGTCAGATGCTAGCAGATTTTGGACCAGGTGGTGTAAGCAGGAGTAAAGGGTAAAATCGAGGCCTGGAGAGAGCCTCCCTGAACACTAAACGGAATAAGCCCTCAAGGGCCAGGGGCATGGAGGAAAATGTGTGATAACCTCACAGTGGATGAGTAAAGGCAGGGTAGACCATTGCTTTGTAAACACTGGGGTGCTGATTTTATCTATCATACATACAGCATTTATGGGCCAGTCACTGATCTAAGCACTTTATATTTATTAACTCATTTAATTCTCAGAGTGACCTTAGCAATGCTCTTCTTATCACTGCCATTTTACATGTAGAGGAGGAAGTTGAGTCACAGAAAGTTAAATGACTGACCCAAGACTATTTAGCTGTTAAATGTCAGGGTGGAGGGCTCAGCTCAGGTCACCTGCCTCCCAAGTCGACCCTATAGTCCATCATGTTGAGCTGTCTGCTAAGTAGAATGCATGGAGATGTTAAGTGGGATGCTGTCCAAGATTTACATAGAACAACAGCAACAAAGCGATCATTTTGTGCAAGTTATCTGGACTGTTCAAAGTGAATAGCATTATCCACCTGAATGTGCAGTAATTTACACAAAAGTTATTTTTTTCTTTGTGAATATCTGACCAACAACCCCTTCAATCAGAGTTTTGCCAATGAAATGCCTGAACACTAAAATCAAACACCAACTCCTCCAGTCATTAGCTGTGTGACCTCAAGCAAGTTGCTTAGCCTCTCTAAACCTCTGTTTCCTCACCTGCAAAAATAGTAACTATAATCAAATCATCTCTGATCTTGTAAGGATTGCAGATAATATAGAGTCAACGAATGGGCTAAGTCCAAAAATGGTAGCCATTATGATGATCTAGACTCAACATCACTATTGTCCAACATTCTCATGTAGTCAATAAATAATTATTGAGCACCTACTGCATCGCCAGGTATGGTCATAGGCACCATGCTCGATAGCACTTTTATAGCTCCTCAGTATAAGGAAAATATTCATGTATGTGTTGTGACCAGATTTATACATACCTCTATTTTTGAAATCTTTGTTTTGAAAGACTCTTTTCCTTTTCCAATCTTATTATAACTTACTCAAATGTGGCTTATCTCTAAAAGGTATAGAAGCCAGGACTTCTTTTTAGAAAAATCATATTGTTGTCTCCTTCCAGTCCAAACTTGATAGTCTACCTTATTAGGGAAAAGATATTCTAAAGCTTAAAATGAATATCAATAGCTTCACATGAGAAGAATGAGGAAAAGTCTACTCCCTTCTCCCTTTAAAATTATGAGTTGTGATGATTATCCTGATTCATTATATTGAAGACAACTCTGATCTCAGAAGTGAAGAGCCAATTTCCCTTAATGCCAGGAGCCACGCCTTCTGTCCTTCAAGATGTTTCTGTCTCTGGACACTTCTCAGCATTCCTGGACAGCGACTATAAGGAAGTTGGTGCATTTCTTTACATGTGGTGGGACCAGAAATGACCATCAAAGAGAAGAAGAACCTCTGAGGCAAGAATTCACAGGCGTGAGTTAGTGGTTTCTGCCCACTTGGAGATTCACCCTTCAGCTTTACAGAAGACGGGTTTGATTGATGGAGGAAAGTGTTGTTTATCTTTGTTTGAGCTGGAGCTTTGAAGGAGGAGCAATACCCCTGAGGCCATTCATTGGTGGAAGCAATAATCATTAAAGACATTTCCCAAAGGAATGAGAGATCTCTGAGTTTTAGGACCACAGAGTTTATTTGCCCCTCCCTACTTGCCATTTCCCCCTTCACTGCCAACCCTGGAATTCTTAGTGTTACATTGTTAAGGGACTCTTTAGGTCCTGTTTATACTTCACCCACATGGATGACCTCACAGAATTTTTCTCACTTCCCTCCAACAGGTCAATTCTCCTTTGATAGCCTCAGAAAAAGTGGTAACATAGGAAGCTAGCTCCACTTCTGCGGTGTCTCTAATAAGGGCAATAATATGTAAATCTTGCCAATGCCTACTCTATGAGTTAAATAATTGACCAAGATTATCCACACCAATGACCAGCACTACTAAAAACAGCCAACTTTGACCCTCTGAGGATTGTTACTATTCCTCTTCTACTTGACTAAACATCCTTATAGTCTTTTCCTAACAATGGATCAACTAGTTCCTTTCAAAAATTATCAAGGTAAATAATTTTAAAAACACAGACTCAACAAAGCTCCTATTTTCTTGATTCATGAAGCTTAGAAAGGAGTATAATTTATGGTCTGATTCCATCAGAAGCAAGACATAAACCAGATGGAGAAAGTGAAATAGACACCAAGGGATGTAAGGAGGCAGAAGAGGATGGCTTTTTACATGAGTGAGGCATGTGTACCTTGAGACCCCTGTTGGCTGGAGTGATCAAGGAGGGAGTCGTGAAAAGACCTTAAAGAATGGGAAGGGTATAAAGAATGACAAAGGAGAGAAAGGGTGTTCTAGGCAGAGAAGAGTGTTGATAAAGGTTCCGTGGTGAATCCCCAGCTTCACTGGACCAAAGGGAACGGGTATGCTGTAGCCAGTTGAGCTTCGAGTGTGTAATTCAAATGTTTACGTTGTGTCTTGCAAACCCTGAGGAGACACTGAAGACTGCACAGGTGAAAAGTATGAGGAATCTGGAATTTTATGACTATAGGTCTGGCAGGTGTGGGAGGGAGGCATTGAAGGGGGAACACAGGAAGACTGCAGAGGCCAGAGGATCCTAAGTCAGGATAGTGGTGGGGAGAACAAGACAGGGGAGGGGGAGTAGCAGATGCTGACAATCAAGTGTTTTTCCTCATTGAAAGTTTCATATTTCTTTATTGCACTTCATAGGGGAAAAAATTACAGTACTGTCTTTAGCAAGTTTAAAATGCAGAACGTGATAAGGTTGTGATTAAAGAAAAAAAACCTTTTGAAGAGTAGTATTAAAAGCTTATGAGTTAGATTCAGTATAAACCAGCATCCATTCTGTGCATTGCATATAGAATGAAGTAAATATACATCCTGCGTCTGATTTGTGTATATCAATAATAATATATAAAGAAATTATACCCAAAACTTAATCAGGTTTTCTGATTATAAACTAAGACAACATACTTGGAGTAGAATCTTCCATATCCCAAATCTCAATGTACAGATATCAGCCTTGAAATTAAATTTTCATCCCCAAATCAGACCATAAAACGTCATAGCCTAATTCTCTTCTCATGACAGAGAGAAACTAAGGAGAGAGAAATTATTTCCCACCGTCCTTGCTTCTCCCATCTCCGGATTATGCCAAAAGCTATATTGTTAGTTACATGGTGGCTGAATGAGACTCTTGATCTTTTATTTATCTTCATGCACATAAATTAGAATGAGGGAAAAGGCATTTCACAAGACAACATTACTAAATGCCAATTTTGTCCATCCCACCTGTTCCATGCTGTGCTCCATATCCTGACAAAACCCAAAGAAATGTGGGAAGAATCATCAAACTGGAAGGGGGGACAGAGACTGAGGGGCTGTCCATCCCTCCTCAACATCACTTCCAATGGGCCAGGCTTCCAGCAGTTGTAGGGAAAATGTATTCCAAACCTTTAAATAAATAAATAAAATTTTAGCTATGTTCCCCTGTTTCAGTTTTAGGGCTCAAAACTATAGTTAGGGAAATTATTAAACTATGAGCTTTTTAAGGCAGATATCATGTTCAGTTCATTTAAAAATGCTTTGTCTTTGCTGTCTCCACAATGCCTGCCACAGACCCTGGCAAATAGGAAAATACTTGATTAATATTTACTGACTTGTGTTATTGAATCATGCTTTCTTAAAGATATAGGCTGAAATTATATAAACCAGGAGGATTAATCTGGAGTCCAGATCATTTTAATCAATGATACCTTTTAGCTCTTTGGTTTAGTAAATAACCACGGTAAAGGCTTTTTGGAAGACAGCACTGGGCCACGTGCTTTACATGGTGGCTGAGGCTAATGCATCCTTACATCCATTACAGCACAGGTTTGTGGACCTGACAAAATGCAACAGTGGGTGAGTCCTCTATTGAATGGCCCTCAGATGGTTAATTTTGTTTGCTGATGGCAGATACTGAAGCTACAGAAAAGCTGCTCTTGTTACTCAAAGAGCCTTTTCAATTTTTAATTTGACATGGAGGGTTACATGGTCAACGATACATGCAGACCAGCAGTTATCTCTCATCATCAACCTCTTTGGTTGGTTTCAACCCATCTTGGCTGAAAGCAGCTCTATTGTAGGTACCTTTCCTGGCTCTAGCTTACATGTGTGGTTCAATGACAAGATTCCTGATAAACGGGAACACAGAATGAGGAAATGGGCTTTTAAATGATCACCTGATCATTCACTTCTCTACATTTCATTTCTGCCTGACAGGCTTATTAAAGAAAAGAGTCACACAAAGCAGACTTGGGATTTGTCTCCCAGGTCCTGGTGCAATGAGAATCACGGACCCTTAGAGCTAGAAGGCATCTGGGAGGTGGTCTCATCCAGCTTCGCCATTTTACTGTAAGGGAACTGATGCTCAGAGGATTAAATGACTCATCCAAGGTCATGTAGCTCACGTTTAGAGTTGGGATTAGAATTCAGCTTGTTCAGGGCTCTTACTTTGCTGGCTTTTTTGCTGATTGTTGTTAGGGCAATCTAGGAGAGAAAAAAAGAAGACAGATTCCCTAGTTTTTCATGGACTTTTTCTAAAAATACCATTTTGTGGGAGATTCATATGATTTTCTAGGTTTCCTTGGCTAGGCCACCATCTTCAATGGGTGGGGCCCTGGAAAGAGCACTGGCTGTGAATTTGGACTTGGGCTTGAGTTCAGTGTATAACCATCGCTGTAATATATTGAGCGCCTTTCATATGCTAGATATTGTGCAAATATTATTTTTACCTTCACAATGAGTCTGGAAGGAGAAGCTGAGGCTTAGAGCAGTTAAACATCTTTCCCAGTGTCATGTAGATATTCAAATCCTGCACAATTGATTGATTTTCAAATCTCCATTCTTCCCTTATACCATGCTGCCCTTAATATTGTGTGTCTTCAGGCAAGTTACTTAAGATCTCAAAACCAGTCTCCTCAATTGTCAAATGGATACATTAATATTCTCCTATCACTGGTATAGGGTGAAATGAGAAATAGCATATCTAGAGTACCTGGCTTTGGACTTGACACAGAAGGCACACATCAAAAGTCAGTTCCATTCTGCACCTCTGTCCCTCTCCCCTTTGAATTTTTCAGTGGGATCTACATCTTGAACTATATTGACTCATACTGAAAAGAGGAAATGGAAACACTTCCAAGGTGTCAGACAAGGTCAGCAGTGGATTAAACATTCAGATGGTAATCCCAAACTGTCAAAATAACCTAATGACAAAATGGTAAATTGCAGGGAACTGGGCTCCAAGCCTGATCCCTGTGAGTTAAATAATGGGATCAACCACATTCAGACGAAGTACCCAGTTGAATTCAGCATCCTAAATTTAAAATTCAGGTACGATTTCCAGGGGGCAGGGAGGAATGTGTTCAATATTCAGGTGAAATGTTAGACAGTGGATTTGTTCTATGTCCCATTTATTGATCCTACCTTATATGTTCTATACAAAGTAAAAAGATGCAGGCTTATTCATTTAATAATTCCAAGGAGGCATCAGAAATTGTTTGAACATTTTTTGAACCAATGTACATTCTTTTGTACCACAGTTCTGAAATTATACTCTAAGTGTAAATGTGATTCAATTTACAAAAATTCGATTTGCAATGCTTCAGAGATATATCTATTGTATTTAGCCAGGAACAGTTTTTACAGTTATAGCAATCAAAGAGGTTTATATTAAGAGGATAACAATGAAACAAAAATACAAATTAAAACAATATCATGCTTGATTCAGCCCTGTGAAAGATAGTGGATGGGGCTGATAAGGAAAACCACAGTGGCATAAAACAAGATCAGTGAGTTTTTAGATTTAGTAAGTGACCTACAGAAAAATCATTAACACAGATTCCTGAATGAAAAGGTGTGTATTTATGGCTGAAATATTCCATCATATCAGGCTTGAGACAAAGATGACTACCAAGCAGAAAGCTGCTCTTATCTAGAATATAAGTTGCAAGGGGTTGGTTGTGTTCATATTTATCATTTATTACTTTTTCCATTACATAACACTCAATAATTATTGAGTAAAAATAAAGAACAAGTTCTCATCTGTACTAGAAGAAAAGTTTATTAGGGGGCTACTCAATGAAGATTTCACCTAAAAGATGCAGAGAGCGAGGTTAAGAATTCCAGAGGCTGCTGGTATAAGTGAGTGCCATTTCACTGTCCTATGGGTAAAAAAAAAAAAGATGGAGAAATCTGCTTAAACACATTTTATGCTATAACATAACCTACCTAATGCATAGCATTCTTTTCCATTGGGTATTATTTCAGAGTCTGCCTAGCACTTGCCCCTGCAGCAGGAAATGAATTATAGCTGCATTGTGTATTGCTAAATAAATTCCCTGTAAATTTTCCAATACTCTGTGTACAAGCTACCAACCATGAAGTGAATCTTGGACAAGTCACCTGACTAATCAATAGAATAGAAGGTGCTCTGGAAAACTAAGCGATGCTCCAATTTTTGCTTAAACCGTAAGTTTCTGACTTGAAGGACTTTCAAAACCATCAGTTGAATTAATTAGTATATATTCCCTAACTGATAATGCATTTTTTATTACAGTGCAATCATTGGGTTGAGTAGCTTCTATACCATGGGATTTACTATCATAAAAGTCCTCTCTGTACAGGGAGCTGTAGTTCAGGGAAGTTGAGCTACTCCATGTGAGAAGCACATCAACACTGTAGGAATCAGTCTAGTCTCATAGGGCTCTGGCTTAGACTGTGATGGGAAGTCTGAGGACTTGATTGTGAACTTCTCTTTCCTTGCATGTCCCCTCTCCCTCTCGTCCACTTTGCAAGTCATGCCCATCTTTACCACTCAGAAATGTTGTAGGCACTCGGCTTGACATCTCTGAAATGCTGTCATCTCCCCTGAGCTGGCAGGGAACTGTGATCCTGTCCCAAACCCTCCTCTACCAAGTGCTGCATGAAACCTCTCTAGTGACAGCTGGCTCCCCGTACCTACTGGGGAGCAGGGAGCAGGTGGACTCTTTCTACCTGCACTCCACACAGTGGCTATGGAGAGGAGCAGCTGCCGACCAGAGAAGACGAGCATTACCCAGCTTCCTTTGGAGTGTTCCATTGGCCTGGGCATAAGAAAGAAGAAATGATAAAAGTAGAATAATTTATTGCAGCAGAGGAGGTAATTTGTCAAAAATCATCTGATAGCACAAATTACTTACACTTGACCTCCAAATTGGCCCAGGGCTTTACAATCACTCCTTGGTTTATCCTTATCAGACTTGTTAAGAGAGGTAGGGTGTGGAGTATGTGTGGAAGGGGGTGGAATTCTTTCTGGAAGCCGTAGAATCATTTAGTTTTATGTCTCCATGGTTCAGAGGCATCAGTCTTATCTCCCCACCTAAAATGCAAGCTCCCCGAAGGAAGGAGCTGTATTCCAGATGTGGTAGCACAGTTCTAAGGAGGCCTGCTCCCTCGGTCATGCCAGTATAACCCTAACCCCCTCTACTTGAGTGGGACCTGTGACTTGCTTCTAACCAATGCAGTGTGGCAAAGGGGATGGGATTCTTCTTCGGGCCTTGAGCAAGCTCACAGCCATGTGGCGCACCAGGTAGGCCGGGGACCATCAGCAGAGAACCGCAGCTGCCTTCAGTTGCTGAGAGCAGGCCCCAGCGACTGCCAGCCAGCAAAAACAGGGGCCTCAGCCTTACAATCACAAGAGGATGAATTCTGCCCACCGCTGGAGGGGTCTTGGAAACGGACCTTCCCCTAGTCAGACCTCCAGATGAGAACACAGCTTAGCCATCACCTTGACTGTGGCCTTGGGAGACCCTGAGCAGAGAACCCAAGGAAACTGTGCCCACAAAAACTGGGAGCTGATGGATGTGTGTTGTGTTAAGGTGTGGACTTGTGATAATTCGTTATGCAGCAATAGGAAACCAGTATAGTGTATATGTCCTTACCCTTCCCCATCTAGTCACTCCAGAGATGCTGAGTACATCATAGAGGCTCAATAATTAAACATAGTTTGATTGATCCATCCATCACCTTCAAACTTTGTCCTTCAGGTATTGGATTTGGGCCTTTGAGATTTCACTAATTTCCTCCACATTTGTTTTAGGTAAGTAGGGGACAAGTCATATCTTGTCTTATCCTTCAAGGAAAAAAAGTTACCAGACAATAAAACACTTTTCAGCAATACTTACTGCTCTGGAATTAAACATCAAGAGCTATACTGAGATGCAGGTGTGATGAGAGAGCCATCTGCCAGTGTTTCGGCTTGGAGGGATGTCTGGCTGTGAATGGGTCATGCTATATGGTGATTTGTTAGTTTCCATCACTCCAAAGAATGGGATGGGATATAAGTATAAGGAGAGCTTTTTTCTTTCCACATCATCACCCCCCACCTCGATCTAAAATGTGGGGCCCTGCTGGGCTGTCTTGGTGGGTGGCAGGCCATGAGGAGCAAACAGGATCTCAGGGAACTGACAAATGTCACTTGCACTGGGGGTTCACTTTAATGCACCCAGATGTCAGGGGCACTGAGAGACAAGGCTGGGTACGCAATGTGTGGGGCCCATTGGGAAACGAAAGTGCTGCCTGTGTTCAAAAGTAGGAAGAGAGTACCATTAACTTTTTCCTTTCTTCCATGATCTCTCTCTAAACCTGTCATGGAGCTTTTCCTTTGCTATTCAATGGCATGTTTCCTCGGGCTCAGGGTACTCCTAGGAGAGCTTGGGCCCCAAGGCGCCCGGGCCCTTGCCCAGACTTGGTGCACACGTGCACATGCAACCCTTCTGCTGCTGGTCCCCCCCCCACCCCCCCCAGTAACCCTCACCACCAGCCAGACTGACAGACTGTTCATCCAGAGAGGGGAGTTCGATCTCCCCTTCCAAAGGGCCTGCTGCTCCAGCCCATGGTGGACAGCACACCCAGGGACTGCAGCCTCCATGCCCAGATGGGCTCAGCACTGGATGGGGTGTGGGTAAGAGGCTCACCTGGTCAAAGCACCTTCCAAATGCCCACAGGCTGGGGCCGGGACAGTCACCACCATGCCCCACCTAGAGGCTCCATGGGGCATCCACCACCTGGCCCTGACCCTGCCCACACCCACACCCACACCCAGGCCCCCACTGCTGGTAGATGGCAGTAGCAGTTGCTGGGAAACTGGAAGGCAGAGGTTGGGGAGGCCAGGGCCCCAGGGACTAAAGGAGTAGGTGTCTGAACAGACATCCCAGAGAGGGTGGGAGGCAGCAGGAAGTGGGATCACTCCTTCATCAAGGCTCCAAGTTACCAGCACATGCTCCATGGTCCCACCAGCCTTCACTGGCAAAAAACAACATCAAAGATAAGAAGAATTCTAAGAGAGCAACAGCAGAGTGTTAAACCCCAAGTGTAGGGCCTGCCTCAGCACAGAGTCCTGGGGACTGCCCCTGTCCCAAGCCCGTGCAGCCTCCCTGGCCTGAGGGGAGTACGAGGTAGGGAGACAGGGGGTACTGTCTGTACCGATCCTGCCCCAAACCCTCATTTTTCTTCTCTGTACTCCCTCTGTGCATGGACGCATTTGCCTTTGGGGGAGAGGCCTCCTGAGTCTTCTTTTTGAAGCACTTCACTGTGGTAAGGCACTCCCTGCTCCAAGGAAATGGATTCTTTATTGTTGAGGTAAAATGGGAGGAAAATCCGGGCTAAAAAGGAAATACTTATAATGGAAAGCAAAAGTTGCTTAATATATTAAAAAAAAAATGTTTCCACTTTCAGGATTCCTAATACTTTACCATGAAAATCACTGTGGGTGTATATATGTATGGCATGCATGTGCATGTATGCAAATGAGAAGCTTTGCTGAACACATCAAGGAATGCATGATAAACACATATTGAAATGCAGGCTTCAGTGTCACAGGGTGTCCTTTATTAGTAGTTGCTACTGTTGGAGAAGTCCTTGAGTGAACCCGGGGAGCTGCATTCTGCCCTCTCTAATTGGCCGTAATAATGTATTTCTTTAAGAAACACCTCACCTTCACAGAACTGAATTCGGGTCTCTACCCACTACCTCACTTCAAGCAAAAAGGTTTGATACATAATCATGGAACATGATTTGATTTTCAAAGGCCATTAGGGAAGACAGTCCACTGAGTAATCCTATTAATATTTCTGCTATTAAGATATCTGTTTCCTATATTTGGAATACTCAGAAAGAATGGAATCTAAATATTTAAACATCTCACAGAAAAATATCTGACAACTGGAACATGTCTTAAAAGCCTATAAAATCTGACGCTGGATAATCAGAATCAGCTAACAGAATTCATTCCTATTAAAGCATTTCAGATGATCAAGGCACTGATGCGTTTTAACACTGTAATGGCATAATACCCTTGCCTCAAATCTTCAGCGAGACAAAATGATCACAGATTAAGCAAGTTCAACTGTACACAATGTTTTCATAAGCACAGGAATATCACTCCATAAGAAACACTTCTGGTATGAATGATGAGCTTTTGAGAAAGTACCATTTTGGTATAAAATGATCTGGTTGCCTGTGGTTATAAATTACTTCAGGCCCAGTTCTCTTCCCCCGCTTCCCCCAGGTTCCCTTTCTGCCTGATGACAAAGGGAGTTCTGCGCATGGAAGAAATGAACCAAGTGATGAGGTGAACGAGACTCTGACCCTACCTAGTTTTTTCTCCCTCCCCACCCCCCGTTTTGTTATGTGTCATAACCACGAGTGCGGCAGGAAGTCATCAAGGGAGAGGGCGCAGGTACGTGGAGCCAAGAGAGAACAACATTTGCTGCCAGGAAGCAATCTTCCTGTTCAGCTTTCATTCCAGCCCTAACACGCATCCTCCTAAGGATGAATGGAGAGGTGGCCAGCCATGCTCCACTCTCCCCGTGTGAACTGAGCTGCCCAGGGGCCTGAAGCCTGGCCCTGCGGGTGTGGGGCCCGGGGGCTATGTAATCATCATTATCCAGAGGAGGCACCTGACTTGGGTGCATCGTAGGGAAGGCTGTATGATAGAACTAGCATGTGTGGACTTGGTGGGAGAGGCTCGTTTGCATGGGAAACGCCAGAGGAATGACTGTCTATGCTCCGCTGTTCTATCAGCCCCCCCCCTTTTTTTTTCAACAGAGAGAAAGGGAGAGGGATAGAGAGTTAGAAACATCGATGAGAGAGAAACATCGATCAGCTGCCTCCTGCACACCCCTTACTGGGGATGTGCCCGCAACCAAAGTACATGCCCTTGACCGGAATTGAACCTGGGACCTTTCAGTCCGCAGGCCGACGCTCTATCCACTGAGCCAAACCGGTCAGGGCAGCCCCTTGTTGTCAATTCCGAATATTGGCAGGTTCCAGGGACATGTAGGCTGGGGAGGACTGACTCAACACCATCACGTGGAAGGCAGTGCAGCAGAGGCGAGGAGCGTAGGTTATAAAACAGGACACACCCTGGATGCAAATCCCACCTCTCTCCTGGATAAGTGTGGGATATTGAGTAAGTCACTTAACCTTTCACTCATTTGTAAAATGAGGCGTCTGAGAGCACCTTCCTGACAGGGTGTTGTAAGGTTGAAAATAGGGAATTTATATAAAGAAAGACCTCACTTGGTGCCTGGCACGTGGCAAGGACTCGATACATTGACCGTGGATGATTTTTGGAGTAGTTTATCATCTGGTGTCCACATTTTATTTTTTGCAAGCCTAAGAATCCAGTGGGACGGGACCCCAGTCTTTTTTAATGTTCTGTAAGTTGTCCTACACATCTCCGGTGATTTATAAATAATAAAAACTATGAAAATGCGGGTGTGACTCTCAAGCCAAGCGGACATCTTGAAGTTTACATAGCATCTAAGTCATTACGGATGAATTGGGGTCTTGATATTATCGAAATGTGGTCCAGCAGCTCCTTCCAGCTGTTGTCGGAGCTCTCCTAATTTTTCTCTCTCTCATTTTTTCCCACATTATTCCACCTCTAAGAGCAGGACTCAGCAGCTGGACGCGGCACAGGCCCTGATTGATGGCTGCAGGACCCAGATGGCAGCAGCCCGGATATGTTTCTGGCAAATACCTCTACAAGCTGGAGTGTGTGTGTGTGTGTGTGTGTGTGTGTGTGTGTGTGTGTGTGTACTCTCCCCTTTTATTGGCACTTGAGCTAAATGCCCAGCAGCCACTTCTTGGCTGGGTTCCATTCAAACTACAGTTGGCGCCTGTGAAAATGGCTTTGGCTCCAATATCTTCTGTGTGACTGTCTATCGTGAAGAATTTTCCCACTGCTGATGATTTCTATTTTTATGAATACTTGAAAATACATGTCTCGCATAAGAGTTCTGACCTCCTTTTATCTTTCCAGTGGAAATTCTTTCATAAAGAAGTGTCATCTCTCTTATACAATTATGCTTTGTGAGGGGCTATTTATAGCACTGTGAAATTAGGGAACGTAGTACTCCTTTTGACTTTCAGAAAAATTGTTAAGCATCAAATTGCATGTCAAGGGAAAAATGATCTCATGGAAAAATTAACAGGCCTCACTGTTTTCCCCTGCCCCCTACGAGCCCCCTACCTGAATTCACGGAGGTAACCTGCAATAAAATAAGACCAGCATCAAAAATAAAACCATGCCTTATCTTGTTTGATGCAATATATATGCTGTCGAAAGAGGGACATTTTAAATTCACTGGAGGAACTGGGGAGTTTGCTTTCCGAATGGAAACCCGTGGTGAATGCGTTCTGAAAGAAATGATTATGGCAGGGACTCCCCAGAACCTGATACGCATGGTTGATTCATTGGAATTTCTTCATCCTGCCTTCCCTTAATGCTGGGATCACCTCTACAAAGGCTTGTTATATTCTGTGACTTCAAAATCTCTCAATTTCCCCATGAGCACTCTGTAGACATTTTCTCTCACGTAGCTGTCAGTTATGTGATTTTCAGAAGCAGGAAAATTTTCATCCTACCTGGAAATGGAAAGTATCCTAATCCAAAGAGAGAACTAATCTCTCTCTCTCTCTCTCTCTCTCTCTCTCTCTCTCTCTCTCTCTCTCTCTCTCTCTTAAAGGTGAAGAGCAAATTTCACGCTATACCAAATGTCAAAAGGAGGAAAGGCATACATGCTCAAGCTGTAGGGATCCTCCACAACTAAGGAAGAGGTTTCTTTTAAAAATGTAGCTAAGCCCAGCTGGCATAGCTCAGTGGTTGAGCATGGACCTATGAACCAGGAGGTCCCAGTTTGATTCCCTGTGTTGAGGGCTCCATCCCTAGGAGGGGCAGCCGATCGATGTTTCTCTCTCATTAATGTTTCTGTCTCTCTCCCTCTCCTGTCCCCTCTCTCTAAAAATCAATAAAAACACATATTAAAAAATAAATTAAAATGTAGGTAAGGCAATGAGTAAATATTACAGACTTGCTTGGATTTCCTTCTTAATGAGTTGTGTAGAGACCTAAGTGCTGAGAAAACAAAAGCTATCAAGACTTTCTCCATTGTGAATTTTTAAATGCTTTTTTTGCGAGAAATAAAGGAAGTCTCTCCTGGAGACCTGGAGGATCCCGAGTCCAAGGAAGGTCGAGGTCAGGGGGCGGGAATGATTCATTCTGTGGGAAGAGCACCGTGAGATTGCTTAGCGCTAATCCTGGAATCTGGAAACTGAATCTCTCTGATGAATCCTGATTCAAATATGTGAATGCTTATAGTGGCTTTATTTGTAATATCCCAAAACTGCAAACAACCCAAATGTCCTTTGGTGCATAAAGGTCCTTTGGTCCATGTGGTTCAGCGATACAACAGAAGAATAACCATCAATGGAAAGAAATGGACTGATACGTACAACAGTATGAGTGAATTCCAAATGCGTTTGCCAAGTCAAAAGGCTATAATCTGTAGGATTCCATTTATCCAGCATTCTGTAAAAAGCAAAACTGCAAAGGCAGGAAACAGATCAGTGGCTGCCGGTGGCTGTGGGTGAGGGAGCAGTTGACTACTAAGGGCCATGGAAAACGCTTGGTGGTGACGGAACTGGTTTCTATCTAGATTGTAGTGGTATTATATAATTGTATGCATTTGTCAAATCTTGCAGAACTAGGCACCAAAAAAAAAAAAAAAGGAATTTTACTATATGTAGAGTATATCTTAATAAAAACTAGTAAGAACCCACTCCATTAACAAAATGACATGATAAATAAGCTGATAAGTTTGAAAACATATTTATAAAGAGGCTTTATAGATACTTTCAATATATTAAAAGGGGAGAAAATAGATTAAAGACCCTGATTCAGACTGCCAGGATGCCCAAGAGTCCCCATTTAAGGCTGATTATGCATGGTGTCTTTCAGGAGAGGAAGAGGGAAGGTGGACAGTGAATTTGATTACTCAGTTTTGGGAACCACTAGTTCTTATCAATTAATTTAATACTTATAGAATATGGGATCCCTGGGGATATGCACAACAACTTTCTTTTTCTGGGTGAGATCAGGTTAAAATAAAGTAGAAGCGCACCCCTGGATAGGAAAGAATGAGACAGATAGCATAAAGCCTTCGGAATGTGTGGTATGGCGGGGTCTGTCTTTTCCGCATCCAGCACGGAAAGAGAGATGAACCGGTTCTGAGTAGAGGCAGCTGGGGATTGAGAAATAAAAGAAAGAAAGAGACAAGACAGGAAGATAGAAGGAAAAAGCTGGGAGCCAGGTGGGACCACCGTCCTCTCTGATGGAGGGACAGGGACTCAGAGCTGACACAACGTGTTTATTTATATTCCAAATACCAGGGGGTTTCACCAAAAACTTAGGATCAAAGGAGCTTATTTGCATTCTTGAGTAGGCCTGAGCATTCCTGGTGCTTGACTGGATTTACATATCAAAGTCACTATCCGACACCTGGGCTGAAATGAAGGCCAAGCTGATAACACTCTTGCCTTTTTGGCAAAGCGTGTTCCCAGGGCGCGGCTTTGCCTGTTGCCTTGGTTTCAGCTGACAATAATTTAAAGAATGCCCATATGCCTTCCCAGGGGGCCCTCTACAGTGTGGAAAGTCAGAGAGGTGTCTTCCACTCATTGATGGTGTCTGGTCAGGCCATCACATGTGTAGTGATATATGTGTGTGCGTGTGTGTGGGTGTATGTGTTTGTGCATCAACAGTCAAGGCATCTCCTGAAGCCACTGCCCTACCTGTTAACATGAACTGTCCATGGCCCTGTCTTAATGTGAAGGGTTAGAGCAATGTCCTGAGTTCTCTGAGTGTTGCAGGCATCACAGTCTGATTGGAACACTCATCTCAGGCCCTCACGTAGGAAGGGAGATGTATCCCTGTCCTGGAGTAAAACAATTACTTTTTCATCTGCGTTGGTACTTCTTGGCATCCTTTGGCCAAATACATACACATTCAAGTGAGAGAAGCCACAATGTCCAGTTTATTACTGAAGTTCCTGCAAATTGATTAAAGCAAGACTCCATTTCATATATAACTCAGCTTCAGAAATCCAACTGGCAGTGGTCATCGGGATTCCTTTTCAAGTCATCTGTCTTTCTAATGCACTTAGTTATACAGGCCCCAATGTTTTTGTAGACCTGCAAAGCCAATACAATCAAAACAAGAATATGTAGTCTTCTGAAGACCTTGAAAATGCTTCAATGAGTATATCAGAATAGTTTGTAATTAGCTGGGTAATTTGATGGTATGCATGCACAGCGGATGCTGCTGAAAGTGATTTTTAATGTACTCAGAAGACAGTTTGCCTTTCCTCTGAAGTAGGCTGAATAGTTTTCTCTTCTGTCCTATTGACACTATTAATTTGTTTTGCAATCCACTCCCCCGCCCCCTGCATCCTCAGCACACACGATGATTTCCCCATCACTACTGCAAACAAACGCGGGAAGCAAGGCTTGGAGAGCTCTTGTGGAGAGAGCCATTCGCTCCAGCTTGAGCAAACAGTAAGGTCAATCAGCCTGAAATCTGAAATTTTCACACACATAATAGACCCTTGGCTTATCAAAGCCTCTTATCTGGTAGGGAAAAAAATCAAAGGTAAACTTCAGGGCTCAAGGAATTAAAAGACAAATGAGATATCATAATTATCAAAGTGGCTAATTTAGAAAATTAAGCTGTTCGCATAGGTGACATAATTGCTTGTCACAATCACTCTTTTTCTCATTAGCTTCTTCCATTCAGCACCTACAGGCTGCACAGCAGTCTTTGGCCTTGCTCAACAATAAGGGTGTCCTTTTGTGGTTTAGTGTCACATTGTTTCTCTTATCTCCTATAAGGAATGCATATTTATTAGCAGGCTTATTCGAAGAACAGTTCTAGAAATCCCAGTCTTTCACAGTTTGGTATTTGTTTATGTTTTAAATTTGTTTGTAATCAAACATTTTTAAAAAATAATTAGTTAATTATCAAGATAGAATTTATAGAATTGATATAGCATATTAGTATTCCATGGAAAACATTAAGGGTTTCGATGTATAGTAATATTAGATAAAAAAAACTTATTGTCTTCACAAATTTTGAATAGAGGGAAAGAAATAGATTTTCAAGGCATCTGTTAAGTTGTGGGTTTTTGTTTTTTGGTGTGTGTTTTTTGCCTAATATTTTATTAGGCATTTGATTTCTGTAGATGCAGCTTGATTTAAATAAATTCTCTATAAGAAAATTAGTATTTTTGAGTCTGAGTAATACTGTTTATGTGTCAGCAAGTTCAGAAGTTATTAAGGATAATGTATAAGAAAGGAAATGAGTCTTGTTTGAGATGTACTCCTAAAACACGCTATTGTAAATGGGCACAGTTAAACATTTTGGATTAGAAACATGAGTATGAGGTTGACTCAGATCCTGCTTTCTTGTAAAGTTGTAGAACATGGTTGGAGTGACTCCTAGAAAGACGACATTGATGGTGTGCTCATTTGAAGATATGATTCATCCTAAAGACATACAATGAAGCTGTCACTGTATATCTCTGGAATATTCATGCACCTATTGTGTTTTGACTTCACTAACATTGAATCAGTGAGGTAATTGTGTTATAAGATTATGATAATATACTAAAAGCCATAAATTCAGAAAGAAAAAGGAAAATACAGCCAAATTCCTAAATGTGTGAGGTTCCTATAAACCTTGCCTTTACTCATAACTAAATCCAAAGTGGTAATGTATACTCTGTGGACCTTACAGAAATAGAACTTCATGGTGAGTTTATCCCCAAAAGAATGTGTTAATGTTAGTTTTTTTCCCTTGACACGCACAAGTGCACTAGTTGGTAAGAGGAATGGCACACAGGATGCTCTAATCAGACAAGAGTGAAGACTAAGACAGGAAAGAGACAGAGGCTGTACCGCTTGTCTAACCTTTCTTTGTCCACTATATCCTTCAGACTCCAATAATGCAACAGAGCTCTTGGGTAGAGTTTGTTATGGGTTTTTAAATAAGAAAGTGTGCTAGTTTATGACAAAGTAGACATTGGGGGTAGAATTGACAGAGACGGGGGAAGAGACAAAAGAGACTTAGAGAAGATGGTCTTATGCAGAGCAAAATGGTAGTGGACTGCAGCGAGGCAGGATCGTGAATGGCATCGTCTTGGAGACGTCTCATTGGAGAACTGAAAGCTAAGGGAACACCTACCTGCCAGTTATAGATGAGAAGGACACCTGGCTGTTCTCAGCAATTTGATTATTCATTTGGACTTCCTGTGGAATTCAGTGGAATTTTAGTGCAGAGGTTTTCATTTTCATTTTGTGCTCTTTGTGTTCTAGACATTTTGAGTTGAGAAGACAAAATAAACAAAGCTCTAATTCTTCCACCTCCTGCTTCAACCAGCACAACAGTGATTTTATCTGCTTGATACAGTGGGCTTTCACTGAAGGTTGCATTTGAAGACAGGTTTCATGACTAAAAATATTTGGGAAACTGCTGTGAGTAGGCCAGTGTGTACACGTGATGATAGCATGCTTGAGATAGTAAAATAATAAAGGGATTTCACAAGAAATAACATATCACCTAAGTTTCCACCCAGTGGACAAATCTGTGGTCAACTCAGAAGGTTACTCTTCCCAACATTCATTCTACAAATCTTTGTTGAGTTCTCCACTACTCATTCTTACCTGAGACATCATCTGGGAATTTGAGTTGCTCATTTTAGCTCCTGTTGCTGTGGTGGTTAGACTGTTTTTTTCCAATCTCCCAACCAGAAACCATTAGTGCTACCTTTTGACCTTTCCTGGGATGCATTGTTAGCAAGCCTTGCCTCATTAGCATCTGTGACAAACTAAAATGATATCTGAACAGAAATTGGGGAAACTAGAGAGGGTCTGTCTTCTGCTAACAGTTTCAGGTGGCAGCAACAAATAAAGGAATTTGCAGTTACCAATGGACCTTGAACATGATACTGGTAAGATTAGGAAATGTGTGCTGATTCTGCATTTTATCCTCCCCCATCCTTTAACAACTTTCTCAAGTTACACAGATAATAAGTGACAACGGGATCCAAACACTAGTCTCCCTGAAACAAAAGTCTATCCACTGCACTAGTTACAAAACCCAGTGTGGTCCAAAGATATAATTGGGAGTCAGCATTTAGACATCTTTAGAGTTAGACATTTTTAGAGTTCACTTGACAGAGTAATTTTATATCTGTTGAATATAATAATAAATTGAGGCTTATAAATTGTACATCTGCTTTGTTGTTTCATATTTTAGTAATACTATACACTTAGGTTGTATTTTACAAAAGTGACAGATTGGAAAACAAAAGCTCAGACTGAAGCTCACCTGCTCTACAGCTCATTTGAGGGGCATTGCACTGCACCAAGCGGTCCCTACATTTTTAGCTCTCCAAATAAACTGGATGCAGTGCAGGAAAGGAGTGGCCCCACTATTAGCCCACACCCTCTTATCTTCTGATGTAGCTTATTGAATCATTTTCTGTCCAAGCATGAGAACTTTCCCACAGGTTTCTCCCCACTGGACGGCTGGTAGAGCACGGTGTTTCAGTCCTTGTCTCGGAGCTCCAAGCTCTTCTTCCAGCCCAATCAACTTTATCTGGGAGCTGTTCTAATTAGTTTCCTCTCAGAATGGGTTGAATTAAAGAGGGGCTTTCTAATGGCCTGTTCAGGGGCACCCCCTGAAGAGAGAGATCAAATTTATTTATGATGCCCTTTGGCTAGGTGTTTGATTTTCTTGACAAAACATCAATTGAGTCTTTAAAGGTTTGTCTTTAGGTGTTCTTACAGCTGGCCTGAAGCCATGTTCTCTTAACTGGTGATCAAAGGCACAGACAATACAAGTCAGTTAATACAAAGTGTGTTCTATTTAAACATATTGCTGGGCAGGTCCTTTTCAGTTTTTTAGTTTTTAAAGGGCCCTGCACTGGAGACAGTTACAAAAAATTCTGCACTGTAATTATGTGCATTTTAATTAATCTGTCTGATTTTTTCTCTTGAGACCCAGAAAGGATGATCCTGACCCAAGTTTATTTGTGTGTGTGTGTGTGTGTGTGTGTGTGTGTGTGTGTGTGTATACTGAGTGGCCAGATTATTATGCATTCAGAGATCATAATAATCTGGCCACTCAGTGTATATATATATATATATATATATATATATATATATGTGTGTGTGTGTGTGTGTGTGTGTGTGTGTGTAGCAAGTATTACTAAGCACTTACTATAAATGTGGAAATGCAGAGGCATAAAAGATGGTCTCTGCCACTCACTGATGAGGCCTTGAACCAGGTTTCCTTCCTGAAACCTTGTATATAGCCAAGGTTCTTAAGTTTTTCTCTGCTATGTACCCTTTTCACAACTTGGTGCCGCCTATGGGCCCTTCTCAGAATGTTTTTAAGTGCATAAAGTCAAATACATAGGACTGCAAATCAATATTAAAAATACATAATTGCAATACAGAAGATACATGCCTCTTTACTAACACATTTTCTAACAAGATCTAAGGAGATTTTGATCAGTGATATCACAAATACTATTGTGATCTGTTGTCTACACTTATAATTGAATGATAGGCTTAATTTTGTTACAGGGAAAATAAAGATGTAATTCTTTTCCCACTCACATTTAAAGACTCCTAGGACCCTAATTTTAGTTAAGTATTACTGACCTAAGAACAACTTCAAAAGAAGTAGATCTTAAACTCTTATCTTAAATCAGAATACATTTGCTGTGTGTTTTTCTAATTATTAATTTTAATTTTGATGGACCACCTTATTACCGGTGGAGTGGCGGAACTCATTCCCACCTGTTGCTTGTGGGAGTGGAATTCTTGCGATATCCCAAGAAAAATATTTTTCTGAGACTTGCATGGGAGAGCGAGTGAATTTCATTTCCATGGAATTCTATGCCTGAGTTTCCAAGGTCCCCTCTCCCTCAGTCCCACCATAGAAGTGTGGCTTCGGTTGCAATAGGGCTAGACTCGGAGTCAGTGTCCAGAGTTTCTGTTCCATGTTGGAACAGTGTTCAGTCCAGCAAAAGGCTAGCTTAGCTTGTATTCCCCACTGCAGTCCATCAGTCCATTGCATGTGTGGCTGTGGGGAAAACACAGGCAAATGCAAGGAAGCAGGAACAAGAGAGCTCAGTGGGCCAACAGCCAAGAGCCACAAGAGAGACCGTTCCTTTTGGGGGGATTATATATCCCCCATTTTTTGTGGGCTTGAAGTGGCCCTGCCCATTCTGGACAACCATCTCTGTCCCCAGGTTTGACTGACAGGGTTTGACCTTCCCTGTGTCACCCCAACTTCACTGGGCATGCATCTATCCCTCCTGTGATGGACACGTTTCCCCAGTGGTTTGCAGGGAATGGGCCAGTGATGTCCTGGGGAGTGCAAAGTTGCAGCTTCCTGGTGAAACTGCCCAAATGACATGCCTATAATGCGTGGCTTTGCCTTTGCTCCTTTGCTATTATTAATAACTAGCTAATTAAAATGTTATCAACCTCAAGTATAACACATTCTTCTTTGGTAGAAAAGAAAAGAAAAAGAAATCTACAGGAAAGAAATCAGACAGTAAAAGGAACAATCTGCTCTTGTCTATTTATTTATTTATATCCTGCCTTGTCCCAGAAAGGATTTAAGACGGCTTGTTCCTGTCTAAATCCTTAGAACTTAGTTAATTAAATCTTCTGAAAATGTAAATTAAAATGCAGTAACATTATTTGACAAATGGGACAAAATTATTATCATCTTTTGAATAATTATGTGATTGGGAATGTCTACATCATATTTATCTAATCTGCAATTAAATCATTTATATATACAATTAAATCATTTATATCTGCAATACATAAATTTGCATCATCAATAACGGGAAATGTGGCCAATGGCCAAGTTTGTCGAAAGAACAAAATAGCCTGTGTCAGGAGGAAGGGTCACCAGTGATGTTCTAATTGAAAGGCTGACAAATTAAACAAGGGCATAACTCATCCTTTCAGCTAGCAGGTGACACAAAGATTGCTACACTGAACTGGCACAATTTTGTTTACCTTTTTATGCAGATTCTATAGCACACACTTGCCTTGTGGCAACATCACTGTTAATCACTGAAGCAATGGCTTTCTAGATAATTCCTAACCTCTATTGGGGCAAGTGTCTACTTTAGTATATAAACCTCAATTAACATTGCTACTATAAATTTCTACATGAAATTTTTCACCAATTCAAAAAAATTCATGAAACATCTAGCCTGTGCCAGGTACTGTGCTGAGGCATGTATGTCAGTAGGTCTGTTAGTCTATAAACTATAGAGTAAGCAAGACAAGTCTCTTTCTTTTGGTTATCTAAATAAACTTAATTCCGACTCAACTCCCCATTTTAAAATGCAGCATTAGTAATATGCTATGTCAACTATAATTGAAAAATATTTTTTAAAGGAAAAATAGAAGCATTGGGGCTTTATCTCCATCTCTCTTTAGATCACTCAAAAATCCAGAAGACTTACATGGCGTTTAGAGTATCAGGAACCTTTGAGCCATTAGGCCACCACCCATATCAAAATCAAAGCAGTCCTTGAATTCTGGTGGATCTTTATTGCCATATTTTTGTGAGACACAGGAATTTTCACAGAAGATGGAAGCCACCTTTTAATGCCCGAGTTGATTTCCTGAAGGGTACACACAGCCATTTCCTAGAGAACTGCCACCTCCCCCGGGGTGCTTACTTCAACTCGCGCAGGGTCCATACTATTCCTACAATAATCTGTGGACCTCCCCACTCTTCCCAGCTTGGAGGACATCTCTTCTCCTTTTCTCTCCTTTTACAGAATTGTCATTCATGCATTTAGGCTTGTATGGAAGAACAGAGGTGCTGTTGACTGACTCCAAGTAGCAGTCAATTTTCTCTACCCATGACATAACCTTCCCCAAAACAGGTCCTTTTTCCATCCTCCAAAAAAAGGTATGCAAAACCTGCTTTAAGGGGAGGAGCGTAAAAAATAGAGTCAGAACAAACACAAATCAATATCTCAATAAATTAGTCTTCCCCTGTAGAAGATATGACTTTAAGCCTTAAGGAGCTAGTGAACTAGGCTTTTAAATCCGGTGATTCTGAAGTCTGATGAGGATGAAAAAAACTACATAATTAAAAGAAGGTTTTATATTCCACAGGCCACATTAATAAATTTTTCTATATGGTTCCCAGGCTTGTTAAAGTCTTAATATCTAATAAATGCTCTTCAAGGCTAATAATGAAAGGTTAATCAATTAAAAATTTATAGAACTATAATTGTATTACTATTAATAATATTTAACACTTAAGACTGCATACATTAGAATGCTTAGATAATTTTTACATACCAAACTGCATTTTAAATTAATTGTTTTTTCAATTTTTAATTAGGGACATGTAACAAATGTCACTATATTATAATACCATCAAAAGCAAAGAAAGTTAATGTTTCAATCTATACAACCTTCCTAAGAATAAATCTATAATTTCCAGTGACTTTTTTGAAATATTGATGAATGTTTGCAAACCTGGAGAAGACACTTAGAGAAAACCAGGTTGCAGTAATGTTTCCAGAGTGCTTACTGTGAGTTAACCACTATAACAAGTGATTTCCATAATGACATTATTTCATCCTTGCCAAAATTCCCACTTTTCAAATGTAGAAACTGAGGGTGAGATGGACCAGACAACCTGCCCCCATCAGTGATGAATGGGGTTGCAGAGTATTGACAGGGAAGGCCTTGGTGAGATGATTTGGTTGGGAGGGATGTTGGGGATTAGTGGAAGCCAGGAGAGTCACCTACAAGCTGCATTTGCAGGCAAGCATTCTGTTTGCTGAAGAGTAGAGGTGATTCGGGGTGGCAGTGGCTAGTAGACTTTTCAATGCTGTAGCCACCACTGCTGACCAAAGTGTTCATTTTGTAGCATCATGATCTTCAGTCAGAATTTAAGTCCAAGAGATTCTGATCAAGACCCCATGCACTTAATCCTGAGCTTTGCTGAGACTCATAGCCTGTCAGAAATCACAGTCCAGTCCTTGTTTTCACCACTTCAATGTCCATACCACACGGACATTGATAGTCCCAGGCCTGTGAGACAGACCTTCGGGGAGCCGCCCCTCGGAACTCCTAATTCCCTGGATGGCGTTCAACGAAGTCTCCCCTTATCCTGAATTCTGAGTCATGCTGAAATGTATTATAACATAAGCCATTTATAACGGTTTCTTTTTTCTTGTTGAGGCATCATTGTATGGAGGTGAATAGAAATTCTGAAGCCAGATTGCCTGGGTTCAAATTCTAACTCAGTTCCTGTCAGTTATATGACCATGGGCAATAGACTCAACCTCCTGGTGCCCTGATTTCCTAATTTGTAAATTGGGGGCTATAGTACTATCTATCTTGTAGGACTTTACACAGACTGATGAATTATATTTTATATATCTCATATAGATGCTTAATCTATAGATACTAGAGTCTCGGTGCATGAAAATTCATGCACTGGAGCAGGGGTCCCTCAGCCCGGCCTGCCCCCTCTCACAGTCCGGAAGCCCTCAGGGGTGGGAGGTGACCCGGCGATCAGGGGAAGGCGATGCCCTCATCACACCTCTGCTGCTGCCACGGCCAGCAGCGCAAACCTTGGCCAGCCCTGGTTACCTGAGCCTCAGGCAGCCCTGGGAGGCTGGGGGGCTGAGGGGACTGGGGGACTCCAGAGGCAGGCACGTGGGGTGGCCAGACCCGCCTGGGGGCTGGCCCAGCCGTGCCACGTGCCTGCCACCCTGGCGGGGCTGAGGTGACTGGGTGCCGCCATCTTGTGGCTATGGGCACCGCCATCTTTGAGGGTGTGACAGTCAATTAGCATATTCCCTCCTTATTGGCTGTGGGCACCATCATCTTTGTGAGGGTGTGATGGTCAATTAGCATATTCCCTCTTTATTAGATAGGATAGATGCTTAAGATAGCCGATGAACATGATAGCTTGGATTTACCTAAGACAGACGGCATTAGAGTTCAGCAGAAGGAATATACATCTCGGTCTTGATTTACAGTCAACACACTGCAGACGCTGGATTCAGCATTGTGAGACCCTGTGCTCGCCTTACTGTAGCAGCACCAAGAAGCTCTTCATACAATACCTGCTTTTATTCCTTCAAATAATAATAATTCATTGTTCTTCGCAGTTACAGGAACAATCAAATAAACCTAAGTGACTTGGACAGTTACATATCTAAACTCATTTTTACAAGTAGAAAATGGCATCCTCCTCACTGACATATGTTGAAAATGTTGGCACAAACTTAGGAGGCCTCCTGAGCCAAACCACAGGCCAGAGGAGGATGTCTCCTGGGGAAAAAGGACGCACCTTTCTGCAAGTCTAGTCCAGTGTGAACAACCATTTGCAACACTCACCACAAGCCAAAAGTGGAACTGGAACTAGAGCTAGGAGAGTGCAATATGCTAAGTCTATTCGTTCATGTGTTCATTCTAAGCTAATTTCCACAGCCACCTTTGTTTGGGTTTAACATCCTGAATTCATTTTTAATTACTATATATTAAGGACCTATATCAGATATATAAAATATAATTCCTCAATCTGTGTAAAGCCCTACAAGGTAGACAGTACTACAACCCCCATTTACAAATGGGAAAATCGAGGCAGACCAACTTTTCTCATCTTCTTGGTAACTACATCCTATCCTGGAGCTTTCCTATTTTAAAGCAGGTGTTGGGATATGACAATACAAACAAACTTATAGTTGTTGCTAGATTTATATATATATTTAGATGTTTTAATTTTTAGAGAATGAAGTACAGTTTTTTTAAAAAAGTAGTAATTTTCAGGCAGCTTGTTCAGAAATATTTGATCTATCCTCACAGTGGGGTAAAAGGCAGGTCAGAATTGGTTTGGAGAAACAGAGTCACAGAGACATTGCTCAATGCTACTGGGAGAATTTACAGTCAGACTATGAATGAAAAACTATGACCAATGCAGAGAAATGGAGCTCAGTACAAATGTATTGCCAGTTTGAGTATCAGACAATGGCCGGTCAGAGATGAGGAGTTGAGTCAATGGAGAAACTGACCAGGAGGCAAGCAGTAAAGTTTTCTCTAAAAGGTCAGGGTTGAACTGTGCTCAGAAATAGAAGGCTCCATGTGGTCGACCTACTGGGGCCCATCAACTATGTCAGGTTCTGCTGCTGAACCCTATTGTTGGCTGCAGCCTATGATGTGCTGTGATCAGTGAAATGTGGTGGGAGTGAAGCCTGTTACCTCTGACAGAAGAGTCTGGAACCAATGAGACTGGCCATCCCTTCTGTTTACCTCTGATAACACCTAGTAGGTACCAACATGGTGCTTCTCCTTTATCCCATCCCCCTTAATCAATAAAGAAAAAAAAATAATAAAAGTTTCTCAAAGATGATCTTTAAAAAAAAGAGAGAGAAGGCTGGAAGAGAAAAATCATTCTCTGTCATTTATCAAGTAAGCATCATATGATTTCCAGTACTCGAAGCCAGCCAACATGAGGTCTGGGCTGTAAGAAGGACTGCCCAGGGAACAAATATTAACCCTGAACACCAAGCCTTCTGCATATGCTAATGCCACGACTATGGAAGGGACCAGGATCAATGGGTCCATAGGGTTTCAAGTGTCTGGCATTGATTGTAAGGATGTCCTGAAGGACCTATTGGCCCAGAATCTAAGACAGAGTCAAGAAAGCTAAGAAAGGAAGGGCATTTCATGTGTTTGTTTGTTTGTTTGTTTGTTTGTTTTTGTTTGTTTGATGGGGTTGGTATGGGAGGCAGTTATATCAATGCTAACCTAAGCATGTCTGAGAATGTCTGGGGTGCTTCTTTCTCTGATACTATTTAGGCAAATGCAGATGCTAAGAATTGAGACCAACACAACACTCTGTCCCTGAATTAAGCAATGCTGGGGCCAGGCATTGAAAACTTTGCTGTTGCTCCAGGAAATACCTGTTCTTAGAAGACAAGATTTTGAGCTAACCAAAGCAATGTGCTAATCAAAACTTGCTTTAAGACTCTTTCCTAGCTCTTTCCATCGATCCATCGCTATTGTGTCGTAATTATTCCCGTTAGGCCCCACTTGTAAATCCCACCAGGAAATCACTCAGCTCAGGTCCTAAAATCCTCTAAGTCAGTGGTCAGCAAACCGCGGCTCGCGAGCCACATGCAGCTCTTTGGCCCCTTGAGTGTGGCTCGGCATTAGAACCACTTCTTCAAAATAGACTCGCCTGGGCCGAAAACCGACTTCTGCGCATGGGCCACGAAGTTTCAATCGCATTGTCTGTGCACGCCCGCACGTGGTATTTTGTGGAAGAGCCACACTCAAGGGGCCAAAGAGCCGCACGTGGCTCGTGAGCCGCGGTTTGCCAACCACTGCTCAAGTTTTCCTACTTTGGCTTTGCTTGATTTAAAAAAAAAAGCACAACTGTCAGGACTGGGTATGTCTCTGGTGTGGGAGTGTTGGTCTGGGTGGAGGATCAAAAACAAGACAGAACCATATACAATATAAACCTTCTAGGGGGAACCCTATGAGCCTCCTACTGATAAACTATGAATCAAGTTGCAGTGAGGCACTAAGGGCCTCTAGTGACCTCCAAATATACATCTCTGATGAGTCAGCTGCTTTTGGATAAATCCTTACTTAGATTTGACAAGAGTCATTTTCCTTGTGTTTCTCATTATGTTGTGTGAACTCCATTGATTCATTCATCGTGGGGCACCATATACCTTCGATAGGACATCCTCGTGGTATTATTTTTCTCTTCAGAAGTTGAAAAGAAAAGTTAATTTTCCAAGTTGAGAAGGAAAAATGGTTCAGGCAGGGAGGAAGGAAGGTGCTTTTTCAAAGTAAAATTGGGAAACTGTGCAGAGGACAGCAGGAGGGGAAGCCTCGGGCAGTCAAGCAGGTGGCAGGCGAGCAGCAGGCTTGCTGTGCTAATTGACGGGAATGACACCTGTTGTTTCCACATTTTAGGAACAGTTTATCTTAAAGGTGTGGGAGCATGCATTCATATTAGGATAATTCACTGAGAAGCCTGGAATTGGAACTTTGGCCAGGTGATAGCCATACTTTGCTGCCTTTCTCTAGACAGCCACAGACGTGTGAAGGGTGCAGACTTGGAGACATACGTGCTCTATTGTTCATAAAGAAAATACTTACATGCTGTTTTCAAAGAAATGCATCAAAGTGCAGGATAATGAGAGACTTTTTTTTAAGTTAATGATAGTCAGTAATTTGTATATTCCTGGAACAAAAGATTATTTCTGTTCTGTTAAACAAACAAGCAACTTTCATGGCTGAAAGTCTTTTTTAGAAGAAGGGGTTATTTAGGCCATTGCTAGCAAAAAGGAAGACTGGTCTTGGGGCATGGGGTCTAAACCACCAGTGGCATGGCTGGGTAGGAAAGACATGTCCATCATCTCAGAGTTTGCAGAGTTTTTATACATCAAGTAGGGTGCAGGGGAGGAAATATATCAGCCGTCTGAAAGAATTTGCAGTAGCTACAAGCAAAGGGGTGGGAGGAAATGAAAGGGGGCCAAATTGGGAGTAGATGCAGAGTCCACAAAATAGTAACATCCGCTCCTGTGGATTGGCTAGCTGTGGGCCGGAGTCCGGAAAGCCCATGTGTGAACAAGAAGTGAAGGCCTGGAGTTCCGTGGTGCCCAGCTGAAGTCACCTGCGGAAACAGCCACCTGGGAATGAATCCGAGGTTCCAACAGACAGAAGGATTGTGAGCAGTCTTTTGTTAGTTGGCCCACAGCCATGAACAGACCATCAGTCTCTTCCTTTTCTCACTTTCCAGGCCACTGTGACTTAATTGAGAACATCTCAGAATTTTCTCCTCACCAGTTCTAACGCCCAGCCTAATAATACATGGACCATAGTCGGTATTCAGCAAACTCCTGTTGAATAATACAGTTCGTTTTGCAGCTTGGTCTCCTTTTAGTGGATTGATAGAACCCTGGCTGTGTGTGTGTGTGTGTGTTGGCGGGGGGGAGTTACTATAAAAGAATTGCCTGTGACTCAGTAAAGGTACATCTATCGGCCCTGATTGCCTGCAGTGTATTCGAACAGGCCCGTTAAGATATAACAGCAACCGAAATATTCCAATAAGGAGCATTAATAACCTGGCACATGAACTGGTGATATCTGCCTTGACACGGTGTGTGTGTGTGTGTGTGTGTGTGTGTGTGTGTGTGTGTGTGTGAAGGGTTTGTGGAGCTGTTGGTTCATCAGAGTCAGACTTCCCCTGTCATTCAACTTTAGGCAAGAGTTCCGTGACAGGAAGGCCATAGCCCAGACGAGACGGTGGATGGTAGACAAGCACAAGGACAGAGAGCACTGTTGCCCAGGTGCCCCGGGACAAGCAGGTCCTCCCGTGCTGGGCTCAGCATCGTGAGGGGAGGCAGGAGCCACGTTTGTACAAACAGGTCCACGGAATGTTGGAATGGTAAATCCAGTGAACTGAGGATGGCATATACCCGTAAGCAGGACCAGTTTTCCTTTTAAGGCTTTAACTCTGTGGGATAACAATGTTAGGCTTCATTACACAGAGTCCTCACTCTTTAGAATTTAAAAAATTCAGGACAGAGGAACCAAAAAAAAAGATAGACCCCCAAAATGTAATTATTCGTACAAACATAAAAAGCGAGTAAATGTTAAGAATCACAGGTGTTCAAAGCTGGTCGCAGTCCTACGGATCCCCCTGGGTTGAGTCCCCTTGTTGGAGAGTGACCAGCAAGCACACTCAGAGCTGGCTTGTCCCAGGTCCCCCTACCTGGTGACCTGCCGTGCCAGCCGATGGCTGAGCCACAGGCTCCACAGACTACAGGATGCTGGAGGAAGGAGCAGAAGTCAAGTATTAGGATGGGAAATAGCTGTTGACATTGTATACACCATCTTGAGGTCAGTACGAGTTTAAATGTGGGAAAATTCAACTTTATAGAATAACCCCTGAGCCTCCTGCTTGTTTAAAATGTGTTTTTCTTATGTTTAGAGTTGATTCTGGTGTAACTCCCAATGGCCCATTTTTACATGATAAACTCCTAGAAATCAGAAGTTTGTCTATTTGGATTTCTTGGTCGTAGCCTAGGAGCTCATCATCCCCGCGCAAGGTCCGTGTTTCGGCCACAAGGGCACCCACTGAAGAAGCTAACGTGAGCGTGGTTCCAGATCTGTGGGAACATTCTGGCTGATGTTTCTACCTTAAGGCATTTCCATTGATGAGTTAGGAAGAGATATTCATCTCTCCTGAGCACACAAGACTCAATGCCCAGCACCAGAACCCCGCTTTACAAATCATCCTGCCATTAGCCTGAGCAGCCCCTCACGCATCAACAGCCAGCGCCAGTGCTGCTGCTTTATTTTAAGGTAGAATATTTATTTTGGGTAATGGATTATTAAATAGATATGTATCATTTATCTCTGCAAGTCGTTTTATTGAGAATGATTTATGGCACATCAACAGCCATTGCAAATGCATTTGCTCTCTTTGGAGGGCGGCGGTTTTATTATGAATGGCTTACTGAGCAGAGAGAAGCCAATTGCCGAGAACCTGCTTTCTCAGGCGGTGATATTTTACCAGGGATGCCTTATAAATGTTTTGTAAATTACTTATCAATCTTTTCTTGGCCAAATATCCTGAAGCTCAATTAATGTTGCAATTCCAGGGGGCCATTCGGGGAACTGGGATGCGCAGGAAAGTGACTGAAGTTTGGCATCCTTCGCATTGAACGGCAGCAGTGTGCCCTGACGTGGTTCTATCCAGGAGACTTGGATTCCTCATCTGAAATGCCAGTATCAATTAGACTATTGACTTAGGAGAATCTGGGTGACATTAGGGGAGTTTCATGGCTGCGAGTGCGAGGAAAAGAACAGCTCTAGCTAATCTCTCGCTTTTCTGTTAGTGCTGCCCGAAGAAGTCATGTTGTTTGCCGTTGGAATACGTGATGGTTCGTAGTGTGTGAAATGACAGAAATGGGTGTGACATGCAACTTTGATTATAATTATTTGGATTGTTTGGTTGTTGTTGTTTTTTAAACTTGACTGTTAAGTGTATCTTTAATACTCTCTGGCCTGGCCAGAGAACGTGGGGTCACCAAGAGGTCACGGTTGGATCCCAGGTCAGGGCATATGCCTGGGTTTCGGGCTCCATCCCCAGCAGGGGACATGCAGGAAGTGGCTGATCCATATACCTCTCTCTCATGGATGTGTCTATCTCTCTATCTTTCTCCCTTCCTCTTTGAAATCAATACAAATGTATTTTAAAAAATGTACATGTAGCCGAAACCGGTTTGGCTCAGTGGATAGAGCGTCGGCCTGCAGACTGAAGGGTCCCAGGTTCGATTCCTGTCAAGGGCATGTACCTTGGTTGTGGGCACATCCCCAGTAGGGGGTGTGCAGGAGGCAACTGATCGATGTTTCTCTCTCATCGATGTTTCTAACTCTCTATCCCTCTCAATTCCTCTCTGTAAAAAATCAATAAAATATATTTTTAAAAATGTACATGTACATATAGACAAAAATGTACATGTACATCTAGACAAAAAATACAAATACTTAGTTGCAGTATAATGTCAGATTTTTTATTTCAGAAAGGTAAACACTGCCAAGGTTTGGAGGTCTACATCAAAGATACTGACATAACTTTCAAAGTCACGAGTGATACCACAGCTCCTCCCCTCAACATAAAACCCTGGGGGTTGATACCGGTACATCTCTCCCTAACCTGTCCTGTGCATAACAGTGTTGCTACAGAGCCTTCTGGAATATTTGCAACCCACACTGGACAGAAGTGGGTTTTGCAAATGAGGTGGGGGTGATGCATTTTATTGCTGATACTGTTTCACCTGTACGTAGTTCCACTGCCATGGCAAACCCCACGGCCAATTGTCCTTCCTCTAGCCCCTGCGTGTGTCTCCCCAGCGCACTCGCACAGGGGGAAAGTGTGGGCACGGAGCGTACTTAACTGCCAAGCTGAATGGCTCTGTAATGTAGCTTCAGTGTGGCATAAATTAAGCTGTCATTTTTTTGGCAGCAAGTGCAGAGAGGCGATTTTCCTGTACTGTAACATTTGAAAAAACAATTTTCTGGCTCCCGTAACTGAATGACAGTTCCGTGTGATACATTCTCAACGTGAGTGCTTCGGGGCTGCAGCTGGGAACTGCCTTCGGGGCAAGGTATTGTCTTTATTAGCAAACCCTGGCCACCGCTGCCCTCCTGACTGCTGCTGCTGCCACTCAGCCCGAGGAAGCTGCCACCAGGCCAGCAAAAATGGCCCTGGAGATCCATCAGCCCGAGCAAGGGGCTTCAGCATGTTTCTCGAATGCAAAATGGTCCTTTTCTCATGAACATCAGATGGTGTGTTTTTGTGTGCTGGCTCCAACAGTGCAAAGCCTCTGTGAAGAGGGAGATTTCCTGGAGCCGGGCGTGATTTCTGTGGGCAGGAAACACCGTTGGATGCTCTGAGGGGCTTCCAGGTGTGGACGGGGAGGGCTGCTACCACTGAGTTTCCCACGCTGCAGGTTAGCTACTACAGGGCAAACGCAGAACGTTGGTCAAGGTAATGAGGGGTGTCGGCAGGAGGGTCTCTGGAGGAACCGCAGCAAACTGCCCTTTCTTTCAATGTCCTCTATCCAGCCTCCCACCCCAACCCTCCCTCCATCCCCCCCAGGTGACTATAAAGCAATATGGGTACCACTACTTGCCAGCTCTTGTGAATACACGTAAAGGGCAGAAAAGGTTACCTTGAAAGCGGTCAAAATAAAACTGTAATCACATCGGTCAGGCTGCAGCAGGGAGAAATAAGTTATGTTAACCCTGCCCTTGCAGGCTGAGCTGTTGCTGTGGAATGAGGTTGCTCCCCAGATCACAGCCAGGCTTTCGCCTGTTCTTTAGGCGAGATCGCCCCCTCCGTCTACCCCCAGAGTGGGTGGGGGTCAGATTCTGAGAGCTCTTTAAGGAAGAATCCGTGACTTCTCTGAGTTTAAGGAATCTTCCAGAAGAGTAGTCCAGCTCTTTGCCAAGTGATTGGTTTGTTCACGGTCAGTAGGTGCTTTCTTGTGAAGAACTTACCTGTTAGTTTCCCTTCTTCTACTCGGCGCTGTCATCAGGGAAAACTAGAAAGCGAGTCGTAAGCATTCCTCATAAAATAATAGAGGCTGGCTGTTCTCGGGTTCAAATATCTCGGTCTCTATCATTTTTCATGTGGCTTTGTGAAGCACTCAATTATTTGTCCAAACAGGAAACACACTAGTTTGCAGTGGGTCAAGTACTGTCCTAGGGACACAAAAATAAATTACAGCTTAAAATTCAAGCCCTCCATTTATGGCCCAAGGTGTACCACGAGCTGTTTCCCACCACCATCCAGGCTCACAAGCTTTTTCTTTTCTTTATTGTTGAAAGCATTACAGATGTCCCATTTATTTGTTTGTTTCTTTGTTTGTTTTACCATTGACCCCTCCATCCGCACCCACCCTTCTCAGGCCTTCACCACTCTATTGTCTGTGTCCATATATGCATATAAGTTTTCTGGTTAATCACTCCCCATCCAACCCCAACCCCTGTCTTCCCTCTGAAATTCGCCAGTCTGTTCCATGCTTCGATGTCTCTGGATCTATATCAGGCTCACAAACATACCAGCCAGAGCTGGCCATGTTTTCTCTTAACTTTTATGTCATGGCTCAAGTGGCTTTATTTATGGGAAATGACTACTCTACCCCCCTTCTCTTCCTCAGTCTCCCAACTCAGGCAGGAAGCCTTCCCTGACCAAACCCTGCACCCCCTCGTGGTTGGACATTTCCGCTCTCTGTTACCTGAGGGCCTTGTATATATACCTCCTTCCAATTGTAATTGCCTTGTACCTATCTCTAACACTACACTTGAGGTCTTTTATGATGGGAACTGTACTTTACTCTGTAACTTTGCCCCAATGCCTGGTACAGAATAGTTATTTAATAAATACTTCAGTAAATGAGTGCTTATTGTTCCCACGGTACATCCACACATCATACATCCCTAATAACAGAAACAAATTCTCTGATAATAGCTCATTTTTCTCTTGGAGAAGAAAATAATTACAATATAAGTAGTTCATGTTATATTTCTTTTAGGCTATTCTATCAAAATCCTTTTTTTTTAAACATTACATCCTGTTCCTACATTGCTGAGCCGTGCTCGCCTTGGTCAGCTAGCTCCTAAAGGTCTCCCTGCTGGGCATAATGTCCTGCCATTCTCTAGAGCTGATTTCCGCAATTTGCTGAGCTATGATCATCCATATTGAATTTTCATTCTGCTTATCTAAAGCCATATTACAAGCTTGTCAAAACCGTTTTAAGTTCTCAGGCTAGATTTGAAGGTCCTATGTTTGCTCTGTTCATGACAGGATAAGGCAAGGGTAACATACGTGAAAAAAAGAAATTCAAAAACCAAAAGGGGTAAAACACTCTCGGGTTCTGACGTCAGCCTGAGGCAGCACGTGTTCTGAGAACTGCCGTGGCAGCAGGGGAGAGAATGACACCCGGGTTCTGATCTTAGCGTAAGCATTTGCCAGCTGTGTGACTTTGAGTTACCATTTAATACCTACCCTACATACAGTATTTTTCTGCAGTTTTCAATGCTGACTTGATGCATATTGAAAAAGATTTGAGTGTTAGAAAAGACTAAGTGGGAATGTTTTTGTTACTCTTGAATCTTCACCAACCATACTAATTTGCAACCAATGGGAAAACAGTCTCTGCAAAGTCTCCACCTTTTCCTCCACATCTTGTCCTCATGATCATCTTCATAAAATGTTGTTGCCCATGGTTGACCTGAGCACCCAAAGTTCTCAGGTTCGATTCCCGGTCAAGGGAATGTACCTGGGTTGCAGGTTCGATCACCAGCACCAGTCAGGTGCATGCAGGAGGCAACCAATCGATGTGTCTCTCTCACATCAATGTTTCTCTCTCGTTTTTTCTCTCTCTCTCTCTCTTTCTCCCCCCTCCCTTCTACTCTCTCTAAAAATCAATGGAAAAAATATCCTCAGGTGAGGATTAATAATAATAAAAAATAATGTGACCTCTATTGATTTTTGCAGACCTCCAGTTCAGAACTTGACTAAATAATGTGACACACAGATCTCTAAGGGCAAAAGGCTTTTTCATTTCTTGAGGTGCTGACAAATGGGTATGGGGATCACTTGCCTTCAAATATCTTGACACTTTCTCATCCTTTTATTGCTGCTAAGAGAATTACTGCTGGATCCCTCTGACTGGTCCTCCGCAGACTTCTATAGCAGCTTTTACTGTATCCCAATGGCGACTGCTGGTCAGATAGCTTCACCTGCTCACATGCTCACTCACATCAGCCTCTTGTAAAGGTGTCCACTTCCATTTGGGACCAAAGGAAGATTCACTAAGACTCACGCCACTGAGAGATGATGTCTTGTTGCTTTTCTGCAGGAATGTAAGTCCCATGTCATGGAGCCTGGGAGTCAGGGAGCAGCACTGAGTGGAATCTGTGAGACATTCTCCCTTCTCACTTGTTTTTAAAGCGATTCAAAAGACATGGCCATTCGGTGACTCTTCTTGTTATTCACAGGTTTCCAGGCTACACTAAGGTGTTTTATGAACTAGCTCAGAGCATTTATTATATGAACATTGAGTAGCGTCATTATAATTAAGTGCCTGTCACGATTTCCATTACACATCCCTGTTTTAAGGGACATAACACACAGCCATAAAATTTACTTTTGACTGAAACTTGGCATGCCTAGGTCTAATGCCTGATCACACACTCTTCATTAAAAGCACAAAATTTTATTATGCATCCCAAATTCCAGTTTACTCATAACACTTTTATGTTCAGAAGAACAAAGATGCCACTTCTCCACCTCAAAATGGTCTTCAATTGTGTGTGTTTTGTATTTTAAAGCATACAGATGATAAATGGGAATAAAAGTATGCTATAGGGCATAAGAATTTTATAATGTGATTGATTTATAAACCTGATGCTATATTCTCAAGAATTAGCAGTAACAATTATAGCAAATGCTATAAATCATGTACTCATGTAATATATACTAATAAAAGGGTAATATGCTAATTAGACCGGGAGACCTTCCGGACGTCCTTCCAGACAAAGCCATGGTGGCGGGACTGAGGCAGAGGTGGTTAGAGTGATCAGGCCAGGAGGGGAGGGCAGTTGGGGGTGCTCTGGCTGGCAGGGGGTGGCGCAGTTGGGGGTGAGCAGGCCAGCAGTGGAGGGCAGTTGGGGACGATCAGGTCGGTAAGGGGGGTGCGTTGGGGGTGAGAAGGCCAACGGGGGGAGAGCAAGCTGGCAGGCAGAGTGGTTAGGGGTGATCAGGCAGGCACGCAGGTGAGCAGTTAGGAGCCAGCAGTCTTGGATTGCGACAGGGATCAGGCCTAAACTGGCAGTCGACATCCCCCGAGGGATCCCAGATTGGAGAGGGTGCAGGCCGGGCTGAGGGACAACCCCCCCCCCCACCACGTGCACGAATTTTGTGCACTGGGCCACTAGTTGTATATAAATAACCTAAAAAATGACACAATACATTTGAGGCAATTATATCCAAGGATCTACTATATATATATATATATATATATATATATATATATATATATATATATATATCTCCTTTTCTCAGTTTGGCTTTGGTTGAGGGAATGAGTGGGTGGGGAGAGAGAGAAAGAGAGAGAGAGAGAGAGAGAGAGAGAGAGAGAGAGAGAGAGAATGAACATGCTACTTTTGTGGCTGGGTTTCTAGATGGGTAAATATAATACAACCTGAATTTTTAAGAAAAGCCAGCAAGATCCCCATATGTCCTAATCCCTGGAACCTGTGAATATATTACCTTACCTGGCTAACGGGACTTTGCAGATGTGATTAAGTTAAGTGTCTTGAGACGGGGAGGTTATCCTGGACTATCTGATGGACCCAGTGTAATCACAAGGGTCCTTATAAAACAGAGGCAGGCCCTGTCTGGGTAGCTCAGTTGGTTAGAGCGTTGTCTCTATACACCAAGGTTGTGGGTTCAATCCCCAGTCAGGGCACATACAAGAATCAACTAATGAATCAAACAACAAATTGATGTCTCTCTCTCTTAAAAAAAAAAAATACACCATTCTTCCCAGGTGAACAAGCTACATTTGAGGAAGATCTAATATACATCTATATTTAGGATTTAAAAGAGGGAGGAAGGTCAGAGTGAGAGGAGATGAGACTGAAGCAGGGGTCCAAGTGGTGTGGGGTCCTGAGCTTCTAGAAGTTGGGAAAGTCAAGCAGACGAATTCTCCCCTAGAGCCTCCAGAAGGAAGGCTGCCCTGCTGACTCCTTGATTTTAATGCTTCTGACCTCCAGAACTATCTATCTATATATCTATATCTATATCTATATCTATATATCTATCTATATTTTGTATAGATAGATAGATATAGATATATAATTTATAGATATAGATATATAGATAGATATCTATATAATTTGCACATTATATATATATGTGTGTGTGTGTGTGTATATATATATGCCTAATGTGCAAATTGTCCCCTCAGGAGTTCAACCTGGAGACTGGGAGTTCGATCGCTCGCTGTGACATGCGCTGACCACCAGAGAGGCACGGAATGAAGGAAGGCCGGCAGCCAAGGAAGGGAGGCCCTGGCTGGTAGCCGGCAGCCCCTGATCAGCCCTGACTGCTAGCCAGGCCTAGGGACCCTACCCGTGCACGAATTTCGTACACCGAGCCTCTAGTAAGAGAATAAGTTTCGTATCTTTGCTCCACTAAGTTTGTGGTATTTGTTACAGCAGCAATAGGAAATTAATACAAATACTTCAGGAGATTAAAAATGCAGGGAAGAAAAGCACAGATCAAGGCCATTATTTTTAAACCTTTTAGAGTTGTTAGTGTCTTCAGAAACATAAAAGGAAATGCTTTGGGAAAGCTAGTTATTAAAAAATTTTTAAATCGATTTTTATTTCTCAATGATCAACATTTCAGATATTTCATTATCATTACTGGTAAACGTAGCTTAATTGCTCTGGTTCAGAAATAGGGTAACATGGTCCTATTAAATACCTGAGATCTTCCTCCCCAAGTAGTGATGCTGGTGTGCACATCCTGTTGCTGAGCTGATCATGTTGACTTATTGCTAAGTGGAGACTCCTTTATTGTTTGGGAGGATATTGAAAGCATTTTTAAAGTAATCAGTAGGAAGTTTGGGCTTTACATTTAGTGAAACCATGATCTTTAGCTCTCATC
Source organism: Cnephaeus nilssonii (assembly GCF_951640355.1). Lineage (NCBI taxonomy): Eukaryota > Metazoa > Chordata > Mammalia > Chiroptera > Vespertilionidae > Cnephaeus > Cnephaeus nilssonii. Next base: position 14,541,087 of record NC_137083.1, on the reverse strand, counting down.
CACCTTGTAAGTAAACTGCTTCCGTTAATGCATGTAGGGCTAAGCAAATTTTATTCACTTCTACCTTCCTAGCAGGTGCATATCTGATCTAGAAGCCCACTCCCCATAACTACATCCTTCGGCCAAGAGAAAACTGCCAGTCCTCTGCTCACCTGTGTGATGCCCCAGCTCCTGACAGAACTCTAATGCACAGGCTGTCCTGGGTGTAAAATCGTGCTCATTCACTTCCTTTATCAAGTAGTATCAACAAATAACAGGCTAGGTGTTCAGTTACAAAGATGACCAGATTATAAAGGTGATGACTGTTAATAATAATAATAATAATAAAGGTGATGAATCTCCAAATTACCCTAACTTGTCTTAGGCCCCAAAACCATTTCCCCAACTTTGTATATTGCACTGGCAATAATACCCCATAGGTAAAGTAAATTATATCCCTATTCAGCTGGAACCCTGGTGCCCCAGCTGCAGAAGGAAGGCATTCAGACCAGCACGCATGCTCCCCTGAAGGGAGCCAGAGTTTCTGGAGGCCTGGGATAAGTACACTGCACATCCATCTCTGAAGCCCTCCTCCTGAGCCATACCCGTTGATAGAGACCCAGGTAACAGGTGATGTGCAGGCAAACAAATAATTGTGTTAATCGTGTACCAAAAGCAAACAAGAACAACAAAAACACAAAAAGGCAGAAACACAAAAGGCTCAGAAAGGAGACCTGAGACTTCTATGGCTTCATTGTGTGTTTTAAAATTCTATACGTGACCAAATGGGACTCAACAACTCTTTCAAACCATAATTGGGCCATTAGATTATTTTTACCTGGTTTTATACTAAATGGATCCCTAGGTAGCTGAAAATTGACCTGAATACATATGGGGCCCTGTATTTGAAAACCCTTGGCACCAGTTGCACATTATGTGCTACTCTTATCCCCTTTGGCCTTATAACAGGCTTATTTGTGCGTGTGTCTAATCTCCACTCCTGGATGCAAGCATCCAGAATCTGGATCCGGCTAGGTGACTGGTGGTTGCACAGTTAAGTATTTATGGGAAGAGGGAGAGGGAAGGGAAAGAGAGGAAGGAGGAGAGTCGTTTAGCCGCTTCCATTTGCCTTCACATTTCCACCGTGAACAACAGCTAAAATAGGAAATACACTTGACATTTGGCTGCAGGGCCCAGCTCCCCTGGCTTTTCTGATTCTGGCTTCACATGTTACAAAGAGTGGCCCCAGGAGTGGTCACGCTCTGCGGTGGCCATTGCTCTAGGCAAAGTTTCGGATGATTCCAGAGACTTGGTCACTGCATGCCTCTGGGTAACCTGAGGCTGGCAGCTGGTGTGCCAAGGCAGATCTGGCTAACCTGAGGTTGGGCAAGAGGGGCAAGCTGATGCCACAGCCCTTGTCTCCAGTTGCGTCTTCATTTTCCAGTGGGCTTCGTTGCTGGGTCTCTGGATTGCACATCACCCGAGGTGGGAGGCTCCCTCCCCCCGTCCTTACTGTGGGAGGCAGAGTGTTGATATCAAAATCAATCCGAGTTTCATCTTAGGTGGTAAGTCACGGAGGTTCCCTGGCAAAGTTCTTCCCTCCTTTTGTTTGATGGCCATCCTGGATTTTTCCGTTTCTCCCTCAGGAATTTTTTCCCAGATTTACCAGAGCCATTTAAGAGGGAGAAAATAATCATTTGTATCGATCACCTCTCCCAGGAAGCCCTGAGGCTAGTTCTGGGCACTGCTGTGGTCCACCAGGAGATAAATGTTAGTGATCATTATTGTTCCTCTTGAGTTATTACTGTTATAGGTTGTAGGGAATTGGGAAGAAGCCCGCTCACACTCTAACATTTCAGGGCCCTGAGCACCATTGAGGCAAGGCTGCCTTCACTTGGGACTGAAGTATTAACAGCAGTGGCTGTGGTGGCAGAGCGCTACCTTGAATTCACAAAGTAGAAGACCGCCCTGGGTGGGCACCGATAGCAGCCGTAGTAGCATAGCGAGCTATGGCTCCGTTGGGGATGGATGGTGCAGGGTCGGATGCAACGGAAGCAAAGTGGCACAGGCCTGGTCCACTGAGCCCCAGGTTTTTGCCTTTTGGGTCTGGGAGGTGCTTCCTCCACTCAGTTTCCTCTAATTGCACTGGCCTGGGCTCCGAGGGCAGGGTAGGTGGCTGCTGTAAGCACTGAAGAACTGGCAGGAACTTCTGAGATAGGCTTGTAGTTCTTTTCCAAAAATATATTTTTACTGATTTCAAAGAGGAAGGGAGAGGGAGAGAGAGAAACATCAATGATGAGAGAGAATCATTGATCGGCTGCCTCCTGTGCGCCCCACACTGGGGATCAGCCTGCAACCCAGACATGTGCCCTGACTGGGAATCTAACCCTGACCTCCTGATTCATAGGTCAACTCTCAGCCACTGAGCCACACCGGCCGGGCTGTAGCTCTTCCTTAAGCCACTGACGGTGGCCTCCCGCTCCTCTAGGAACCTGGAAGCCTGCAGCGAGCAGTGTACTGAGACCGCAGTGGGACTGATTCAAGGCCGCCTCAGTCTGCACTCACCCTGCAGCAGGGCCCTGTCTGAAACAAGGTTTCCATTCACACCACACCTGGGAGAGGTGTGCCCCTGCCTGCTGCTACGAGTTAGGACAACACCTGCGAGGCTGGCCATACTTCGGAACATCTGTCTGCCTGGCACACCGGCACAGGCACCAGACCTCCTACCACCTCCTCTTCCCCTTTCTGAAGCCAGCCATGCGGGCCCCGCTGTGTGCTGCCAGGGCTTCCCTCTTCCTCAGTTTGCCCAATGTTCCTCCTCTCTGTCTTGCCCCAGGAATGGGCAGACTTGGGGTCGGGGACATGTTCAAGTGTAGGGTAGAGGGGGGCTGTCTGTCATGACAGAGGAGGGTTCCAGCCATACCTGCCACCAGCCACTTCATCTTTGTCCAGGAAAGAGTTCACTCTTGTAAACTCTCTATCCGATGTGGAGGAATGAAGGATCACTTTCTAGGGGTCCCTCCCCTTTCAGGAGTTAATCCCTGAAGCCAAAATGCATGATCCGGGGATTCAAATAACCCCAGAGGAACCCGCAGCCTGGAGCTCAAACCCCCACAGCCTCCCAGGGGGTGCTCCCAGTGTGGTCTCCTTGTGACTGAATCACAGATTCCACCAGATCTGTAGCCCACATCTAGGTTAAGATAAATCTGACCCAACCCCACCCTCTGAGTTTCCTCCTCCTTCCTGCTGGTTTTTTTGGAGGTTCCAAAGAGAATTTTGCATTTATGGCCCCACTGCCATCTCTCATCACCATCAGCACTCCCATCCGACCCTGCACCATCCACCCCCGGCGGAGCCATAGCTCACTATGCTACTACGGCTGCTATCGGTGCCCACCCAGGGCGGTCTTCTACTTTGTGAATTCAAGGTAGCGCTCTGCCACCACGGCCACTGCTGTTAACACTTCAGTCCCAAGTGAAGGCAGCCTTGCCTCAATGGTGCTCAGGGCCCTGAAATGTTAGAGTGTGAGCGGGCTTCTTCCCAGTTCCCTACAACCTATAACAGTAATAACTCAAGAGGAACAATAATGATCACTAACATTTATTGAGAGCTTACCACGCTCTGTTCTGAGCACTTTTCTTGCATTCACTCATTTCATGTTCACAAAGACTCTGTGACATAGACTCTGTTACTACCACCCCATATTACAGATGAGAAAACTGAGGCACAGGCCAGTGGGGAGTAGACGGAGGTTAGCAAGGATGTGTATCCTTAACCCCCATGCAATTCTGCCACACAGGTGTGTGTGCCAGCTGGTCAGAGCATAGAAAGTTTCAGCAAAAACCATTGTGCTCCCTTCCAGAATCTGAGGAATACAAAGGGAGGTAAGGTCCCAGTCATCATGACTGCCCCCTTTTCCTTTGTTTGTTTGTTTTTTAAGAATGATTTATTGATTTTTAGAGAGAGGGAGAGAGAGAAACATTGGTGTGACAGTGCAACATCAATCAGCTGCCTCCTGCACGCCCCCTATCCAGGATGGAGCCCACAACCCGGCATGTGCTCTTGACCAGGAATCCAATCTGGTGCATGGGACAACACCCAACCAACACCAGCCAGGGCTTTCTTTGTTTTCTTAAATGCCTCAGAGCCCTCCTTTCTCCTCCCAATCCTCCACCCTAAAACATGCCTACATCCTGGAACCTCAAACATAAACATGGCTGACTTTTCAGGGAAATCACTGGTTCTCTCAGTAGATTAGTGGATGCACATAGGTGAGGGGAGGAAATGTCTGCACTACCCCACACACACATACACACCATTCCAGGTGTATCTGAATCTCCACCCCAGCCAACCAGGACCTCCTTCAGAAAAACAGGGGTTATTTCATCACTATTCACTAAGGAGCAGATGGCAACACTTTAAAGTCAAATTTCTGATAAGCCTTTGTCAAAGTGATTATGTCTCTTCCCCCAAGAGCAGGTGTTGTTGAGAAAGCAAGTTAAAGAAGAGAAATCCAGAACATTTAGGCAAAGTTGGCCAAAGCAGCCCATATCTCCCACTTTTGCACTGTTCTCATCAAACATGACAAAAAGATCCAGTAACTAGAAAGGACTTGGCATCACCGTGGTCCAGTGCAGCTGGTTGCACAGAACTGGTCTGAAAAATGAAATGATTCTTCTATTGTCTGCTTATGGCTCACTTCAGATAGAGAATACAAGAGCAAATGACATCCTTCTCGGCTTCTAAGTGATTTTATCTCGATGCCTCTTCCCTGTGTAGCTTCTTCCTTCTTCCACAGCCATCCCCAGTGCCGTCTCCAATCGCTTTTAGCCTTATACTATTTTGCATTGAAGCCCATTAAATGCAACCCATGTTATACAAGCCATTATTTATTCTCACATCAGAACACTGTGGGTCACCCACCACATGCTAAAGAGAGAAAACCCATCAACAAATAGGCCCTGTCCATTCAGCTTAATTGGCATTTCCATTGTCTTTAACTAGGGTCTCTGCGTAACAGTGTCCACCAGGAGGAACACCCATTGGCTGCTGCCTGGCTTTGCATCCATAACTGAGCGCCATTTGACCAATGCTGCGGGGTTTTGTGAGCGTGTTTCCCTCCTTTGTCAATGTTAATGCAATGCCAAGTGATAAAGATGCCCTTTGGCATTCAACACTCTTAGCCTTTAATAATCAACACTGTCTGCATCTCAAATTGCTGCTATACATGAACAGGTTTTAGTCAACCCCTGAAGCGAATATGTACCTTCTCATTATAGGGCAGCGGTGGTGAGAAAGCAATTCACTAAGCCATAGGGTTGGCAATCACCCATATTTTCTGCTATGAGTAAATAACTTCAATTGATTTAATCATAAAAGAATAACAGGAAAACTACATTGATTTCCAAATCCCTAATGTGAACATCAGACTCTATTGATCAGCCTGCATGCAAGGATGTTGTAGCCATTTGTATGAACTCAAGAAACATCAATACTTGATCATTACTCCAACAAGAAAAAATGACAATTTGGGCCTATTTCAAAATGGATTGAAGTAATATTATGCAGGGTGATTGGGCAATCTAGAGTGATATAAGTGATAGTACGCTGTAGTACTCATTAGGTTAAAAAGAACAAAATCCATAAATTCTCGTGCACAGTCCTCTTGTTAATTGTAACAGGTCATTCGCATTCTATAGCAACAGTAATGACACACCAGACCTCTATTTCTATTAAAGTAACCAAATGGGGTTGTCGAAAATTCATTTGTTGCTCATGTAAATTTAGTTGCTGAGAAGACCTGTCCACATAGGAAATCTCCTTATACCTGGAGAAACTGCAGGTTTTGTCTCAAACTACTTTAAAAACCATGTTTGTTTTCCTGGTGTTGACTGATTAATTGGGGTTTAGAAGCAAAGTAAAAATTCTTTAAGAGGAATATTTATAGATAAAAATGTGAAAAAAGAAATAAGTGTATTCTTTATTATAATGTAGGAGAAAGAATGATGGACTGAGGAGTTAAGTAAGATTAGTCTGGCAGTGGCAGGAAGGTAAGATTGGAGAGCAGAAAGCATGGGGTCAAGGGATCCAGATAGATGGCCAATGCTGTAATCCAAGAATGATCTGGTAAGGCCTTGGCTGGGATGAAGAGATATGAAGACATTTCAAAGAAAGATTGACAGGATATGAATACTAAATAAAGGACAGAATCATAAAGTGACTAGGGGGTTTTGAACTTGGTGATATATATATTAAAAAAAAAGGAAAGCTTTTGACAAGATACATATATTGAAAAAAGAAGAGCTAGTTTGGTTCTGAAAATCTTGAGTTTGGGCTGATTGCAAGATAGTGATGTTAAAATGCTTTGTGGGGACAGATGAGAATACAGGAATGCACTTAGACTAAAAGGAATGATGCAAAACTATAGATTTGTGGGGGCGTCTGCATTGAAATGATGAATAAGTTAATAGAATGAAACACAGGAATAGTAGAAAGCCCAGAACTGAATTTTGGAGTATAATATCTATTGTTAAGGAGCAGGAAAGACCAAGAAAAGAAATAAATATAGAATGATGAGTGTGAGAGAAACCAGAATAGTGTGGGGTTCTGCAAGCCAAAAAAAAAGAGCCAATTCTCAAGACCTGAGCAGTCCAGAAGTACACACACACACACACACACACACACACACACACAATGCAGCAAGGAGGAGGAGCTCTGAGCAAAGACAGAGGCTTGACTGACATCATTAGTGCCCTAGGTCTGAGCAGAAAGCATCCGAGTTATAGCAGCTAATTAAGATTAAGACGAGATTAAGAGTCAATTGGGAGGGTAAAGTAAAGGCAAAAATATAGAAATCTGGCAGGAAGTGGAAAGAAAAAATAAGATACTGGTGAGAGAAAAGCTATAGATTCAAGGAAAATTGATATTTAAAAATATATACAGGGTGTTCCAAAAATATATATACACTTGAACAGCTGATAGCCCAATTTTGAAAATGAAATGTATTTTAATAAACACTGCCTTTGTAATTGTTCAAGTGTGTGTATACATTTTGGGAGGACACCCTATATATGAGGAGCCTATAATTTTGATAACAGAGGGCAATCAGAGGCTCCGGGAAAGAGAAAGATTGAAAAGTTCTGGAAAGGGAAGTGAGATCAAGTGTGGAATCCACATTGTAAGGTCCAAATTATGAACATGGCCCACCCTTGGGTCACCAGGGGTCCCCATAGTTAACTTTAAAGAAAGAGGCGTGTTTATTTCTTCTGCCCAGCATATCTCCACCAGGTTCAAGTGCAAAAAAACACTAAAAAATAAAAAATTAGTTTCAACATCGGTGTTTTCCATGATAGACTTTATTATAGACTAGTGGCCCGGTGCATGGATTCATGCACATTGAAAGGAAATTAATTAGAAGAAATATTTTAATATCACTATTCGCCCTTTCTCTATAATAGAGGTGTCAACCAAATTCATGATCAACGGTGACAAATCGAAACACACGAGTGCGATTGGCGCCAGCAAGAGCTTTACATGTATCGTGCATGTGCGAGTCAACTAAGCCTTTATATAGATAGATAGATAGATAGATAGATAGATAGATAGATAGATAGATATAGATATAGATATAGATATAGATATAGATATAGATATAGATATAGATATAGATATAGATATAGATATAGATATAGATATAGATATAGATATAGATATATATTCACTCCTCCAAGCATTTCCAACCCATTAGTCCCTGGGGTTGGCGTGGATGTGTACTTTTCCTACATGGAATCTGGACCATCCCGGCTTCCTTGTCCCTTGGCTTAAGTGTGAAGTATGGGTGCTCACATGATTAAGCCATGAATTCTCTTACCACCCTGGGCAGGATTAGCTCTTTGGGTATTTCACACAGGTTCGGCAGTGACAGCAGTTGTCTTTTATTTTGCATGTGGTCCTTTTTAGAAAGTTACAAAACATTATGATCCAGGACCGCAACTTCTGTACAAAAGTAAATCAGGGCACAAGTTTTCACCAGTTGTAAAATAATCTAAAAATATAGGGGCCAGCCCTGCCAGGATGGTTAGAGTTGGTTAGAGTGTCCTCCCCATATGCCAAGGTTGCGGGTTTGATCTTTGTCGGGGCACATACAAGAATCAACCAATGAATGCATAAATAAGTGAAACAACAAATCTCTGTCTCTCTGTCTGTCTCTCTGTTTCTCTCTCTCTCTCTCTCTCTCTAATCAATTAATAAAAATAAAAATACAGGGGCCAGATTGCCATCCTATATAACTCTTGGGGAATTCCCTGTACCAAAACTGTAGAATTCATTTATCTGAATAAGGACTCCCAGTAGGCAAATGCGCAGTTTCTCTGGAGCCCTAGGAAGGTTCTATGTTTGATTGATGTTATACCTGAAAACAAAGAGAGAATAGGAGAATCAGTTGATTTTCCTGGTATCAATTAAAGTTGTAGTTTTGATTTTCTGAGAGGAACCACCCACTCACCTCGAGCCCTGTGGCAATGAGACCCCAGTGAAGCTAGATCTTCCCACTGTGCAAGAGAATCTAGAAAGTCTGGTTTTTATATGACTCTTCCAATTTTTAAATCTTGGCAACTAATTAATCATGTTTTGACTACTGTGTTAGCCAAACAAAACATGTCGGTGAAACATAATATTTTACAAACTCGCTTCCAGCTCACAACCTTTAAACACAGGAGCTCTCTGATATCTCATAACCCAGAGAAGAACTCCATTCACTCCCAATCGCTGGTCTGAGGCCCAGTCTTTCAGGTCAGCAGCTCCCCTGCTCTGGAGTCCCGTCCTCCCATCCGGAAACTGTCCTCCTGTTGGGGCCTCTGACATCCAAAATCGCCTTTCATTTTCCCGTCTACAACCCATCTAACTGGTTCCATCAACAGGATAGCAGAAATGTGACCTAGCTAAAAAGTGGGCTACAGAATAAAAATGCTTTCTAGAAGCATTTGCATCTTAAAGAGGACATTTAATATAATGTTATATGTCAATTAGATATCAATTTTTAATATTTTTTTATGATTTCAGAGAGGGAGAGAGAGATAGAAACATCAATGATGAGAGAGAATCATTGATTGGCTGCCTCCTGCACAACCGCTACTTGGGATCAAGCCCACAACCCGGGATCGAGCCGGCAACCCAGAGTCGAATTCAGGACCCTTCAGTCCGCAGGCCAACACTCTATCCACTGAACCAAACTGGCCAGGGCTATATCTCAATTTAATTTTAAAAAGATAGAACTTTTAAGCACCTGGGGAGTAAAAGAGAATGTACTGCACAGCTTGCTAAGAGATATTTTGTGGAAGTTAGGAATCTCCCTATATTCTCTAAATTCCATAGGATTGCCCAGGCTGGTTTGGCTCAGTGGATAGAGTGTCGGCCTGTGGACTGAAGGGTCCTGAGTTCGATTCTGTTCAAGGGCACATGTCCAGGTTTCGGGCTTGAGCCCCAGTAGGGAGCGTGCAGGAGGTAGCCAATCAATGATTCTCTCTCATCATTGATGTTTCTATCTCTCTCTCTCCCTCTCCCTTCTTCTCTGAAATCAATAAGAATATTTTAAAAAAAATTTTTTTAATTTAAATTCCTTGGGAATCTACTATACATGCTAAGGGGCAGAACTGGCTCCACCTCATGCATTCACTCTTCGTTCATTCAGGAAAGATTTGGTCAGCTTACACCATATGCTAAGCACAGAATTGCATCCTAGGGGTAAAGGGAAAATGGGACAGGCAAGGACTTTGTCCTCAATGTCATGACCAATTTGTTCATGTTATAAGCTAAGAAGATAGACGCGTAATTAGGCTATTATATCACACTGCCTCAGAGCTCCAACACTTGAGACTCTCCAAGGGGCGGGGGGGGGGGGGGGGGGAGAGGGGAGGGAGAGTGGGGAGCCTGTAGACCAATGTCCTGCCCTTTCTTGTCCCTTCTTTCTTTCCCCTGTCCTATATGTTCTTACTTGCTCCAAGCCCTGCTTCCCTCTGTTCTTAGTTCTGTCAGGTGACAGAGTCTACCTGACCTGTGACTGGGGTCTCTGAGCAGTCTGGGATCTACCAGGCTAGTGGATTTAGCAGCTAAATTTAGGCACTATTTGCCCCAAATAGTGCTGTGTCCCCTTTTGGCTCCAATGGCTTTGGCTTTCTCAGCTGCACACTTTTACTCATGCTGCTTCTTCTTCCAGGAGTGGTATTGGCTTGTTTCTTATGTTGTTCTGCCCTCCTGTTTAGTTAGTTGGTTTCATTTCTACATCTACCATCAACCTACAAGGTCATGGGGTCACGTCTTTTTAATCTGTGTATCCCTGTAGTGTGTTTGTGTTTTGGACATTTAATAAATGTTGATTTAAATGTGTGAAGAGCCCTTTCTTGGATTTTCTAGAAATCCTATTTATCCTTTGGGGACCCAATTAAGTGCTGCCTCTATCAGGCAGCCTTCTCTTATTGCCTCAGCCTCAGAGACGATCTCTTCTTGCTCATAACATCTGCAGCCTTGGTTTGCAACTGCTGTTCCGGCCATCTCACGTAGGGCTTTGAACTGTAAGCACTGTGTATATGTTTCTCATCTTTACAAGACTGTAATTTTTCTGAGGCCAGAGGAAGTTTCTTCTGAATCTTTCCATCCTGCACAGTCTAGCATGTGACATTACCTAGTGTTCGATTTTTATCCTTTATTGTTTGAAATAGGTACTGACTCAGGTGCTTGAACAAATGCATGAACTGACTAAATGAAGAGGGCAGGATCTGAGGATCAAAGCATAGCTGATTCCACCAACTGCTCCCTTCACTTATGCTTAGAGTTCAGAGTCTGATACATATTTAACATGGGCGTTTTCATGTCTCCCAGGTGCCTGTTAAAAATAATGACTGTCATTCATTTAATTTTTCAAGTAACTAAGGACCACAAAGCCTTTTGTGTTAAACCCTCATTGAGGAAAATCTTTATGATAAAAGGTGGAGGGAGTCTATTGCATGTCCAGATCATTATATATTCTATAAAACATGGACCCTTCAAGGGTTAGAAGAGTTTAGGATCTTATCCTTTATTGTTTAAAATAGGTAACTCTATTTTTTTCCCTTATACCTTCTTTAGCAGTTTTTTTTTTCTTTTCTCTTACTTGTTACTATTACTATTACTGTTACTACTTCCAGCAGCCTTCTCCCTTCCTCTCTCCTCAATTCAGTTTATTTAATCAACAATTATTGATGGAGCACCTATTATGTGGCTTTGAATCTGCTATAGGCCTGTAAAGCTGACATCCCAGCTTGTTAGAGTAGTGTTTAAAAACAGAGATACACTTGACTGAGGAATCATTATTCGTAAAATAATCACACTTCAGTGCCTGGATTTGGGATTCACAGTGAGAACAGCTGATTGAATAACTGAGCAGGGCCTGAGTGTGGTACAGCCAGACTTAGCGTCGCTGGCAGGGCATTGATGGCCAGAGTGATGAACGGATTCACTCCCTTCTGCAGTGAAATCAAGCTGCAATTCAGCACCCTGACTTCTCCCCTCTTGATTTTGCCATGAAAGCATGTTGTCTTCTCACAATAAATCCCTGGTGAGGAAGGTCACTAAAATAATGAAGGAAAACAAGGTAAAGAAAACCATAAAATCATACTTTGTAAGGATCAATGACATAATATTACCAAGAAATTAGCCAAGTCTTTTTTCTTTTCTTTATGGCAAGGGGGGGAAAGGATGACCAGTTATACAGCCTTCCTCATGAGCATTTTCATCGCTACAGAAGAGTGATGACTTAGAGAATAACCACAGCTCACATATCAGTGTTTAGGGCAATAAACAACTACATCATTAATTTCTACCTCAGAATCATGAATGATTACACTTTCTATTTCTAAAAGCCCATAGACTCTTAACTATTGGAAATGAAAAGAATGTGCCATTGATTTGAACAGTCTTATAGAATACAGGAATAATGATCTGAGAGTTGTAATTATCAAAATTCTAGTAAGAGCCGCGAGCTTTAAAAAACAAACAAAAAACCAAGACTGCATATATAAAAGGTGTTCGATGAGATGTGCTTTAAGCAAATTTAGATTCTGCAGCAAAGAACCTATCATCCATGCTAAGAATTGAGTCCCTTGTGCCTCAGAGGAGTCTGGACAGAGAAACTTTCAAAGAAAGCAAGATGAACACTCCTTGGGGGAATTTTTATACACGAGTAAATAGTATCCAGCCATCTTTGTGGTTGCAATTTTATTATCTACATATGCCTCAGGCTGTTGGAAGTCATAAACTCACACACCAAATGACACCTGAGGTAAGCGTGAGAATTGTCTGCCTTTTCACCTTGCATCCATTTGTGTTAAATAGCTGATGTGATGGGCTCTTTTTTCCTCACACCTATAAGCCAAAATCATTGTCCTGTCAGTGCATAACGATTTTAGCAATTTTTGGAGCAATGGCAGAGGGATTTTTCCATTGCATTATAGAGCAGCAGCCCTATCCATAACCAGATTAAATGTGGGGGAGGGGAGCGCGAAGGGAAGTGGGGTTGAGAAGGTCAAAGGAAAGAAAAGAGGAAATTTTCCCTTTGGAATGCTGGCCCTGAGCCCCTCTCTCAGTCAAGGCTTCTCAGCTGTCCTAGGCAAGCCATTTGATTTTTCCTCAGATGCTTTGGATGCCCCAAGGCTCATCAAAATGGCAAATATTTTTTAGTGGGCCTCCTGCTGCCCTTCGCATTTCTGAGAGCCGAGCCCTGGAGGAAAGAGATCTGATGTCGTCTTACCTCCACGTGCAGTGTTTTGCTAAACCCACTTTTGTCTGGTTTCTAATCCATTGGGTATTAATGTTAATCTGATATTTCTAAAGTGCTTCACGGTGTTTGTCTCTGAAAGGGGCTGTGGAAAAGCAGGTGGACGGATTGGCTCTGGCTTTGACAGGAATTTAAATTTTGAAAAACAAACCTACTTAGCCGAAAGAGCCAAATAACCCTCATATGTTTTCCAAAAATAAGAGCGATCTATACAATCTTGTAAGATGCTGACAATAATTTCCATGTTTGCTGCACCATTTTAGCACTCCCATAAACCTGTAGGAGCACTAACAGAAATATGGCCAGAAGAGGCATATTTTATTCCTCAGCATGCAAGCCTAATGAATAGACGCTTGGATGCATTCTTAAACAGTCCCCACATTCAAACTCAGGGAGTATTCGAACAGACTCTATCTTTCCTATTTGAAGGAGGTAACCTAGTATCTGGTTATGTTTTACAGGATCAGGACCAGTGTGATAGACACAGTACAATTCTTAGAAGTTTTCTGCCCAGATTTTAGCCCAACCATTTGGATTTAAAAGCATAGCTCCATGTTTTACCAAATGTGGTAATTTTGGCAAAGCAGTTCCTTATCTGGTTTCCCCTCAGTGGATTCCCAGATGGCAGTGCCCACTAGGACCGAGTCTTTGGCAAAGCTGTCCTAAGATCCCTCCAAGGGGCCACACACCTTAAAGGTGAGACTCTGAAGTTCTTATTCTTCTCAGAAATGAAGCTGGTGGATTGGGCCCAAAGATGTGCCATAGTAAGCTAAATTCTGAGTAATCAAGACAGAAGTATAAATGTTGAAGTATATGGAGGACAATGTATATTCTATCCTACTGAATTTTATAATAAAGCTATTTCTACTATGAAAGTAACATTACCTACACAAAAGTAGAACATTCATATAAACAAAAGGATGAAATATAATCACATTTAAACTCCTGTGTCTATCTTTTGAGATTTATATTTATGCATAAAATTTATTATATCTGATATATATTGAATGTAATGAAATATGCTTGAATTTAACTAAAAATACATTTTAGATAGTGATGATGTTTGCACAACAGTATGCGAATGTACTTAATGCCACTGAAATCTTACATATATTTTACCACAATGAAACATACATATGTGTAAAAATAAAATGAGATTCTAAAGAACATGCCACTTTGTTCCTTAGTTTTAAAGCTAATATTTATAGCTATCTCTCCATGTTAATCAATACAATTCAGAATCATGACCGAATCACCCCCTAAAGGCTTCATCTCTACTATTACATTGAAGGTTAGGATTTTAACATGAATTCCTGGGGGACACAAACATTCAGTCTGGAGCAGAATAGGTTTGAATTCTAGCTTGACCACTTTCAACACATGTGATCTTGAACAAATTGCTTAAAATCTTTGTCTTGTTCAAGCTGTTCAATTCTCTGCACTTTAACATCTTCCCGTGCAAAGCAGAGCTAGAGCATCTGCTGTGATCAGTTAATTCTCACCCAGTGTCCAGCTTAGTCTATGGAACTATCTCCCTCCCTTTCCTTCCTCAGGTAAAGGCTTAACTTACCCTGAAATTCTGGGTTTTGATCTAGTTGATGCTCTGCCTAAGATGCCTCTCTCATAGCACACCTTCATAACTTCTAAAACCACAACCCCAGGCACAGGACAACTTCTTTTAGTGAAAAATTTGGGGTGTTGCTGAGATGTTTTGCAATACGAGAACCCTTGTATGACAAGATGCCGGAAGCCAGTTCCAGCATGTCATAATTGCAAGAGTTTCATCCAAATGTTGATGGAACTTGGGGACTCAACAAGGGCTGAGTCACATATGTTATCACCTGCTGGGAATGGCTAACGGCATTTCCCCAAACCTGAAAAGGATGATTGTTTGCTGCCAGACAGCTCAGGGCATCTTAATCTACATGTTATTGCCTCCTGTTGGCCAAACACCTGAACAGCCAAAGGCAATTCCCCAATCTGACAATGGATTCTGTGCCAAACCCTACCCTTTGATGTGTATATCTCCACCTTGCCTTAGGACAATTTGTGTTAATAAAAAGCAAGGGGTCCTGAGACAAGGAGAACTTGGTTTCTTTAGCCAAACTCCTCTGCTCCCCCAATATGCCTTTCAAAATTATGTTTCGTCTCTGGACTCTTATTTAATTTACGCACAGCCCTTCTCCAGATTCAGAACCCTTCTAGATGCCGGATCAAGACCCATCGGAGTTAACAAGAGAGTTACCGGTGCTTACAGTAGTTTACAAAGATGCCAGCAACCCACCATTATTAGACTAGATACTTTTCATTACATTTCTGGTGTTGGTAAGGGTTGTCCTGAGCATTTCCCATGAGCTTATTCATTCCACTGCCGTTTAATAGTTAAGACATAGATTCAAGTTGCTATAACAGAGTCCCAGTCTGCAGGGACATAAATAATATAGAAATGTATCTCTCCCTTATGAAACTGTCTTGGAATTAGTACTCCAGGACTGGTATGGTGGGGGGTTCCATAGTTTCAGACCCAGGATTCCTCTATTTTGTGTATCATCCTTGGACAGTGGGCCCATCTGCACAGTACAACATGACTCATTACCATCATGAGGCCATTCCAGTTAGTAGGAAGGAGACAAAGGAAGCAGATAGCAGATCCCTCCTTCTCACGGGCTCAAGCTAGAAATTGTATACATCACTCCCACTCCTATTTCATAGGCCAGAACTTAGTCACACAATCATAACACTTAGCAATTGCTATTTTAGTATATGAAAGGACAGAAGAATGTAGGGACTACTGATAACCTCAACCATAATTTATGATGGAACAACCCATTTTGGGGTACAATCTATAACGTGGACATACCAAAGTGTGACTATAAAGTAAGACAAATACATTTTAAAGAAATAGAACTGATTGTTTTTTACATACAAATGTGTTTACTTGTTACCCTTGAAAGTATTTACTCTTAGAAATTATTATTGTTCCAGATATTTCAGGATCTTCTCTTTTGTCGCTGCCTCTTAGAAACAATTTATATATCACATAATAATGCCTATCTGACTTATTGTTTCATGGTTACAGCTCAATTTTTCTCCAAACACAACACCACCCAACAAAGACGTAATGCTTCTCTTATTCACCAGGCTTAGTTCCAAATTAGTTTTCCCTATTTTCTAGAGTCAAAATCACTTTCAAAATAGAGATGGGTCATCATCGAGGAGGTTCTTAAACTATGTTAGGTAGCTTAAAAGCAATACCAAAGATGTTCAGAGACATTGGTGTAGATTAAAAAGCTCTCATATACTTGCTCAAACAGTGAATGACCTTTACCTTATAATCATACTTATCCCATTTTTACGACAGCATTAGCTGGCCATTTGTGAGAATGAGTACGCGGCAGAACTTGGCCTCACCTACAACTGCAGTATACCAGGGGGGACCTTCACCCCAGGCTCATTCTTGGGGCCTCCTCCAACATACCCTATAATAAATACACCCATACATTTTTTTGTACTTATTTTCTAAACAGTTTGAACTCTTTTGTCTTTTAGTCTTGAATTGTTCAAAAATCACTTCCTATGGGAAGTTGTCCCTACCTCCCCTATGAGAGCCAGTTACTCATCCTTCTCTGCTCCTGTAGCACTCTATACAGCAAACTTTTAGTGCTTAATACATCATATGCTAATTATTCATTTACCCATAATCCTTAATGTACACATGTGTGTGTGTCCACTTATCCTTCCCCTCCTGCTCCCCACTCCAAAAAAACAAAAAACAAAAAACCCTCTATGAGAGACAGGGCTTCTTGGGCCTCATTCTGATTGTCTTATTCACCCTTGCATGCCCCCTAGTGCCTTCTACATAGTGGCACTCAGCAATGTTGGAGGAATTTGTTGACTGGGCAAACAAACGTAAACTGCCCTGAAGAAAATGCTTTCTATATCTGGCCCCCAGCGTCTCATCCTTACTTACAGTTCCTCCATAAAAGCTGAGGAGTGGCTTACGTGTTCTCTGAAATCTTATGATTCTAGGTAACATCGGGTCAACACTGGTTTCTATGGAAGAGGAACTGGCAAATTCTAGGTACAAAATCTGCTCAGGGAGACAACGTAAATGCTGACTTTCCAAGGCAGCACCTTCGTTAGATTGGATAAGATCTGCCCCATTTTGCCAATACTGTCTCTAAATACGGGCACTTCCGTTTCATTAGTGGGAAGCAAGGCGAAGAAAAGAAAGGTTGAATCTTAACTGGGCTGGAAGCACTGTGAAGGAAGGATTTTTCTCCCCTCCCAAGAAACTGTAAAGTCTTGACTGCAATGCCTATTCTGATTATTGAAACTGGGAAAAGTTCGCATGGTAAAGCCCTTGAAACTGTTAAACAAAACTGGAAATGCTAAAAGGAAAGCAGAGAGAAAATGATCACAAACACGTAGGTTAAATAAGAAGATAAGGGAAAAGTATCGCTAAACAACATAATTTGATGCAACTTTTAGATTTCCTCAGCTGCCACTTCCTAAAAGGAATGCCCTGGAATACTTTTGGAGTAAGAACATTATTGATGTACTCAAGTTGGAAGAGTAGAAAAAAAAATTCTACATGACACTTTTCTGGAGAAACAGGGCTAACTGAACAATTACTATATATATATATTTCTATAAATATATGCTTAAAGCATCCCCAGCAACTTTCCTAAAGCAGTCAATATCGAGGGATATTGACTATCCTAGAATGTGATACCAAAGTTTTCTCAATGGAAAAGCTCTGTCATCAGGTAGGCACAACTTGCTTATCACAATCTTTCACCTGAGGAGGGAGGAATAATGGGGACCAGGCAAGTTGGGGGGCGGGGGGTGTCAACCTTAGAGGAAGCAAAAAGGGAAATACTGTCACGGCCTTTATTTTCCATTTCTCTTTAGCAGTCGGTGAATATCAATGAAGTGTTACCGGCCTCAAGCCGCGAGTGCTGATTTGAAATCACCCTGCCTGAGCCCTGCTTCTTTTGAGCTGGAGGACTTCAAGGCGTTTTTGTTGTTTACTCGTTGGAGATTCAGTCCCCTACCCCACATTCGCAGGTTGTTTAAAAAAAAAAAAAAAAAAAGCCACTCCGCAGGGAGCCTGGAGGGTCTACCTGCCTTTAATGTAGGCAGCATTTCTCAAACCCTGCCGTCCTGGCAGGTGGGACCGCGCTTTGGCGGAGCCTCGGTGCTGGTTTACCTGCTGGAGTCTGTCACACACCCATTTGGCTAATGTGCTAGGAATGAAAGCTCCAACCTGTCAAGTAAACTCTGCACCTGTACGGAGCAGTTAAATTGTCCCCTCTGCCATTATCCCGGGAGATCAAAGGCCCTCCCCGGGAGGGCCTCCCCCGCCCCCCCCTCCCCCCAGAACCAAAGCAAAGGATGGGGTGCCTTGTCTTGGAGTTTAAAAAGAAGAGGCCGGCGACGCGGAGCGAGGAGAGGAGCGGGGGGCGCAGACCCGAGGAGAGCAGGACCCGAGGCGCGCGCTCCGTACCTGCGGGCGCTTTTGTCCGACCCAGGAGCACATTCTTCCACATTCAGAACCGCAGGGGAACACATTCATATTCTCTCTCTCTCTCTCTCTCTCTCTCTCTCTCTCTCTTCTCTCTCTCTCTCTCTCTCTCTCTCTCTCTCTCTCTCTCTCTCTCTCTCTCTCTCGTAGCTGGGGCATTCATGCGTTTTTAACCTTGAATAATTTTTGTCTCTAAGCTCCAAACAAGTTGGATCCTGTCCGCAGGTCAGTTTTGTTACAGAGGCCAATTAGCCGCGCTACCTTCGCCTGCGGCAGAAAGCCAAGCCGCGGCGAGGCCAGCCCTCCGGAGAGGTGATGAATAACTCCGGAGAGCTGTAATTTGAAAGGGGGGCCTTTGAAGCATTTACCTTACACGGGACGCTATTGTCACTGCGGGGTGTTTGATCTTAAAATAATTTCCTTAATGATCTCACCATGGGAACAATTGGCAGAGCGAGATTAGGCTGTAAGGCCTAATGGACATGGGAAAAGTTAAAATTGCTCGGAGAAAGGTATGTACAGCGCTGCGATCCGTCCGCGTTGTATGTTCATTACAGACGGGGTTCGGGGGGGGGGGGGGCGGGGGGCGGGGAGCCCGGCTGAGCGCCGTCAGCTTTGCAGAGCTCTTCAGAGAAAAGCATCCGAGGCCCGAGGGCCGCTCCTGGGGGAGCAGGGCGCTGCGCTGAGCCTTTCCCCTCTTGCGGGCATTTCGGCCTTTGTAGCAATCAATGATCTGGTTTTGTTTTTACAGCCAATGATTTCTTTTTAATTTTTTTTATTTTTAATTTTTTTTTTTTTTACCCGTACTTGTTGGCAAGCACGGAGCCACACCGTATTGGGAAGGCGCACGGGAAACAGGCTGGCATCTCCGAGCGCAGGTTCTGAGCTGGCACCGGCGCCAGATGAAAACGTGCAAGTCTGCCATGCTTGGTCCCCTCTCATCTGGCAAACAGGCCACGAAGGCGACGCGAGGCGATTGTTTGAGGTCCTTAGCCTAGGCCGGAATTCGGCTTCGTCCTCTAGAAAGGAAACCTTTAAAATGCAGGCCCCAGTTTGGCGTATTTATAAACTCCTGCTTCCTTGTTCCTTACATCCACATCCCTTTGGTTTCTATGGTAATTGGGAAAGCTATCTTGGGGTTGAGTCCTATCTGTTTTAGAGCAAGAGATATGGCACTTCCGGTTTAAATGTCTTCATCGTTTTGCTCATTCAGCTGTTCAGAATTTGCTTACTGCCACAGCCCTCGTGAAAAGCGCCTTATTTTCCCCAATTATGAAATAGATACCTGAAACACATGGGGGTTGGGGGGGACCAATTCAACTTCAGAATTGCTATTGCTGTTTGTGTACTTGATGCTAACGTGTGATGCAACAGAATATGGATAATTAACAAATGAACTAATTTCCGCTCTAATGCAGATTATTCTAGCTAAGTGAGGCATAGCAGCAGCCTGCCCATGCAACCCAAAATCTGGATGTATAGTCTTCCTTTGGGAAAACATATCCAGGCAATGCACCTAACTAAGTCATCCGAAGATTTCAATTTGTTACTTGTGTAAAGTAGAAAAGGTCCACTTTGAGCTCAAAGCACGGGAGTGTGATTTCCCAAGATCCACAGCTTTTGCCTGTGCCTGGTAAGACGGTGCAATGAAGTATTTTTAGTTCATGCAAATCAAGTAATTATGAGCTTTATGAGTACCAGCTTTATGCCAGCAAATGCCAGTTTGCATGTGCCAATTTGGGGCAGCGCAAATGTTCCCCACGAGTCTGAAGCTGTTTTGAAGTTGAGCATTTCTGGTTAGCCTACTGAGACATTCCGAGAATCTCCATCTACCAAAATAGAGCAGACCCCTTTGGAGCACAATTACCTTTTTGTCTCTTACCTGTACTTGGAAATTAGCAATTTATTAATATGCTTCAATAATTTCTTCTCTGATGCATGGAATGCACTATCCGAGTCTGAACTAAAGGTTATGTATGTTTTGTTCCTACATTCTACCTGTTAAATTACCTGATAAACGAGCATGGAGCTCATGCTGCATTGTAGGGCAGAGACTGGCAGCAGATCAGGGAGGGCATCCGTGAGCCCTCGCCTTCTTCAATTAGCTAGGCCAGTGGTCGGCAAACTCATTAGTCAACAGAGCCAAATATCAACAGTACAACGATTGAAATTTCTTTTGAGAGCCGAAAACCGACTTCTGCACATGGGCCACGAAGTTTCAATCGTTCTGTATGTGTGCGCCCGCACGTGGTATTTTGTGGAAGAGCCACACTCAAGGGGCCAAAGAGCCGCATGTGGCTCGCGAGCCGCAGTTTGCCGACCACTGAGCTAGGCACCAGGCCCGCAGAGGTGATGTGGGGACTTGAGGTGACACAATGGACAGGAAGCATAGAGGACCAGTGCAGAAAATGGAAGATGCTCAATAAAAGTGTGTTCCCATCCTTGCTCTGGAAACAACTTTGAAGCTTCATAGACTAAGGTGGGGTCTTCAACCCCTTCCCTAATTTGCATTTCCCCCATTTCTACTCATGATCCTCTAGGATGTTACCAGGGAATCAGTTTTCTCTGGGTATGTTTGAATGCTAATGTTAAGAACATCTAAACATCCCGGGAGAAGTCAGATTAGTCACCTCCAGGCCATCGCCAAGCTGTGAACACTGATGTTGGAGTCCTCCCGGCTTCCTGGGTGCTCTGTCCTTTCTTCTTTTCCCTTTTCGTTTTTTTCTGATGCTACCTTAAAAGTAACTTGTCCATCTTAATGGAATTCCAGTTGTGATTGCTGTCATAAGTGGTGAATATAACTTGGAAACCAAGAAAAGAATTATGCTACACTCATCAAGAGACAAGCTAATGCTGATTAGAAAAGATAACTGGGAAATTAAAGAAGTCTTGAGTGTTTTAACACGAAAGTTGCCATTTGAATAACAGCACAAAGTAAACCTTCACTAAGTCCTTCTTTGTCTCTCTGCTGTTTCCTCTTTCTTCTGTCTCCCTCCCTCCTCTCCTCCATCTCCTTCTCTCCTCCATCTCTCTCCTTCTCTCCTCCATCTCTCTCCTTCTCTCCTCCATCTCTCTCCTTCTCTCCTCCATCTCTCTCCTTCTCTCCTCCATCTCTCTCCTTCTCTCCTCCATCTCTCTCCACTCTTCTGAAGGTGTATCTCCATCTCACATTCTCCGACTCCCCCACTCTGCATGTTTCTCCATGTCTGTTCACTCTCTGTCTCTCTCGCTCTGAAACCCCAGGATGTAAATTAAAAAAATCAAAGTTGAGTATATGCATGTTAGAAAATTTTAACATTATAATCTGTAATGATTTGATTTTCTAAGAAATAGCTGTGAATTCATAAGCTCACTCTCAGAATCTACCAGGAACCTGGTGTCAAGAAGCACTTGGCCATCACAGACAGCAAACGCTGAGCCATCTCCTAGGCTGCTCTGCCAGTGTCAGCATTCATGCTTAGGAGAAGTCAGCAGAGAGGGGTGGAAAAGAACAAGGCCAAGGTCAAGCCACTCACCCTCCTCTTCCCGCCCAGCTCTCCTCCTACCTTGCACTGATTACTGTCCTGTGTGTCAGAGGTACTCCCAGGGGCCTAGAGCCATCATCTCATCCAGAAGACACATAAATTCCACCCAGGTAGTTCTAAAATCACCCAGCTGATCATTCAATTTATATACAGTATCAAGTGTTCATTTCACAGCCGCTATTTCAGCCCCACTGACCCACCGGTCCTTGACTCGTGCTTTGCCAGGGCCCTTCAGTGATGTAAAGGTAACTTTTTAGCACTCGCAGAAAAAAGCAATTGAAGTTCATTTGTCACAGATTACCAGGCCCCATCAGAAATGAAGATGCCGGAGAGCCGGCAGCGGGCAGTTCTCAAATGTCCATTTGCTGTCAATGGGAAGAGCCAGCTGCGGCGACAGGGGATCGGGTTCGTCACACAGGACTCATCCTGTTTCTCAGGATGCTCTGCTGCATGGCAGTAGGGTCCCGGAGAGCTCACTGCCGCCACCAGAACATGGAGCTAGCTCTCTGGCCGTGTCTCCAGAAGAGTTTTATTGTTTTCCTCATTTCTCATCTCAGGTTTCTCATTTCATTTTCTGCACAGTCCAGTAGCGGAGGGGGAGTGCTGGTGGCCTGGCAACAGAAGCGGGGGAGCCAAGTTGGAGTTGAATTTTGGTAGAAGGAAGGGACTTCCGAGCATGGGAAGGGATGGGGTTAGGGTTGCCTGTGCCCGTAAAGGTCAAGGGTTTGGGATTAGGTTTAAGCTCATCAACCTCATCTCACCAGCCTTTATCTTCCCCAGACACCTGCTCCCTCCTCTCCCCTCCCAGGCTGGGCCCCTTGCCTCAGAGTGGGGCAACTGAAGGGCCACCCCAGGCCCCCGGCTCCAGTGGGGCTGACCGCGGCCTCTCCTGCACCTGGGTGGCAGTTCCACTCCCTCCGCACAACCCTGTGCTCGTCACATCCCCAAAAGTATTGATCCCGAGAGATCTGGCAAACGTCCTGTTGGTAAACTCCCAGTCTGTTTCCCAGAACCCGACCTCAGGCACTTATATCTTCACATAATACGTCATCATTTCCCAGCGCTGCTGCCAGTCATCACTGTGTTCTCCACAAACGGGAGCTCAGAAAAGTGGAGACTTTCAGAGAAGGGCTGGACCCGAGGCAGAAACCCAATTCCTGACTCCTGGTCCAAGCCTCTTACGGGCGCATTAGTGAGAGTTGTAAAGGTGTTCCTACATGGCCATCCTAGGAAAGTTTCCCCTGAGACTACAACTCCTTATTGCCCCACCTTCCCCCATTCCTTTCTATTTCCTCAGTTGTTCGTCTTTGCCCCTCCCCCAAACTTGCTTTTCCCAGCCCCACCACCTCCGGTCTGCAATGCTTTCTTTACAACAGCAATGAGAGACGGGGCAGGAAACACACAGGCTCCCTGGGACATTAGTACTTTGGCCCCTTGAGACCTCCTTGCCCTCGTTCTTTGTTTCTCTGCAGAGCAGCCCAGAAGGACATGGGGCCAAGGAATGTATCTGGTGCTCTGGCGATGCGTCACTGACCCTCTGTTCTAGACCCCTCATTCTTCTCTTACAGCAGAAGTTCATCAGAGCCACTGCCCCAATCTTCTTGGCTTGCAGAGGGCAAGAGTCTCTCAAGCTAATTAACTGTAAAAGCATGGGGCAGTTGGGACACCCAATCATTCTGTACAACTGTTACAATGTTCTTGGGTCTCTTCACCACCTTTACCATGCCCCTGGGTATCCCCAGGGACCCACCGTCATTGGGGTTAGTCCAGCAGTGGCTGGAGGTGGAAATGTTTTTTACACACAGAAATGAAAAGCCTCTGCGGATCTATTCTTTGCCTCCGTGCTCTGAGGCCGCAGGGGATTTCCACTCGCCCTGCAAATCCTCTGGACTGATTGGCAAGCATGGCTCATACCAATTAGCTTTTTTGAGCAGCCTCAGGACAGGTGTTTGGGGAGCCAAAGATTTGTAGCTACTGTGTTTTGTTTTTCAGCCTTAATGTTTTCCTTTTTTCTGTTCTTTATATGCTGTTGACAAAATGCTGGAACACAGAGTTCCAGATCCACCTGCCTCCTGATGGTTTCAATCCACGCATGTCTTCCTGCAAAAGGTGTTTCCCCAGAAAGTGCACGCAGGTTGGAAACGTGTGGAAAGAGCAGAGGCAGTTGTCTGTGGCCATATGGCCCCTTATTGTTGTCCCCCTTGTCACTGAGGTAGACCAGCCAGCGAAGGCACTCACAGCTGGTCCTGTGGTCTCTCCTGGGCCCCAAGGCAGTATTATGGTCTGGGAAAATATCCTACTCTGACCTGGAGTACAGTGTACATATGTGTGGTATTTTATCAAATCTCATTGAACTCTAAATGACCTTTAATAGAAAGAAAAAAAAAGGTGCCCTGGCCAGGTGGCTCAGTTGGTTGGAGCATTATCCTGTACAGCAAAAGGCTGTGGGCTTGATTCCCAGTCAGGGCACATACCTAGGTTGTAGGTTTGATTCCTCATCTGGGAGCGTACAGGAGGCAACCAATCGATGTCTGTCTCTCTCTCTGTCTCTCTCTCTGTCTCTCTCTCTCTCTCTCTCTCTCTCTCCCTCCCTCCCTCCTTCCCTCCCTCCCTCCCTCTTTCTCTCAAACGAATAAACATATCGAGTGAGGATTTTAAAAAAAGAAAAGGCTTAGACTTCTTGTTTGTTTCCTGAATTTTTCATTTGTATGTATTTTGGGAGGGTGGCTTTCCAAAAACCTATATATAGAAGTGTTTTTTTCTGTGCCATATAAACCCCCCCAGGAGTCCAGGTATGGTCCTCTCAGATCATCTACCATCCTGAAAGGCAGGGGTTAAAAGTGCAGAACCCAGATTTCTTGAGTTCACATCTTCCCTCTGCCAGTCACTGGCCTTGTGCCCTTGGGCAAGTTACTCAACCTCTCTGTTCCTCAGTGTCCTCATCTACAAAATGAGGATCCTTATAGTAGGGTTATTATCAAGATTAAGTATATTCATTTATTTTGAAGACCTTGCAACAAAGCTTGGCCTAGAAATCATACTTACATGTTATATATTAGTTTCCTATTATTGTTGTTATCTGACCCCAGTCAGTTACAGCCGCAGATTTTAAAACCACTGTCTTTTGTGTTGCCTGACTACATTTGTGGCAGAGCGAGAAAAGCAAGAGACCCTTTTAAACACTGACATATCATCCATTTCACAGGCAAATCTTTTTGTATATTAAGGAAGAAAATTGGAAGGTAAGTGCCCATTGTTTTTAAACTTGGAGTGAGGTATTTTTAAACAGTTTTTTCAATTTACTTAAGACTTTTAACACAGCTAATATTAGTAGGGACTGGATGTCTGAGAATGAGGTTAGTGTTCTGCATAAACCCTGCTTTAAAAAGCTCACACGAAGGGTCAAAGACCAGGAAATGCTCTCACAATAATTCTCATTTTCAGCTGAATTGGACATGGCAACAAGAATGCAGGCCTGAATCACATTCTGTCCCAGGAACCTTTAACTTTGCATCATAATGACCTGAGGCCTAACAGCAGCAAATTGCAAGTGGTTTCAAAAGGAGAAACTCTAATTTATATTACACCAGTATTATAACTTAAGCAGCTCGTTTGGAAAGCAAAACGTAAAACCTCATCATTCCTGTGATGGCTCCTAAATGCATCCCTTTACATTTTACCTGTAAAACGCTCTGTGTTTGCTGACAGGTTAAATGTATACTATACACAGAGAGCCAACACTTCACTTTGTAACACCGCAGCAATCTTATAGTTTTAGCAGCATTCTTATTATTTTAAGCTGTCTCCATTGTCTTCTAAACACCATAATTAGAAGCCAACAGGCTTACAGCAACCAAACCCAATAAGGTCTCTTTATGAACAAAATATTCTGTGGCCCTTCCACAATGACCTGTGTAGTCCTACACGAGGGAGCCTCTGCCTTCCTGCCTAATGAGGGCTCCAGGTTTGTATGAAGTTTTCCCACTCAGTGTTATTGAGCAACTCCATTCAAGTTTTCGTTTCTTGGTCATAATTCTTTTCTGACTATCTCTTTGTTTCATTTTGTGTAACTCTCATTTTCCTTAAAGACATGGCAAAGAAAACCCGTGTGCTAGAAAGAGTTCAGAGTATCTCTTCTTGGCAGAGTGGTATTTTGTGAATGAGTTAAATGAGAGAGTCAGTGAGCAGAGAGCTGAAATAAACTGCTTCACTAAAGAAAGAAGAGAGGGGGTGATGCTAGGGCCTAAGAAAATATTTCCCCCACCAGGTCAATGATTTTTAATTTCATGCTTATCTTCTTTTTCCATTTGGTTCAAATTGTCCTGAACTCTGTCCAAGAGTGAACTCTTGTCAGAAATTAGACATTGGCAGTCATTCACACCTGAGTATAAATTAGTACAATCCCCCCTCTCATAAAGAAAAGGAGGAAGCAGAGGGTTCTAGATATCTAATGAGGGTTGGAGAAAAAAAGTTCAAAGAAAAACTAAGTTAGAAAGATTAGAAAATAAATCTATTCTTATGTTTTACCTGGGATTGTTGCTCACCTGAATCCCTTGCTTCAGTACCTTGCCATGTCTTTTTGTGTTGGCTTGGAGCCTGGAATATTAAGGGGGGAGAAATGAAATGTGTTCTGGTATCCCATAGCTCTTTCAGCACACACTTCCCCACAGCCAGGAGACACAGAAGCTGCTTGGTTATGAAGTATTCTCATTTCAACCAAACACGTGAAATGTGAAAATAAATCTTGGATTTTTTTTTCTTTATTTTATATTCTGCTGACGAAACACTGAACTCTAAAATATAGGCACGTCTCGATTGCTTTAATAAATCTACTTCTCTGTCATATATTGTCAAGGTTCCTGACTATTTGCTAATTATCAAGCTGTATTTCTCTTATTTCTCTAATCTTTGGAGCACAATAAAGCATATGAATCAGCATAAACCTCGGGGAAGCTGCTTTTCTCTGAAATCCCATCTCAGCTGTTGGGATGCTGGGTCGCCTCGCCAGGGCCGTCCAAGTGGGCAGCGCTCCTTCTCCCCTTCTCACTTTGGGACTGAGTCTAGATTCAGATTCTCTTTTCCCTTTTCTCTTTCCTTCTCTGACACCTCTCCCCAGAAACACACACTCACACACACCGAGCAAGGTCGAAGCCTGCTTATGAAACCAGGGGGTTGATACTCATCCAATTAAAGAGACAGTGACTTTTAGAGCTATTCTCCTCTCTAAGGCAATGTGTTCATAATTTACTTGAAGATGTGTCCTTATGTCAGGGTCCTACCAGGGAGGCGGGGAAACTGACCCACTGGTGTGAAAACCTCTGGGGACATGGCCAGGAATATCCCTTTAGGACAGGCTCCTCAAGTGCTTTGTAAGCCACTGCCCTGGGCATCCTATTCTCTAAAGAAAGGAGCACTTACCCTAAAATAACGGCATATTTAAGCCTGAACTCTCTCTCAAAAGATAGATGCATTATCACCCATGTTCCTGGGTCTGGCACAGAGAGAAGGTAAAGGAGGAGACTTTGTTTCTACTCTACTGTTTTTTTCATACCTACTTCCACTGCTCATAGTTCCTGAGGGCAGAGGTCAACATATGTGCTCTGGGGGACAAAGGATGGGGATACCCAGCACGCCCAGCTGACCCAATGGACACTGCCCTTCACCAGCTCATTGCGATGGCAGAGGGCGGGCCTCCACCTTCCTGCTGTTCTTGCTGGGCCACAGGGCTCAGCCTCAGGGATGCTCAAGATCTCCCCAGCAGTCCCCAAACATAGAGTTCTTCCTCACTTAACTAAAAAAACAACAAGAAGAAATGGAACTGCTACATCCCACTAGCTTTATTTTACAAAATAAAATAAAATGTATGTGCTAAACGCAAAGATTTTTCCTTTGCATCTGCAGTTGTTCCTGTAGCAATTCCGTGGAAATGCTGCTATTCACCTGTGAATACTGCGTATCCCAGATGTCCCATCATGGTTGTACTAAACACTGGACACAGAGCACGAACAGGAAACAACGAGAGTCAAGCAGGAGCTAGAAACACCCGCTGAGACTCTGAGAAAAAGATGTCCTCCTAAACATGTGCCTCTGTGGTGTTAAAGAAATGAGGTGCTGGTCAGTGAACCTGGATGAGCTGCCCTGATGTTATTCACAGACTCACATAAGACAATATGCGATTACAGTGATTAGAGGTTTGCATAGATTTCAAAATACCTTTTCAAATGATTGAACATAGACTGGCCCGCTCCTCTCTTTCTTCCAAGGGCTTTGAGCCACTTTGAGCCAAAAGATCTATCAGATTTTTTTTTTTCCAGTCCTGACATCACGCGGTTTTGAAATCTACTCTAAATCAAAGGTCCAAGGTGCATTTTAAAGATTTTAATACAGGGTTCAGCTGCCAAAGCCACCCGGCCTCCTTCTATTTTGGAGAAGATGGTGAGGATAAGGCATCTTAGGCTTTTGTTCCCTCGCTCCACCGAAGCTGCTGCTATCACGGTCACAGAGCCAAACCAGCGGCCTATTTTAACTCCTCATCTGGCCCATCGGGAGCTTTTGACAGATGACCACTCCCTCCTTGAAACCCTTTCTTAGTTTCTTTGTTTCCTCTCTTTTGATTCTTCATCACCTTCTAAACTCTTAACATCTGACTACAGCTCAGTTTTTTTATATCTTTTCCTTATCTATGCTCATTTCCGAAGTGCCATCATTCAGTCCCATGGATTTTTAACATGCTGAGAACTCTCAAATTTATGTCTGTTCCCAGAGATGTGCCTGAGGCAGTTCGCCTGGTCCCACAAGGTCCCATTTCTTCTCAACTGTGTATTCAATGACAGTGACTTCACGTTGGTAACTAGAAATCAGCCACGGTGAGGTATTTACACCAAAGAAACTGGCAAATATTCGTTATTGGGCCTCTTTCCCCTCTGCTCCCCGCAGAGAGCTAGTTGTTACACATTTATTAGCCCACCATTTTTCCTGACCTCTCCCCCTAAACTCCAGATTTGTGTGTTCAACTGCCTACTGGATATCTGTCTCCCTTTGGAGCTCAAACATGTCCAAAACCGAACTCTCTCCCAACCCATTCATTCTCCCCCAGCGTTCCCCTCTCAGTAAATAGCAACTAAGAAGGTTGTATTTTTCTAGATGCTCAGGTCAAAAATGTCTTAGTCATCTTTGACTCTGCTCTTTCCCTCATGCCATATACTCAAACTGTTAGTAAATGCTATTGATTCTTACCTTCCAAACATATCCAGGATACTCACAATATTTACATAGGGCCCTTGCACAAGATGTGTGGATTAGATCCACGAAGGAGGAAAATGGAGTTTTGCTTCCCAATAGATCTCACTAATCTAGTCAGAATTGCTTGCAGCTCTCCTCCCCTCCTCTGTCCCTCACCCAGTGGCCTTAGCCCTTGTGGTAAACAAGAGTCTTGTCTGCTTCACTCTATAGCAGACTCCACTCACATGTCCTCTTAAGTGCTTGTCTGAAAAAGAAATCCACAGCATGGATAATCTTCATCAGTATCTCTCCCTCCCACAGACTTACAACCACATGGAAGGTGTATATGAATTCTTCATTTTTACCATTTTCCTAGTTCATGCAACACAAGGCAAAGAATCAAAGGTGGACTTCCCATGGAGCTACTGAACCTTAAGCTTCAGAGTCCCTCATTTGCTCAGGCTCAGGGAAGTCCTGGAAATGACAGGGAGTCCTAGAGTGTTCCAGATGGGGAAGCGGGAGAGGCCAGGTTGCCACTTCCAAGGTTAAGTCAAGGTGCCACTTATGAAAATTTAATTTGCTGATTATATAATCTGTAAAAAGAAAGTTGTCATATGTATTACCTAAATATTTTTGACATACTTAGGAGAGTTTTTAAAAGGCACTCAAATCATAGTCCTGATATTTGATCAAATGAGTTTAGTCCTGATTTTATTTGGACCTTCCAAATAGTTTATACCATATCATTACATGTCCTACATATGTAACTGGAACTTTGGAAACTGTCCATCAGTGTAAACTCAGGGCAATAATAAGTCAAGTATTATTCTTGATTATATTAACGGCATAAAATAGAATTTCAAAAGCATCAACCATTAACATCTGCTCAACAATACTATCTTCTACATTGCCACTTTTCCCCCCTGACATTGACCTTTTGGAAAGTTGTTCTATCTCCATCCACACACAAAAAGGACAGAGCAGGGTCCTTCAAACTGAGAATACAGGAAAACTGCACTAATAGCCTAAGAGAATAATGTCCCCCCTCCCCCAAATTCCAGTTTTCCATTTTTGTACAATTCTAGTTGGCTAGCCTTTGAATAGTTGAAGTGCAGATGGGTCAATTCCCTTAAATATCACCCACTCTCTTGTTAATAGCCAACAACAAAACAAACAGATGGCTAAAGAATGGGGTGGGGAGGGGGGTGAAAGGCAGATGGGAAGGGAAGAATACGTGCTAAAAATATCTCAGTTCTTGGGCTAGCAAGTTGTGTGTGCCGAACTCAGCTGGGGAAGTTCACAAGAGTTATACTTTTGGAAGGACAGTGAGATTGGGTTACATCTTTAAAATAATTGTTCAAATAAATGGACTAGCACCGTGAAGAAACCTATATTGACTTTCTGTTTACCCAGAAGGGAGAGAAAAAGCACAAAACAAGCTTTTCTTTAACTACAATGGCAATCTTCTAATAGCAGCACTGACTTACACCAAAATACAGGACTCAGAGGACGATAATCATCTTTCAGCTCAGGTTATTGCATGCAATTTTTTCACATTCATTCAGCTTTCTTCACAGAGCTCTTAGTAAAGTAACTCTCTTAACAATAAAAGCTTTTATAGAGCCCATTGCAGTGGAGAGCTAACCACTCCTGGTTTTTTCCTTCTTCTTCATCTTCTTTTTATTGGCTCCTCGGAATATTTATAGCTGCCTTTGTTCTCACTGAGAACTTATGCCTCTTGCTGTGTGTGGCCATTTTTTGTTGTTATTGGGTAAGTGTGTGTGTATATATGCTCGGGTGGCTACGTTTTTGCCTCTGGGATTCTCTTTTTATCATCCTGTCACTGCAACTCTTCACATTGTTTACCGAGGGATGTTCACTCGGGGACTCTTCCACTGTGAGCTGCGTGACCTAAAAGTTCATGGGCCCCCATGCTCCTTCTTCCTGATAAACAGGTTCTCTGGTGGAGGGAGTCTTGAGTGAGCCTGGGCTTCAGGAACAAAAGCCTGGCTTCCTGAACACTGGGTGAACAGATCAGATTCCCTGGTAAAGAGTTTCACAGGAACTAAGTTACATAAGCAGAACAAGCGCAGCCTGGCTGGATCAAGATAGAACAAGGGAGCTTGTTCTCTATCTTGGCCTCGTCACAGCACGCATGAGAAGATGTCCATCTTACTGCTACATTAAAGGGATGCATTTAGGCATTAACCATTGGCACCGAAGTCTCCAAACTCAAATCCAACAACTCGCCTTGCCATCATAATTCCTCCTGCTATTTAAGGCCATCCTCTCATCTATATATATAAAAGCCTAAGTGACTGTTATGACCGGATGACTGGCCGGTAGCGCACACTGACCACCAGAGGGTAGACACTCAACACAGGAGCTGCCCCCTGGTGGTCAGTGCACTCCCACAGCCAACTTCCCGTGGTCCCTCCCCCTGGTAGGACGGCCCTTCCATGAGACGGCCCTGATCAGCCCAATTGCTGGCCAGGCCGAGGGACCCCACCCATGCATGAGTTTGTGCACCAGGCCTCTAGTCTGAACAATAAGAGAGTGAGTGGTTGGGATGGCTGTCTCTAGAACTAAGGGCAAGTTATTCAATTCACTGAGCCTCAGTTTCTGCACCTACAAAATGGGGATAATTATAGTATTTACATTATACAGTTGTGGTAAGGAATGAGATAATACAAGTAAAGTGCTTAAAACTTACCTGGCTCATAGTAAGATCTCAAATCATTGGATCTTATGTAGCATGTAAACTCCATGAGGATAGATTGGGTCTGTTTTGTTCAGTGCTATATTTCTAATACCTAGAACTTAATAGGTGCCAATAAATACTTGTTAAAGGAATTCCTTGCCAGGTTTACCTAAGAATTTGCTCCCATAAAGGAATCAGGGAGAGGAGTCTCCCAGATGTCAAGTATAAAAAAAGCCATGGGTTGCCATGGTATCTGGTTCCTGTTAAGAGCCCATCCGAGAAGGATTTAGTTGAAAGGAGTTTGAAGGTGTTTCACTTCCCAATATTGCTCCTAGGTCAGGAACACTCAAACCCGTGCAAAAAGCAACAGAGGTGATTCCCCAACTCACTAAAATCCACCTGTTTTCTGCCTCACAGGGGTCATTTCTCATGACTCCTCTCAACTCGGAAGTCCTTTGGCATAGGAGGCCGTAAAGGATTATGACTCCCTTGTTTCTAATGCACTGTAGCCAATCTGAACATAAAACTGTTTTGTTTTTTATTACTGGAATTTGCAAAGACATTTTTATATCAACTTGGTCTTATCGTATAAAGGTAGCAGAATGTTAATGTGGGACTTTGCTCTTTCTGAATCTGTTATAGCTCAGGCCCTGAAAGCACAAAACAGTAAGTGGCAGGTGTGTGTGTAATTTTATTCATCTACAGCTTCATTTTCCTACGGATCCATGCTTAGCTTCATGGTTCCTTAGATAACTAGATGAGTTTAAAGACAAGCACAATCCCTTGCATTCTTCTATGCAGACAATCCACAGCAAGGGGTCCATGACAGAATAACAGGTGGCTTTGCTCATGTGATGTGGGATGGAAGTGCTTCACTGTTGACTTAGCCTCCTTCAGGGCTTGCTCTGTTACCTGATGCTTTCAGGAACTCCCTGGGATATTTGCTGAGCAGAGCTGGATGCAGTGCATGCTGAGTCATGGAACAGGCCACTTGCACCCAGGAGAATGTGGGCATTATTGCAGAGGTCAAGGATTTACTGGGAGATGAGCCACTGCCTGGGAACCCTGGGGAATCCAGAAAATCATGGATTGCTTCAGCCTAGCTCAGGGAGCATACAGGAATGAACTTCTTGCTTTTGTAGGTGCTGCAAAGGAAGTGGTTCGGTACTCCCAGGGGTCAGTGTGCTATGGCAGGCTTTTCTAGTGGTACAAGCAAAGGAAATAGTAGTAACCCCTGGTTGATTCTGTCCTCACCTCAGTGACCATGCTCTCAGGAAGCAATTATGAAATGTTTATGGTGCTGAGCCCCACTTTAGCTTGGGAAGGATTAAAAAAAAATACAGGTTCCTTGTATTCATGTGGCATATCGCTGAGAATGGATTTTTTAAAAAACTTTAGGAAATGTTTTTAAACTACAGAGGCACATGTTTTAACCTTTTGCACTTGGATGTTGAGATTAAAATTACTCTTTGAATGTATCAATAATTTGAAATATAAAAAAATCCAAGTAAATACGTTTGTATGAAAAGAAACTCCCGTTTTTTATTCTACTGCCGCGCTTTGTAAAATCTGGGGTATTTAAAAAATTAAATCCCGAGAATAAAGCAATCGAGAAAAAAGCAAGCGAGTGCAAAGGGTTAAAAGGAAGATACAGAGATGCCCTAGGTGAGGTCTTCTCTGTGAGTAAAAAGCAAAAATGTAAAGAGATTGGGATGGGGCCAAAAGTAGAGGATGCCAAGTCAGAAGAGCTTAGCTGGATCCACCAAGAACACTGTCATGAAACCATGAGCAATGTGGAATTTGCCCAAGTGACATTAGGGAAAGCCTCACTCAAACAGCCCTATCCCTAAGGTCAGTCAAATGATCGGGCCTACTAGACATTTGTAAACGCTGTATGACAGACAGACAGACCCTCCACCCCTCACCCCACTCAAGTCTTTATTTCAGGAGCTAGAGAAGCAATGGTGATGACAATACAACTTAAATGCACGTCTCTTCTATTAGAAAAAAAGGTCAAGTCTCAGTCAAGCTCTGTGGTGGTTTCTTCTTATGTAAGCCTGAGAGATTGACTGACCCTCACTACACTGAGCTCAGCTTTGGGTCAAAATGAAGAAAGTTTAATAAAACTTTGGTTAAATATTGAACTATAAATTTCAAATAGTTCATAACTATATGATCTCCATAGTTTATAGTAATCTAGTGCAGAAAAACAGAGGCTGGAGGTGGGTGCCAGGCCCCTCAGATTTCTCTTTCTAAAATAATGAAAAAAAAAATCAGTATTTTGAGTCACCTTACACTTGAATAACAAAGAAGTATATAATTTTAAAATTAATTTTAATTAATGAGGGTTTCTAAAGAAATGGTTGGAAGACTTCTTGAAAGCATCATGATACCCTAATTTAATATGAAGAATAACACAGTAAGCTAGCCTCTCCAGGAACAATTCACCAGCCCATAGAGACACCTGAGGCATTTTAAAGTACAGTGTGTATGAAGAACAGCTGGCTCTCCTGTGGGCAGCTCATCATGTGATCTATTACAGTGTCTACAGTAATCAAATTATCCAGTCCTGCAGCATTCTCCTTTCAGTTTGCTGAAAGTTGCTTGAGAGGCACAGAGTGCATAACAAGTACTCCACCTGTGTAGGGACAGATTTCAGAGGGATGAAATGCATTCTAACAATAATTCTCTCTTGTAGAATTTCATCCTATCTGTGCAGATGCCACCTTTTTATTCTTTCTGGAAGTTTTTTATTTTTTATTTTTGCCATGTGTCTTTGTTTGTTTGTGCTGCTATAACAAAACAACTCAGTCTAGGTGGCTTATAAAAGACAGAAATTTATTGCTCACAGTTCTGGAAGCTGGATGTCTGAGATCAGGGTGCCAGCATGATCGGTGAGGAACCTGCGAGCTCTATGGGGCCTCTTTTATAAGAACAATAATCCTATTCGTGACCTAAGCACCTCCCAAAGCCCCCACCTCCAAAGACTATCAAATTGGGCATTAGGTTTTCAACATATGAAATGGAGGAGAAGCACAAACATTTAGACCGTAACACCATAATAACATCAAATTTTGCCCCTCAACTTCTCTCAGTTTGGTCGTATCTGCCTTTCTGCTCACTGCAAACATATATAATCTGGAGCATGATATTTATAAATCTCCTTTATCATTAGTCTTTTAAAATGAAGTGTATTATTTGTTCAGAAAATTATATCATATTTGTAAGGAATTCTCACTAGACTGCAATTTTAGAAGGAGGTACCCAATAAAAATAATTCCTAGGAGACAAAACATATTAACATGGAGGCAATATTTATATCATGGGCTTCTATAATATGGAAAATTAAATATCACCCTCTAGTCCAATGACTTAGTATCTTAGAGAAACACTCATGTTGATTATGCAGGTCTACTTGAGGTATGCATATCAGACCCTATTGCCTAATAGCACTGTATTCATCCACCCACTCAAGAAATATTATTAGTGCCTTTCACTTGCAAGTATTATAGTGGACACTACATGGGATATAGTTCCTATTATTTGTTGGAAAACTTGTACTTAAGACAAATCATAATTTGTGATTGTGTCGATATAGAATAAATCATAATTGTTTCACTCTTTCCAACGCCTCCATGTGCTAGACATTTCAGTCAGTGCTAGGGGCCTTAGGGCCAATTATTAAGTAAATCATCCTTACTTGAATAAAATAAGGATGAAAATGTTCCAGGGTGGATAAAAACCAGCTGTGATGGGAAATGTGGGATGGCCCTGAGCGCCCTTTTTAAACACCTTTTGCTGAACTCTCTGTATTACAAGCAGCTGGAAAGCTACACGCCTTGTTGTCCAAATCTCTTGAGAGGGAGTTCTGAATGCCAAGCAGGTGCACTCACGCGAGACTTGGGAGGCTGGCGAGACTTGGGAGGCTGGCGAGACTTGGGAGGCTGGCGAGACTTGGGAGGCTGGCGAGACTTGCGAGGCTGGCGAGACTTGCGAGGCTGGCGAGACTTGCGAGGCTGGCGAGACTTGCGAGGCTGGCGAGACTCGTAGAAGGCGGACAGACCATAAAGCAGAAGCAACCTCCTGCGACAACCCCGTTTTCTGCGGGCGTTTGTCCAGGAGATGTTGGCTTTTCTGTAGCCGTTTCTCCTCGACCCGCCATTAGCTTCATGGGCGCTCAGAGGCCGGTGGTCGTGGCGGCAGGTCAGAGCTTCCTGACCCTGAGGTCAGCGTTTCCGTCAGCGAACCCCGTGCCCGTGGCGGAGCTGCGGCCTCCACGCCCCGGTTTGCCGGTGCGAGTCTCAGAGCTGCGCCTGCGGGACGGTCAGGGGCCCACGTCTCCAGCCCTCCCAGCAGTGATGTAAGTAACTTATTCTCGGAGCCCCATTCTGCTCTAAATAGGCCGCGTTTGCTCCCTGCCGCAAAACATTGACTCTAAAACGCGAAACACAGGGCACGCAACGACATGTCTGCCACGTTGGCAGCGGTGAAGGGGACAGCGGTGCTCGTGCCTCAGGTTCTGGGGGGATCTGAGGCCTTGAGGCTGGTTCCCATCAGCGGCGCCGGCGTTGCCTGGCCCTCCCGGCCCTGGAGGGGCCTCCGCGGGGGTTGTGCTGGGAGGGACATGGTGAGGCGCAGCCAACAGGGACTACACTTTGTTCGTCCGTGTATCTTGGGTGTCTGGCAGGGTGCTCGGGGCAGAGGAGCCCTTACCAAGGACGCTGCTCGATTGGGAGAGCGGTGCTCTGGGAGCTTTTGTCTGGTTTTGGAGGCGGGGAAGGAGGCGAGAGGGCGGGCCGGGGGCCATGGGCCTTGTCCAGGCCCAGGGGCCCGGGGGAGGATCGGAAGCGAGGCTCAGCAGGCTTTAGGGACTGGAGCGGTCAGGGTTCGAGGAGAGAAGCAGAGCCCACAGGAGAAATACGGTCAGAGATGTGTCCCAGGGGACTGGCTTTCGGATTGTGAGGCCGGCTAGGCCAGTGTGAACCCCAGAGGGCAGGTGGTCGGGCTGGAATTCGTGGGCACAGGTGGGCGCTGCTGTCCGCAGGGCCTGTTCCGAGAAGCCTCCGTGCTGCTCTGAGGGCATTTCAGCTGGTTGAGGGATGGCCCTCCCCCAGGTTTTCTAGGATCATCTCCCCCCAAAATCAGCTGATTATGGACTTGAATCACATTTACAAATCACCTTCACTGCAGCACCTAGATTAGTGTTCCTTTGAGAAACGGAGGGCTGTAGCCCAGCCAAGTCGACACATCAAAAAAGACCGTCAGAGTGACAAACGGGAAAGTGGAAACAATAGGAAAGGGTGAGTAAGGAGTCAGGGGTGGCAGGTCCCGCTTGCACGTTTAAATACTGAAAGCTCACGCAAGTAGCAGCCCGCACCTTTCCATAAGGTTGCTAGAGCTGCTTTTCAGCTGAGCTTACTAATGGACAGAATCACTGCTCCCTTAAAATTAAGGTAACTCTCTAATTTCTTATCCAAACAATATTGAGAATAACGGGGGGCTCTGTTAATTATGTCAGGACCACTAGCAAAAACCAGGGCAGTCCCAGGCAAACCAGAACTTGTGGTTCCCCTCCCTCAGCCAGAGATGGTTTGGGGTCTTCTTTCTCCTTCCCTCTCACTTGCTTTCAGTACATGTATCAGATACACAGAGTAACTCCTGCCCACTTTTAATGTCACAGTGGGGAGGAAATGCCATTAACACAGAGTCTGGCTAAAGTTTAAATAGAGCAATTTTATTAATACTGGGAGATACTTTTAAAAAGCAAGAATAAATTTTCCATGACTGAACCAATTTGCAAGTGAAAGGATTAATTCTTAATAAACATTGAATGGATAAAAATTGTGAACAATTAAAGCTGCTCACACCATCCACACCAAGTGATGTTACAGAAGTAAGAGGCAGTAAGGTATAACAATTAGGAGTTTGACTTTGGGGTGTGTGTGTGTCGGGGGGGGGGGGGGGGGGGGCGGGGTAAGACTGCTTTGGTTCACATTCCAGCTCCTTTGTTTCTTCATCTTGCTAAGCCTCAGTTTCCCCACCTGTGAGATGAGGTTAAAAATAAAGCCCACATCACAGGAGTACTTGAGGATCAAATGAAACAGTGCATGTTAAAATTGTTTGACGCAGTACCTGGCACATAATAAAATTTCCATTACCAGAAGTTGTTATATATAGCTATGCAATCTTTGCACCAAAATATCAGATAAGATATTTTCAGGCAACAAAATAAAATGCTACCCTTATATTTACTTTTATGACTGTTACTATTTGGTAGTCATTTTTAGTAGCATGTTCATTCAAATTATATTACCCTGGTGCCAACACCATACTGTATTTGGAAATATCCTACCATATGACAAACCTCTTCTGGAGTTATGTTAAGCATCATCCACATCTTCAAAACCTTCCTCATAAATGTAGCTCCTCTCTATGAAGTGTAATTATTGAATATAGCTAGGTTTTTGTGATTTGTCCTGAGGGAAAAACTAGCAAAGTCAATGACTGTTCAACCTTACTAGAAACGGTGGGGAATAAAAGCTTTCCTACTATGCTTTGTAGTTTATGACACCATCTCTAGATAATTCTTTAGTTCTAGAGTGACATGAAAATCAATTAATTTTAATGGTGGATAACAGATTATGGTATTTAATAGTTCATCTGATTTCATGAGGCAAAGTGAATCAGACAATGCAATGTAAATCTAATAGGAGTTGTGAGAGCTCATTTGACTGTGAAATGCAAAAATAAATGAGCTTATCAGGAACTGGATAAAAACAAAAGCATTCTATACAAACTATATTTTGTTTATATACAGAATTAACTTAGAAGCCTTGTGGAACAGAAAACATGTACTATTCCCCTTCAACATGCTCTTAAAACTTATTCATTAAACTTGCTATCTAAACTATGATGTGTCTGTTATTAAATAACATAGCACAGAATGGTACATGAATTTTTCTCTCCTGTTATGTTTTTCTTTCTAAATATAAGTAGAATGGCTTAGAAATGTTGGTGTTAAAAACTTCTTCATGAAGGCTTGTGAATAATTGAAATGATCGAGGACTAGGCTTTCACGATCTATTCATCCTGTGGTATTAAAAATAGCCTAATGAATTATCTCAAATAATTTTTACCATTCTTAATTAAGTGCATTTTAACTCAGAAAGCCACTTCATAAGATTTAGCATAGCTGAGATTTGGGCTAATCACCGCCCCCTCCCCCAAATAATTCCGTTTACAGCCCAGTTTCCACTCC
Source organism: Cnephaeus nilssonii (assembly GCF_951640355.1). Taxonomy (NCBI): domain Eukaryota; kingdom Metazoa; phylum Chordata; class Mammalia; order Chiroptera; family Vespertilionidae; genus Cnephaeus; species Cnephaeus nilssonii. The sequence goes on along the minus strand of NC_137083.1, from coordinate 14,502,069 downwards.
CCAATACAACACAACATATAAAGGCAGCTTCACTGGAAAGTTTCTTTTGAAAATGCTGTTAAGTGGTTTCTTTGAAATAATTGCAGCTCTACAGTAAAGGAATCACGAGGTTACAGTTGCCTGGTTTCTATTGATTCTCCTAGTTAATAAAGAGTTAAACAGTGAAGTGTGGTCTTTTTTTTATTTTTTATTTTTAAAAAAAAAGGCATTTTGAAGGTGCCAGAGAGGGAAGGCCTGGTCCTAAGTGGTCATGTGGCTACCGCCATTCATCTTGGTAGTGACTATCTGTCAAAAGTGGCAAGATTCCCTGTTAACAGCCCTGACCTGAGCAGTAATGAAGGGAGAGTGCACAGCAAAGTGTCCATTATCAGCAGGTCGGGAGCAGTAAATTGGAGCAGTTTGCTTCAATCTTGCTGCAAGTTGAAATGTAAGATAGGTGGGGATCAGCGAGAGGCAATTTTATCCTATGATCATTTTTGTCAGATCGCATCAGTGGCAACTTAGTTCGATGCATGATTTCAATTAACCAACTCTGGCCGTAATGCTTCCACTGCTGGGGAAGCTCTTTTCCAAGCCTGGTTCCTCGTTACTTATTTAAACTTACCTATGCACACACAGGTGAGCGAAACTGCAGTGTTGGGAAAAAGGAAGGGACACTTGTGGAGGGCAACCGCTGTCAACACACCTCGCATCAGTACACCAACCATCACTGTGTCCTCAGTGGCTCCGAATGCTAACTTGCTTATCTGCAAATTTCCTAACTCTTAAATCTGTTTTAATGACCTTCAACTTCAGGGCTTAAATATGTTGAGCTTACATATTGTTTACTCTTTGATAAAGGAAGTAGCCTTTTAGGGAGGGTCAGTTCACAAAATTCTGTACTTGTGCTAAGTGAGAGAAGCTGACACAAGCACAAGAAAATGAGTGTGAAGCTTTAATTCTTAGATCCCTGAGAACTATTTACTTGGTTCAGTGATTTTATAAAACATATGCATATGTACATAGGCAAGGCCACCTCTGCTATCTGGGAGCTGGTAATAGTAGGGTGTGCCATAAGAGGGAAACAGTGTCCTATAGAAATTTAGAGAAAGACCACTTTTGGTTAGGGAAATCAGGACAAATGTGAAAGAGATAAACATTTAAAGTGGATCTTAGTGAGCGTAGAATATTTCCGGGTAAGATTGATGAGTGGCTTTTATTAGTTTTCTGTAGCTGTCTAACAAATTACCATAAACTTAGCTGCTTACATGACCACTTTATTACCTCACATGTGAGTTTCTGTGGGTCAAGAACTGGGTTAGCTAAGTCCTTTGCTCAGGATCTTACTAGGCTGGAATCAAGGTGTCAGCCAGGGCTGTGGTCACATCTGAAAGTCAGTTTCCTCATTTAAGCTCATGCAGGTTGTTGGCAGAATTCAATTCCTTGCAGCTGTAAGACTAAGTTCCCACTCTCTCACTGGCTGCAAGCGGAGGTCGTTCTCAGCTCCTAGAGGCCACTTACTGTTCCCTGTCATATGGCTTCCTCCACAATATGAGCTTGCTCCTTCAACACTAGCAGGATTAATCTATCTGATTTTAAGAAGGACCCAGTCCCCCTTTTGATTAACTCAAAGTCAACAGATTAGCAACCTAAACCCAGGAGTGACATCCCTTAAAATTCATAGGTTTTATTCATGCTCCAAGGAAAAGGATGATACAAAGTATATATACCAGAGAGGAGAACCCTGGGGACTACAAGGCATTGCACTGTAGGAAGACTAGCTTTTGAGATAAAGGGTGGGCAGAAAACACTAGGGATATTTGTGAACTGGTAATGTGTTGGAGTTCTCATCCAAATGAAAAAATGGAGGTAGTTGAGGAATATTGGCCTAGAAAGGGATTTTAGATTAAGTCTGTGTAGAATCTTAAGTTTCAGAGTACAAACTCACCAAAGAATTTTAAATGGTGACAATTACCAGCATAATTTTTAGGAAAATGTATCTGGTGTGCAGGCTAGATTGAGAGAAAAGGGGCTGTTTAGTCTATGAGGGACTCTTTTTTTTTTTTTTTTTACTTTTTTTTTATTGAGGTATTATATGTGTACATATCTTACCATTACCCCCCCCCACCCCACACCCATACATGCCCTCACCCCCCAGAGTTTTGCGTCCATTGTTTATGCTTATATGCATGCATACAAGTCCTTCGTTTGATTTCTTATCTCCCCCACCTCTCCCTAACTTTCCCCCTGTAATTTGAAAGTCTGTTTGTTGCTTTACTGTCTCTGTATCTATCTTTTTGTTCATCAGTTTATAATGTTCTTTATTGTCCATAAATGAGTGAGATCATGTGGTATTTTTCTTTCATTGACTGGCTTATTTCACTTAGTATAATATTCTCCAATTCCATCCAGGTTGCTGCAAATGATGAGAATTCCTTCTTTTTTATGGCAGCATAGTATTCCATTGTGTAGATGTACCACAGTTTTCTGATCCAGTCATATGATGGACTCTTAAGGAAAGGGTCTCCTGCTGTTCACTGCCATAGCTCCAAGTAGAACATAGTGGGCATTTATTACACACTAGAGGCCTGGTGCACGATATTCGTGCATTGGGGGGGAGGGAGTGTCCCTCAACCCAGCCTGCACCCTCTCCAATATGAGACATCCCTCTCACAATCCAGGACTGCTGGCTCCCAACTGCTCGCCTGCCTGCCTTCCTGATTGCCCCTAACCACTTCTGCCTGCCAGCCTGATCACCCTCTAACCACTCCCCTGCCAGCCTGATTGATGCCTAACTGCTCCCCTGCAGGCCTGATTGTCCCTAACTGCCCTCCCCTGCAGGCCTGGTCACCCCTAACTGCCCTCCCCTGCAGACCTGGTTCCCCATAACTGCCCTCCCCTGCAGGCCTGGTCCCTCCCAACTGCCCTCCCCTGCTGGCCTGATCACCCACAACTGCTCTCCCTTACAGGCCTGGTCCCTCCCAACTGCCCTCCCCTGCTGGCCATCTTGTGGTGGCCATCTTGTGTCCATATGGGGGCAGCCATCTTGTGTGTTGGAGTGATGGTCAATTTGCATATTACTCTTTTATTAGATAGGATAGAGGCCTGGTGCATGGGTGGGGCCAGCTGGTTTGCCCTGAAGGGTGTCCTGGATCAGGATGGGGTCCCTTAGGGTGTGGGGTGGCCTGGGCGAGGGGCCTGTGGTGATTTGCAGGCCGGCCACGCCCCCCAGCGACCCAAGCGGAGGCCCTGGTATCTGGGGTTTATTTATCTTCTATAATTGAAACTTTGTAGCCTTGAGTGAAGGCCAAGGCAGGCCAGGGCTGCAGGAGTTTGGCTTCCTCCATTGCTGGGGGCAACTCAAGCCTCCTGCTCTCTCCAGCTCAGTGGCTGCCGCCATTTTTGTTGGGATTTATTTATCTTCTAGAACTGAATCTTTGTAACCTTGAGTGGAGGCCTGGGCTGGCCAGGGTGTCCTGAAAGCTTGGCTTCCTCCATTGCTGGGGAAACGCAAGCCTCCTGCTGGCTCCGTGGCCACAGCCATCTTGGTTGGGTTAATTTGCATACTTGCTCTGATTGGGTGGTGGGTGTGGCTTGTGGGTGTAGTGGAGTGATGGTTAATTTGCATATTACTCTTTTATTAGATAGTATTTGTTGAGAGAATGAATGAATGTAGGCAGAACAGACAGGGAACAGTCGTCATAGTCTGGATGAGCAATATCAAGGGAGGAATTAGGGAGGCAGCAATGCAAATGGGCAAGAAGAGATGTACTGAAAATGTATTGCAGAACTGTCAGCATTGGGCTTTAGAAACAGATGTGGAATAGGAAGAAAAGAGAAATCAAAAGTGATGTCCAGGTTTATATTATAGGTCCCTGGGAAACTAGAAAATAATGAAAAAGAATAATTCATTTAGTCTTATGCAGAGAAAATCAGTAATTGTTTGGCTAAATATTTTACTTTTTAGGCAGATTTTTGGTGTTTCATGGACAGACCCAAATTATATTTATTAACGGTATGTGTTTTCCCACTGGCCTGTAGTTTTTGTGTTTTTTTTTTTTTTTCAGTTTTATTGAGCTATATATAAATTGACATACAGCACTGTGTTAGTTTAAGACATGCAACATAATGATTTAACTTAGATGTATTGTGAAATGATTACCACAATAAGTTTAATTAACCTCTGTTATCTCATCCTATTAGTAAAAGGGTAATATGCAAATTAACCGTCACTCTGTCACAAAGATGGCAGCGCCCATAGCCACAAGATGGTGGTGCCCAGTCCTCTCAGCCCCGCAGGAGTCCCCCAGTCCCAAGGGGGTGGCTGCTGAGAGCGGGCAGCATGAGCAGCCTGGCAGAATGCTTGCTTCATCACCGCAGTGACGAGGCAAGCATTCCACGCCCAGCTGCGGATGGGCCTCTGGGCCGCGGAGAGCCTATGGGCAGCGGGCACGGAGCGGCCAGGCCCCACAGAGAGCTACTGGCACGCGGATTCGTGCGCAGGGCTACTAGTATAAATATTTAAAAAGAGAATAAGTTTTTTCTTTGTGATGAGAATTCTTAGGATTTACTCTCTCAACTTTCAAATGTACCAGATAGCAGTGTTAACTATAATTCTTATGTTGTACATTCCATCCCTAGCACTTATTTATCTTATAACTAGAAGTGTGTACCTTTGACCACCTTCATCCAATTTCCCCAACACATACCCCTGCCATTGGTAACCAGAAATCTGATTTCTTTTTCTGTGAATTCAGGTGGGGTTTTTTTATATTCCACATGTAAGTGAGATCATACAGTATTTGTCTTTTCTTTGTCTGATTTATTTCACATAGCATAATGCCCTCCAGATTTATCCATGTTATTGCACTGGCAGGATTATTCTATTTTTATTATGGCTGAATAATCTTCCATAGATATCTACATACATATCACATTTTTTATCCATTTACCCATCTGTGGACACTTAGTTTGTTTCCATGTCTTGGTTATTGTAAATAATGCTGCATTGAATGTGGGGGTGCAGATATCTCTTTGATGGAGTGTTTCTGTTTTCATTTCTTTGGATGTATTCCCAGAAGTGGAATTCCTGGACCACATGGTAATTCTATTTTTAATTTTTTGAGGAACCTTCATACTGTTTTCCACAGTGGCTGTACCAATTCACAATTCCACCAACAGTGCACAAGGGTTCTTTTTTTTTTTTTTTTTTGCCAGTATTTGTTATCTTGTCTTTTTTATGATAGCCATGCTAACAAGTGTGGGGCGATATCATGGTTTTGATTTTCATTTCCCTAATGATTAGTGATGTTGAGCACCTTTTCATGTACCTGATTATTCATACATATATCTTCTTTTCACTTTGTTGATCATTTCTTTTGTTGTGGAAGCTTTTTAGTTTGACAGTGTCCCACTCTTTTTTTTTTTAATTTTTTTGCGTGTGGTTTAGGTATCATATCCAAAAAATCATTGCCAAGAAGCATTTTTTTTCTGTTTTCTTCCAGGAATTTTATGATTTCTAGTCTTACATTCAAGACTTTAATCAGTTTTGAGTTAATTTTTATTAGTGTCTTAAGATAGTCTAGTTTCATTATTTAACATGGGAATATCCAATTATCTGAGCACTTTTTATTGAACAGACTGTCTTTTCTCCATTGAGTATTCTTGGACCTTTGTCAAATATTTTAAGTCTTCGATTTAAAATATAGTATGCACAGATGTAGATAGATAGAGAAAAGGTGCTTATCAGTGCCATTTATATATTTAAAATCCATAATATATGTAAGTAATTTGGAAAAAATTACAAGTGACAACCAAGATTATTGAAGAAATATAAGATAGAAAGCTCTCATCAGAAAAGATGAAAGTACTTGAGCCATTGAGTCATAACCTTAGAGTGGAAGGTACCATAAGTGGCGTCCACCCAACCTTTTAACCAGTGAGCACTCTCCCAACACCCTCAGTGCATGATCATTCTATCTTTGCTTGGACAGTTCCAGAGACTGCGAAGTCGCTAGATTTTTGGACAGCCCATTTTATTTTTGAACAGCTTTAATTGTAAGTCTTTCCCCAGATAGCAAAATATGCCTTCTTATGACTTGTGTCCACTGCTCACAGCCTGGTCTGTAGAGCAATGCCCAATAGACCTAATATTCCTCCAGTGACAGCACTTCAGACCAAGGAAAGTGCCATTTTTTTGGTAAGGAATGCATTTCTGAGGACCTTGCATATTTAAAATTCACTAAAACTAAGACTAATTCTGATAAAGGCTTGTTTACTTGCTAAAAGTGGTACTTCTGTGTGTCAATAAAGGAAGTACAATTCACTAGTACTCTAACTTTGAACTTACACAATTCTCAATTAACTTTTAATTATGGAGAGTTGCCTTTAGAGAATAAGGAGAGCTATTTCAAATGTCTTTAAAAGGGGAGAGAAACGGCACTGAAATAAAATTGTCATGTCTCCATGACTTTTCTTCCCAAACCCCCTCAGCATACGGGAAGAGTTAGAGGTATCCTATTAGTCTGCCAAAGGAGTCCTTGACATCATTCATTTATAGAGGTCTGCAAGATCAGGAAATTAACTCTTTGAGGGATTCAAGGATTTGCATATGCAGAGGCTGATCAGTAAACCAGATGACCTGAAGTACTTCAGTGTTGTGGCATTCTTACTGTTGCTCCTCAATCCCAGGTTTCTTAACTGTAACATTGTGACCACACTTAGTTATTTTCAATAGTATGTATAAGACATATAGAAATTTAAAATATACATTGGCAAGTGTGAGTACCATTGCATATTTCAGTATATTTATGTGTACACATAATATCTAATAATAATAAATATCCCAAAGCCATTTATTTGCTTTGTTTAAGCCTTCAACTTCACATGGGGCCAACCACAATGGAGCCAACCTCTACCACTGTTTGACAAAGTATCTTTTATCTACATATTGCTTTAAAATATGTCACTTGTAGTGTAGATATTTTTGTGTGTACTCTATGTAACATTCTATATCCTTTCTCATGGAGCACTTGAGCCAAGGGAGAAATAGCAGAAACAAAAAGAAAAAATACTTTGCATTATACTTCACATAAAGTTTTCTAGTGGTATTCTTTTTAAAAATGTGTGTTCAGATACACTTTTCAACTAACTTACTGACTCCTTGCAAGAAAGCAGTAGTTCACCTGTACTCCCAATCTTCTTTAATACCCCTCTGTGTGGCATTCCCAAACTCTTCAATCCAGTAAGCAAGAGGATAGCAACTGACTCGTTATTACCTCGGAGGAAGTGTGGCTTTGGGATCAGAAGAACCTCTGATTGCTAGGGGAAGCCACACACCCAGTGATTGACGCAGGGGTTGAGACAGAGCTTACCAGTTCACCCAACTTGTAGAGGCAGCTTTGCTCAGGAGGCACAGAGAGGAAAAGGCTGCAAGATGCCCGCACCAGATTCCTATCCCCAGAGACAGATAGGAACTAATGCATCTATTCTTGTCCTCACCAGCTCCTGGGCCTGCAGGACTAACCTCCAAGACCAGCTAGTTTGTAAATATTTGAATCACCTTACAGGATTGCTAGACAGACTTTCAGGGTTGCTTGGCCTTGGGCTGGATGATAATGGCAAAACAATAATTATTAACAAACTTAAACCTTCAAATTCTCAAGCTCAGGATATAGTTCCAACAATAGGATTCAGCATAGAGAAATTCAAATCAGCCAGTTTGTCTTTTACAGTGTTTGACATGGCAAGGCAAGGAAGATACAGAAATCTCTGGGAATACATTTGAAACATTTTCTAATAAAAGTTATAAAACACAGCCCTGGCTGGGTGGCTCAGTTGGAACATCATCCCATACACCAAAAAGTTGCAGGTTCGATCCCCAGTCAGGGCATGTACGGGAGACAACCGATCCATGTTTCTAGAGACACTCCAACTGAGTAGTGCGGTGTCATGGTTAGGGGCTGGAGCAAGATTAGAGCTACCTGACAGGTAATTGGTATGTGACGAAGTAGAATCTCCTTGTGTAGAAAATGTTGGTAGCAAAAGAAAAGTACCAGAGGCCTGGAGAGAGCTTTAGAGTCCAGTGGGTTTTCATAATTTGACCAAGAAGAGGACATGTTTGAGTGCTGATGGGAAGAATCCTTCAATAAAGGAAAGATGGGAAGCAGTGTGGGACAGAGATATTGAGAGTAGGAGAGTAACCAGTGGTGTGAGGTTTCTGAGAAAGGGAAGGGAGCAGAATCAGAGCACATCTGGACTCACTGGTCTTTGAAAACAGGAGGAACAGAGGTTGGAAACAGGTAGGTTTTACATGGTGATGGGAAGGTGAAGGGAGTTCCTTTGGATGACGTACGATTTTGCAAAGAGAAACTTGATACCCTCAGTCTTTTATATTAACCAAATACACAGGCTGAGGACGTACTTCTCCCTTCAACACACACACCAACATATTTAAGGTCATAAAAAAGAAGCTAGAGGGGAAATAACTATTTCATGAGGAACCAAATAATGACAACGCCAATAAGAATAGCTATGACTGCATCGGGACTGAATTCCATTCCTTAAAATCCATGCTAAAGACTCAAAGTTTTGGCCTAAAATTAGTTGCAAACAAGGCTTTGAAAGTCAACCAAGGAATTCAGGTTATTGAGTTTCTGTCCTGAGATAGGACTAGAATGGGATGAGCTGTATAGCTAATGTGAAAAGTAAAACTTTTTAATTTCTGTTTTCTTTGCATTCTTTGAAATGGTGTGTAAATCAGAACCAACTGAATTAAACAGGTGATACACAGCACTTGAATATAGTGATTAATGATACCTACTCAGTAATTTATGGGAAAATCCTATTGAGCTTGGATATTATCATGACCATTTTTACCACACACTATCGTTCAATACCTGTGTAAGATATCACCTTAAAAATGTACATTATCTATTTTTCTCCATATTATAAACTTTAGTAGACAGATACTTTTGACCAGTCCTGGTAAGAGGCACTTTGTATCATCTTGTTGTGCTTTTATGGATTTTCTTACAGTATCATGATATTTTACAGTGTCATAATGGAAAGGGAAAAAGAATGAAAAGTGTGTAAAATAAAAGAAATTTACGTACTCTTTATATAGACTCATTCTTATCTTTCGCTTACCCAATTCACAATCCAAAGGCTATGTAAATGTGTGTTGAATTATATATAAAAAAGATCCCAGTGAGAGTATATAATTAAAAATAACTGAAAATAGTTTATAAACTGCTGCTTATTTCTATACTGATTTTTAAAAATCCTTACTAGTTTTTCATATTTGCTTTATAAAAGGACTCAGATTTCATAATATACAAAGAAGCTTATGTGATATATAGAGCAGAGCCATAAACCATATTTTATGCATAACAGAGATTAAATGCACAGTTGGTATATTTCACTAAGATGGAAACCATGTCAAAAGGCTTACATTTTGATAAGTTTCCTTTTGGGGGGCATTTCTAAATTATTTAAGTTGAAGAATAAAATGACTTGTTTGTGAATTTACATGCTCTTTTTAATCATCCTTAGGTAATATTGATATGGCAAAGATGCTAAATTACAGGCAGCAGTGGGAATCTACTGTGTAAAAGGCCCAGAATAGTTTTGTATATGAGTCTATGAGGAATATTCTGTTCAAGGAGTGGAGACATAAGAAAATTACCTAACTCCTGAACCAAACATTAAGAGTGTAGTCAGCTGTTGTAAATGCGTATCCAACAACAAACCATTATGTATCTTCAGCTTAATTATATGTGCTTATTGCACACCTGTACTGGAGAGTAAAGGCTGCTATTTGCATTACTTGTGGGGTTTTTTCTATCAAAACAGCATTAGCATTATGGAACTTCTCAAGGTTATATATGATTTCTCTGGCTTGAGTGTGTGAGTCCCTTTATTTTGTGCACAACCCAAACAAGATTAGGGGAACAAATTAGGAAATAATTTTAATCGTGATAGCAAAGAATTTCTAAATTTAGAAATGTGAATTTATAGACATGGACAAACAGCAAATTTACAAAGCTTTTGTAAATCAACCTGACATTTAGGAAGAGTAAAAAGTTAGATGAAATCAGCATTTAATTTTTCCCCTAGAGTTCCATCTTAAAAGGTATTAATTATTATGATGATGATATTTACAGAGAACTTCAGAATAGGGAAAATGTTAAGCTACCAAATAATTTATGATCTACAGTTTTTACAAGTCCCATTAAGTAAACAAAATTGTCCTGTATGTTTAAGAGCATCTAACTAACTAAAAGGAAGTATCAAAACATTTCTTATGTGCAAAGTACATTTTAAAAGTAAAAATATATATGTATGGGAAACAACTGCAAAAGATTATAAGTAGCTCTAAACAGAAGAATTTTATGGAGCAGTTCATTCATATATATTACCAAAACTTGTTATTTTTACAAATCAGATTCCCCAGTGATTTTGATATATGCTTACTTTAAAAGCACCTAAGAATCATTAATCAGTCATTTAACTTCACCACTGTCTGTACATAATCTTTCCCTATTTTCCTTTTACTACTGTGTTCCTTGCCAAGGGGAAAAAGTGAGCTTGCAGTAAGGAACATAACACATGTCCTGATTAACATAATCCTATTATCTTAATGAAAATAATACCATTTCGGAGGAATAAACAACAAATGGTGCTCAATGTGAAGAGAAAATTAAAATTCTATTTGGGATTCCCACAGGGTCTACTACTAATCCCTCAGTTGAAGTTTGATAGTTTCTCAGGAAGACAAAAGCTTAGTAAATTAATGGATTTGGATTCATGAAAATATGACTAAATAATATTATTGATTTATAGAAGACACAAGAAAGGATCAGGTGGTAGTTTGGCAAAAATATATAGTCATTTTAGTAGATGCCTCTTAATATGAAACATTAATTGTATTTCTTACAACCACAGAAAATTTACATCTAGTAACACCAAACAAGTTTCTAGAAATATAAGTAATGCTCTAGTAATATATTTCTTAGAATAAAATTTAGGGCCAAATATAAAGATAAGCAAAAATTTTCCAGCTCTTGCTTACAATGTCATATATTAAAGGTTCTGTAACTTCCATTCACAAAAATCAGAGACACTAAAATAAATATGATCACTTTTTAATATTACAATATATTTCTAAACTAATTTTACCTCATTTTCTTGATATTTAGATAGAGATTATTTTAACTAATTTTATTTAGAAATACTTATTTTTATGCAACTATAGCAGCAACATTTTTCTTAGGAATTGCTTTTAGAGTGAAGCCATCTGCGATCAATAGAACAAGGAAGTAATTTTTTTTTTTTTAGAATTTAGATTATCTTCACAATGTCTATTACATATTTTTGCAACTCAGCAAATTATTTCATTCTCTCCTCCTAGTATGGAAATTTAATCTAGGTATTTATTTCACTTTCGGTAACCTATTTGAAGAAAGACTAACTACCCTTCAGTATACAGTATTACATTATGCATTCAAAACTGATAGTATAAATTATGCAATCTAACAAAAAATTATTAATGGTTGGGGGGTGGGGGGGACACTTCCATGAAACCTCCACTGCTAGCAATAGAAGTAATTTTCTTTGTTGCCCATCAGTAAAAAGAAAGGAACCTAGAGTGTCTGTGTTTAAGCAGGTCCATTGCATTCACTTTATTTTACACATCACTGTTTATAAAGACAAACAACAGTAAGGCCTCAAAACAAACTTCAAGTCTAAATCAGAGATAACCTTTAAACGTCAGTAAACAGATACTGTCCATTTTAATATACAATTCATGATAGCAGATTAAGAAGAGAATTGTCATTTTACTATATTATATTGGTTACAGAATTGGCCAGCTCTTTTCCTCTGCTGTTGTTACTAGTGTTCCCCAAATGGAATATTTTTAATGATTAAAATCACTGAATGTAAGCTCTAAAGCCTTTTTGGCCATTTTAATATCACCTGAATTAGAGAAGGGGTTCTGCAGACCCTCGAGTGTATCCTTCTGAAATTCTGTGTTGTAGGAAGTGGCTACTTCCACTAGACACAGGGTTAGAATAAGTGAGAACCCTGGCCCAGACCATTCAGAGGCATCCCAGGCCCACACAGGAATCTCAGATGAGGGTGGAAACCATGAACCCGTGGGCCATATAGCCATATATTTGTGATCCCTCCCCCCCTCCCCCCGGCACCTCAGCACTTTCCAACACCAGGAGTCTAGGTTCAAAGAGCTGATTAGGTTTTTGCAGAAATGGTTCACCCAACAGGATTATATCTGCTGCAAAGGACATGGGGTCTAGGCTGGGGTAGAAAAGATGGATCAGATCACAGGAAGGAGGCTGGAGAAGCAAAGCCATTAAGGAGATTTCACTGAGAGCACAGGTCCTTCCACCCCTTATTCCACGCCCCTTTGTAATGACAGTTGTCATAATAGAGCATTTTACATCAAACAGTGTAAATCTGGGGGGCAGATGTTGAATTTGCAGAACTCTGTTTTATAGAAAGTTTTTCATTTCTAAAAATACTTAATGTAAAAATTATAGAAAATAATATGGGAATTCAGTGTGGAGTAAGACAAATTCAGTGTGGATTAAGACAAATCTTACTATAATTTCTTGGATTTGTGCTCATAACAGTATACTATATCCCAGAGTCTCAGAAAAACACACACCCAGATTTTATATCAAAACATCCTGCCAAGAAAGAAGCTTAGCCTATTCATACCCTATTTATCAAATAGACTGTCCCAATTCTATTAAAATTATAAAGTAACTCACATTGGTTTTGCTTTATTTTTATGTGTACAACAGTATTTCTAATACTAAGAATGAAATCTCATTCACTCTAAGATACTCTTATCTGCATTTTATCCTTAAATTAATATTAATAAATCCTTAATATTCTAAAGACTCACAAATCTGCTCAAAACCCATTCTATTTCCCAGATTTGATTTAATGTTGGGTCTTGCCACTTTGTGCTAAAGGAAAAAAATTTGTTTTGTTTTGTTCTGATTATTTAATATTTTTGGTATGGGGTGGGGAATTTCAGGTAGGATCCTTTTATTGTTAATGAAAATAAACTGCTTCACTTTTCCATAATGCTGCTGGTAATGAATGAGATAAATTATTATACACTGGATTATATTACTGCATATGGTGGGTTGAATTGTGTCCCCCAAAAAGATATGTTCAAGTCCTAATCCCAGGTACCTGTGAATGTGACCTTAATTATAAATAGGGTCTTTACACATGTAGTCCAGTCAAGATGAAGCCATGCTGGATTGGGGTAGGTTCTCAATCCAATGACTGGTGTCTTTATAAGAGAAAGGAGAGGGAGCCATGGCTGGGTGGCTCAGTTGGTTGGAGCATCTTCCCATACACCAAAAGGTTTGCGGGTTCCATTTCCGGTCAGGACACATACCTACGTTGCAGGTTCAATCCCTGGTTAGGGCATGCTTCTCTCTCACATCTATTTTTTTTTTCTCTCTCCCTCTCTCTCAAAAATAAAACAAACAAAAACTCTATCCTTGGGTGAGGATTAAAAGAAAAAGAAAGGCAAGGGAGACTTGGATGCAGTTACACAGAAGACACACACCGGGAAGAAGTCCAGGGGTCAGTGAAGGCAGAGAGTAGAGGATAGTTATAAACCAAGGAACACCAAGCATTGCTGGCAACCACCAGAAGCTAGAAGAAAGTGTCTCTTTTTAGAGCTTCTGGAAGGAACCAATCCTATTGACACCTTAATTTTGGACTTCTGAACTCCTAAAGTATAAGAGAATGAATTTCTTTTCTTTTTTTTTTTTTTTTGAGCCACCCAGGAAATGAATATATATAGTATGTATAAATTCGTAAAATGCACATACTTCAGATCATTTTCTGACATAAAAAGAGTCAACTTAACCCAGGACTTCCCATGCCTCCAGAAACATAGGTAAGAAAACTCACATGGGTATCTGGAGAATTCTTTTTGATTATCAAAACTCTAAAGACATTGACTTGCCTTTTCTCATAATATGTTTTTATTTATCCCCATCATTGCCTAAAATTACTAACAGCTTGAAAGAAAATAATTACGTTGAAATTTGGGAGCCAGAATTTTTTGTTGTGGAATTTGAGTTTTCACATTCCCTCAGGATAGAGGCTGTGACAATTCCATCTCCAGTTTCTCCCAGTTTAATTTCCATTGTGAATGGGACCTGGTTTTTCTTTTTCTTTTCTTTTTTTTTTAAAGTATATTTTATTGATTTTTTACAGAGAGGAAGAGAGAGAGATAGAGAGTTAGAAACATCGATCAGCTGCCTCTTGCACACCCGCTACTGGGGATGTGCCCGCAACCAAGGTACATGCCCTTGACCGGAATCGAACCCGGGACCCTTGAGTCCGCAGGCCGACGCTCTATCCACTGAGCCAAACCGGTTTCGGCGGGACCTGGTTTTTCTATAAAAAATGAGTATGTAACTCATTGAATATTATGGTTATACTAGTGGCCTGGTGCATGAAATTCATGCACGGGGGATGGGGAGTGTCCCTCAGCCTGGTCTGAACCCTCTCACAATCTGGGACCGCTGGCTCCTAATCACTTACCTGCCTTCCTGCCTGATTGCCCCTAACCACTTCTGCCTGCCAGCCTGATTGCCCCCAACTGCCCTCCCCTGCTGGCCTGATCGCCCACAAGGCTTTTATTAGTATAGATTAGAAATTGTAAAGATACACACACTCATTCATAGGAAAAATATCTGGCAATATATATTCCAAAAATGCTAGTTAAATTGGGAGTTTTCAACTTTCTTTTTTGTTGTACAAATTTTCTACTTTTTCTACAATGAGTATAAACATCTTGTGAAATAAAAGAAATTAATTAATAGGGACTTTGCTTAGTGCAAACATGAAATTTGTATTTATCCTAAGTCAGATATTTCCCTGACCTTATCATTGTACCAGGAGAAAATAAGGCAAGGGACCCAAGTTGCCTTGCCTTGGAAAATTTTTTTTCCTATAAACACACACACACACACACACACACACACACACACACACACACACACACACAGCCAACTAATAGAACAGTGTTAGCTTTATCAGCAGTAAGATGTAAAGGAGACATAAATCATGGATGTAGCTGACATTTAACCAATTTAGATTCCTTTCACACAACTTTCAATTTCAAGTGTGTCCTTTGATTCTCCATTTAGAGAAAACAATCCTGTCTGCTGATCAGAGGACGTCTACCCAAGGTTGCCCCATCCCACAGCTCCAGAAACCTATGCAGTTCCAGCAGAGTCAGACGTGAATATGCAGCACATAGCCAACCCAGGGGGCCATATGACAGCCCTGAGACAAACCCCGTTTTCCAGACACTTGGAGTCCTGCCCATTAAAATATGTAAGAATGTCCTGTTGTTTTATGGCACTCCCAGCTTTTAAAAACCAGTATTTCTAGGCTCTCTGTTAATATTAGGACAAAATAATTAAAATGAAATGGCCTACAAAGCCCTAATATGATCCAGACCTACCTCGCCAGCCATATTTCCCCTATGTGCACCTACTCCCCACACCCCAAGCCTCTTTCAATTCCTCAAATGTTCCATGATCCTTCCTGTCACAGGGCATTTGCATATACTGTTTCACCTGCCAGGAATTCTCTTCCTCCCCAGTTCTTTACCCAAATGATCCAACTCATGGTTCAGATTTCATCTGGGTCTGTGTTTCTTCCAAGTTAACTTTCCTTACCTTCCAGACTATGTCAACCACCCACATCTACTCTCACAACACAATATTCTTCTCTGTTCTAGCACTGACCAAGGATGGAATTTTACATTTATTTGTATGATTATTAACTAGAGGCCCAGCGCACGATTAAATCGTGCAGGTAGGGTCCCTAGGCCTACCCTCCTGCGATCAGGGCCATCTTCTGCCTGTTCGCCAGTCCCCAGGCCCAATGCTGCCTCCGCCGCCGCCACTGAGCTGCCAGGCTGTTGGGATCACCAGCTCATCCCCAGCCGCTGCCGCTGCTGCTGGGGCTTGAGGTGCTGACGAAGGGGAGCACAGCAGGGGATCCGGGTGCACACGCGTACACCAGGCCAAAAGCTTCCTGCAGAGGCACGGACAACCGGCTCCCCGCCTCCGATGGCAGGGGAGCTGGGTGCACGCGTGACACCTGGCTCCCCGCCTCTGATGGCAGGGGAGCCGGGTGTCCGGGGTGTCCGAGGCAGCCCCCCTCAGCAGCCACCAATCCGGCCGTTGAGAGGCGTGGGGGGCGGGAGTCCCGCCCCCGCGCCTCTCAATGGCTGGATATGCCACCCCAAGTCCCGCCCCCCAGCCTCCCGCTGCCCAATCGTGGGTGTAGCGGAGTGATGGTTATTTGCATATTACCCTTTTATTAGGTAGGATGCCTACTGCATCCTCTAGAATGTCAGCTCTCTGAGAGCAGAGAAAAAGCTTTTCTTTCTCACCACGGAACTCCTTGCACTTGGACAGTGCCTGGCATATAGCTGGGCTCTAAATAAATACTTATTGAATATGTATTTGGAAATACAAACTTTAAAAATTCTTCCAAGTTCTCTGTTCTTGAGAACCTTCCCCTCCAAGTTCAGGAAACATGAAACTGCATTCACCTGGTCACAGATGGGGGAACTTTGAAAGCAGTGGAGTCCTGTGGCATCCACATACCAGTGCTTAACCGTGGTGAGCGTTATCCTACCTTTTGAAGTATCCTGCTGGCTGTTCTCTCTCATGTATCATGTTCCCAGCGTGAAATTTTCACCATTTCTCCTTTATATGTGCATGGTAGATTCAATTAGCCATGCCACTTAGTAATATCATGAGGCCAAGAAACAGAGACTAGTTCGAGGGTTTTATGCTCTCCTTGTGCCTTATCAGTTGCAAAGCCACATGTTCCCAAAACCTTTTACTATGCCTGGAAGTGGGGTTCTGCAACCATGTGAACAGTAGCAGGCATCAATGCCAATGCAGGACCTTTGACCTTCATGCTGAGTCCCAAAGCGTTTTGCTCAAGGCCTACAGCCAAGCCCCTGTTGTCACTGCTGGATAATCATTCCAAAGGAAAGAAACATTTTCTCTCTCTTTTTTTTTTTTTTTGTCTAACTCAAGGCAGGAATAAAGACCATGGTGACAGCCAAGCACAGTGTTCTTATGCTTCACTTAGAGAGTGTATGGACAGTGTCTGCCTATTCTCTTATAGAAACACTAGAGGCCCGGTGCATGAAATTTGTGCACTTGGGGGGAGGGTGTCCCTCAGTCCAGCCTGTACCCTCTCCAATCTGGGATCCCTCGGGGGATGTCTGACTGCTGGGGGATGTCCCTCAGTCCAGCCTGCACCCTCTCCAATCTGGGACCCCTCGGGGGATGTCTGACTGCCGATTTAGGCCCAATCCCACAGGACATCCCTCTCACAATTCAGGACTGCTGGCTCCCAACCACTTGCCTACCTGCCTGCCTGATTGCCCCTAACCGCTTCTGCCTGCCAGCCTGATCACCCCCTAAGCACTCCCTGCCAGCCTGATCAATGCCTAACTGCTCCCCTGCCAGCCCGATTGCCTCCAACTGCCCACCCCTGCCAGCCCGGTCGCCCCCAACTGCCCTCCCCTGCAGGCCTGGTTGTCCCCAACTGCCCTCCTCTGCAGGCCTGGCCGCCCCCAACTGCCCTCCCCTGCCGGCCATCTTGTGCGAGGGTGTGATGGTCAATTTGCACATTACCTCTTTATTATATAGGATAGGATAAAAGGCAAAATATGTGATTTCAGGGAGAAGAGGAGTCGTTATCAGGGCATTTAGTGATGTCACATATTCTCTCTTCTTGCAAACAGATCCTCTCATGGAAGAGGCCTTGGGATACCCTGCTTGATATATTTGCAGTCTGTTTATTTTATGTACTTCCTTTGAGAAGGAAAAGTCACTATAGGGTAGTGTCAGGGTCCCAGGTCACAGCTGGGCTGTTTCTCCAAAGGTCTCCCATATAATAGAGCCAACTAAATTCACTTTCAGCCATGCTGCTTCTTTTCAATTTTGTGCTCATTTTAATTCAGCCCACTCTGTGGGTCATTATAGTCTCATTCCCTGAAGGTCACTCACTGCCACCCCCTCCAAAGCCAGCTCTGCACACAACAGTGAAGAGGAAGACATTTGTCAACATATTTCTTTTCCAGCTACTCCCCACCTCAGCTACTTAATTCCTTCCTACGAAAGTTGTGGGTTCAAAGAAAATAACTCTAGTGTGCAGGTTTTATGGTGGCATTTTTGGCATTTGAGTAGGAGTGTATAGGGTATAAAGGACCAAAGGCCTTTCTTTCTTACACCTCTGAAATCTACCTGCAAAGGCAGGTGCCCCACCTGGCCTACCTATAAAGCTTAGCCCTTCTCATACCTCTTCCTGGTGATAGCCTTCACAAGAAAATTATGATGATAGAGAACCTCCTACATATGTTTTAGAAATGAATTGGGAGGCACTTAACTCACTGGTCTTCCAAGATCTCAGGATTTATCTCTCTCTGTTTAAAGGGAATATTCTGTGTTTGGAAGTATGATCATGTGGCAGTCCGCAAAATCGTAGCCCTCAAGCGAGAGCATCCAAAGAGACGAGTATATTATTCCTTGCAAAGTCAGCTGCAATTGAAGCTCACTAAATTGACTCCACATCTTCATATCTCAGGCAGTGACAGAGGAATAGCAAGTATTTTTTGTACTAAAATGCATGTTTAACCAAGCCCTTCTTTGAAGATTTCTCTATCACTGATGCAGAAAACATGATCTTTACTTCATGGAAGATGGCAGAACACCAGCAAATCAATGTTTAAGTCCAGGGGCTGTTGCCAGTGCCCCAAATACTTATCTAGTAACTGTGTGCTTTTGCCAGCAATGTCATGCAGAATTTATTATAAATGTAAGAAGACTAATGTCAGAAGGAAATGTCTGTATGTATACACAGACATGCTTGTGCATGCATGGAGAATAAAATACATGCACACATGTGCCTCTCTTCACCTTTTTTTTTTTTAAGCAGGCTTTTTTTTTTTTTTTTTTTCAATCCTCACCAGAGGATTCCATTGATTTTTAAAGAGAGTGGAAGAGAGAGGGAAAGACAGAAATATTGAAGTGAGAGAAACACATCCATTGGTTGCCTCCTGCAAGAGCCCTGACAGGGGCCTGGGCAGGGAAGGAGCCCGCAACTGAGTACGTGTCCTTGACTGGAATTGAATCTGGGACCCTTTGGTCTGCAGGCTGATGCTCTCTCTCTCCACTGAGCCAAACGGGCTGGGCTCTCTTCACTTCTTGATATTCTGTACTAATTATGGCCAAGAAAATAATGATAATTGATATCTCACAGAATATACACATGCATTTCAAGCAACTTAGGCCAGTTCCAGATGACAGGTTTCTTTTTATTTACTTCTTCCCTCTACTGATCTTCATGAGGAGCTCTGCACCTTCCCACTCTTCTCTGCCTGTCCCCTAACACCGTGGTCGGCAAACTGCGGCTCGCGAGCCACATGCGGCTCTTTGGCCCCTTGAGTGTGGCTCTTCCACAAAATACCACGGCCTGGGCGAGTCTCTTTTGAAGAAGTGGCATTAGAAGAAGTTTAAGTTTAAAAATTTTGGCTCTCAAAAGAAATTTCAATCGTTGTACTGTTGATATTTGGCTCTGTTGACTAATGAGTTTGCCGACCACTGCTCTAACAGAATTGTCCTGCACTGAGTTGTGTTGAGAGTTATGCAAGGATAAATTAGTAAAATATTAAAGGAAAGAAAGCAAGGAAGAGAATATGTGGAAATCAGATAATTAGACCCTTAATCAAGATGGGTTTACTTAATACACATGAATGAAGCACCTCTTCAGCAAGTGATACATTTCCAAAGATACTTTGGGCACATCTCAAAATGGTCGTTATTTACAGAGTGGCCACAATGTGATAGGCACTGTTAAATGCTGTACATGCATTAGTTCAATTAATCCTCACATCAGTCCTCTAAGGCAGTAGTTGCCAAGCTTTCAGACCTCACCGACCACCAGTGGTTCGTGGACCACTGATTGGCGACCACTGCTCTAAGGTATCACTGTTTTGTCCCCTTTTCACAGCTGCAAACACTGAAGTTCAGAGGGGTTAAGTTGCTTATTCAAGGTCAAACAGCTAATAGGTGATGAGCAGATTCAAGATACAAACTTGACAATACGGGAGCATGAGCACTTAATTAGTACTTCTCCATGCCTTTTATTTCTAGTTTTGGAGTTCCAAACTATTTTATAGGTTTTAATCACCTATCACATATAGGTAATACAGAACAAACAGTATAAGACCTATATGTGCAGGAAGCTCTGAAGATAAATGAATGTTCTGCAATTATATAGACAAAACCTGATGTTCTGAAATGTTAACCTTTGTTCTTACCTCCTTTATAAACTTCCTTTTACTCATGGGATCACAAAATGGGTCCTCCAGAACTCCTTTTCAATCCCTTGTCCCTCAAAACAGACAAAATATAATCATTCCACAAATATGAGTATTGTTCTGCTATAAATTATTTTCAGAAGTAGAGGTAGTTTGTTTTAAAAATCACAAATCCTAAATAGTACCAAGTTTGTACCAGAAAACAATTTGACCAGCCTTGTCACCCCAAATTTATTCTGAAGTCTACAAATACTCCATATTATCCCCTTGTAAGAATAGGGGCATCAAAGAAAGAATCATTCACTGAGTTGATTTTGCTATCACATGGTCCATTAAATTCCCCTGACACTTGTTGAACTTAAATAAACAACCCGGAGTGGGAGAAATTAGCCATCCTGGATGGTATTTGTTTGATCAGCCTGTGAGAAATAAAATTTCTCAGTCAAACCTGCATGTTTAAAGGGGGACAGTTCAATTGACTGACACAGATTTCCTGAGCTAGCCTGCACCCGTAAGTGGTGCTGACTTACAAAATGACTATTGATCATATAGATGATACGTTTTCATCTAGTCACAGCATAGAGAAACAAGAAAAAAATTATCTGCTTATAAGTGATAGCCAGGTAGGGTTACGGCTGAGAACCAGATGTCTGAAGGCCTGTGCTTGTTAGAGCACTCCTTCACCTTCTAGGATTTTTAAAGATTCTGCTTTGATTGTGGAAATCATGTCCCCCTATTCAAATATAGACATAAAAAAGGGAGATCAGAGGCCTCTTTAGGAAGTTAGGTTCAGAATGTTTCATCAAAGTCCATCTTGTGTTGCCCAGACTGCCTTCCTGTGAAACCCATATTTTTTTCTCAACCTCCTTCTTAGTTAAAATCCTGCTCTTTGAACCCATCTCTGGGTTGAAACCTTCTTGGCAAAATAATATAAGCAGGCTCTGCAGCTACATGGACCTCTCTAGCCCTCCCATGGTGAGAAAATGTTATTTTCCCCTTTTATGTGCTGTGGTTCATTGGATAGTATTTGTCATCTTGTCACATAATAGGAATGGCGTTCACAATGTTGAAATACATCCTTAAGCAGCAGCATCTATGGATATGGGAGCATTCCCTTGGCTGTAGCCCCTCCTTGGCCCCTCCAAGCACTGCCAGGCTTACGTGTTCCCAGCCAAGGAGATTCTCCTTAAAGTGCACCGTTTTATTCTGATTTGTTGCAGGGGTCAGGTCCACACCAGAACAGTCTGTCTTTTGGTGAGACAAAGGGATAATTAGATTGTATTTGGATTCCTTTTACCATATTTTGCACTGACACTTGAAAAGGCATAAAAAATTTGCTGAGTATTATATTCTTTAACACACACACACACACACACACACACACACACACACACAATTCTGCTGGGGGAAACAAATAGTTTTTTGTTGATTATGAGGACGGCAATAGTGGAATTATTGTGGTAATATGTAGTCAATGATTTCCTGAAGGTGCAAATTGAAAGCCCTGGTAGGGAAATAGCTTAGGCTCCCATCTGGGGGAAACTGCCCCTCTGCTGTTAGCTCTAGAGGGGAAGCTACCGGTGGAGGAGGGTGGTACTCCATCAAGCTAACCTCATCGCCGCTGCCCCGGGGGCTGTGCAGTGTCCTTGAAGATTTCTTTTTACCTTTAAGTCACACAATGAAACTCATTTTATCCTTTCTTATCTGTCTGTCTATTTATCTTTTTGGGTTGTTTTTTTTTACTGTGGAGTAGAGCCCATAGGATGATTTTCCCACTGGCCTGTTCCAGGCAGGATTACCCAGGCCTCTAATCTCCAGCAGAATCAATTCTGCCTATTGACAGACATTTCCAGGCATTTTTGGGAGGAAACAAAACTTTTTGACAAATGATCTTGGAATCTTTCTGGGGAAAGTGTACCCAGGAACACAAAACCAGAAATTCTATAAATACTTAGAGGTTAATAATACAACCAGTAGGTTTTTGTAATATTTCTGACTTTTTTTTTTAATTTGCTGTTTGTTCATTAGCCCAATCCCATAGGAGAATCCTAAATTAAAAGGGAGGAAAAGAACCTTAAAGGCCCTTCAAAGATTTAAAAAAGGCTATTTCAGCTGTTGTCCGATATGCTTTGGAAAGAATCTCCTCCAGACAAAAAGGAGAAGAATCTTTAAATATACAAATGATGTAATGTCATTGTCATGATCAAAGTGCATCATAACAGACGCCTGGCTCTCCAGTCTGATCATTTCTCCAGATGCGTCTCAATTAGTTTAAAGCTAAAAAATTATTTTTATAAGATTCCCCAAGTTTTAATTTACATTTAATAATTGACTTATTTAGTTGCTTTGTACTTATTTAGGCAACAGTTTTTTAGAAAACACAACAGGAAATTCTGAATATTTTATCGAGCTGGTGTTGGGACAACAGCTGAGTAATTGAGTATACCTGCCTTAAAGACTGACATGCTGGCCGAAACCGGTTTGGCTCAGTGGATAGAGTGTCAACCTGCAGACTGAAGGGTCCCGGGTTCGATTCCGGTCAAGGGCACGTATATTGCTTGCGGGCACATCCCCAGTGTGGGGTGTGCAAGAGGCGGCTAATCGATGTTTCTCTCTTATTGATGTTTCTAGCTCTCTATCCCTCTCTCTTCCTCTCTGTAAAAAAAAAAAAAAAAAAAATCAATAAAATATATTTAAAAAAAAAAAAGACTGACATGCTAAAATTGTTGCAGCCAAGTCTAGATAGAAGTAGAATTTGGAGGTTTTAGTACCCATTTGTCTGTGCATTTAACTAGATATGATTTATTTTTAAAAGAAGCTTTACTCTGCTCATGAATAATGCCTTGACTCCTAGGTAATCCTCTGAATGAAGATAGAACAGTGTTATGTGTCTTTGTATTTTGGTTTTGGTTTTTGGCTACCTCTTTTGCAATGAGACCAGTGACTGGTGACTGATTGGCCAAATGAAAAAAGAAAATGAGAGGGAGTAAGAGTATGAACCCCATGACATTAGTCTGTGCAGAAAATGACATGGTCTCTTCCTTTAGTACATTAACAACCCACTTGTCAATCATCTGGTAGAGTCTAGATCCTATACATTTTTTATTGTTCCCTCCACCAATAGATACATTATAAACGTTGGAATGTTCATCCACAGTTACAGAATTTATATCTATTGCTGTGACATTTCTGTTTTACTTTAGAAACTACTTTAACGTTAGTTTTGATACACAGTTTCCAGCTGAATGTTGTTCTAATAACAAAGTTTGTCAGACAGAGACATTCTTCAAAGGTACAAAGAGTTAACTGTGTAATTTTCTTAATAAGGCTGAAAAGGCAGTGCATCATTTTTTTTTTTAACTATGGCATGCTCTGTGACACCATGTAATTTTGGGGGTATCTACACTTTGCTTGGAAAAGAAAAAACAATACCTAGTTTCTTTTTAAGACTATTTTTGCTGCCAGGGAAAAAAATCATTTGCTCCATCACAATTATGGCAATAAATCTTACAGTGAAGACATTTAAAGATAGCTACAAAGCTTCCTTTATTTTATCTTACAGAGACAGGCTTTAGACTTGCTGAGCTTGTTAGGAAAGGAAAAGAATGGGTCCATTTTAGTTTTACAAATGCATTGCTAAAAAGAAATAATTTTCTGGCCCTAGGTTTGCATGACCTAGGATAAAATAAGTGTAACTACACCTAAAAGTCAATGATTTAGGTTCTAAGTTGTAGGTTACTGAAATAAGTTAGGTTTATCCATTTTCAGGTTTATTTGTTGTATGAGGTTCCAGGGGATTTAAGTTTTTTAAATTCATTTAAAATGGGAAATAGATACTCTGAGTATAAAACTCAAAAGGCCCAAAGAGAATGTGGTGAAACTCCCCTCCCATTTTGGACACCCTTCAATTTGGCTATAACAGAGTCTAAATTAAGGTTTACAATAAAACCAAAACAAAATTTTTTTAAGTTTTAAATGTTTCAGTAGGGTTTCAGCACCAGTATCCCTTATTTTAAGCAAATTCAGTAGTGAAATCTTTAATGCAGTTGATAAAGTCGTCAATTCATTATACATAACCTACAGCATCAAAGGCAAGTGCTGGTATTTTGGTTTTAGTTATGCTTTTGGAGAAAAATAACGTGTGCTGGGTGGTAAGCATATTCTGATGGTAGTATATACTATTGCAGTTAGCTCTATTAGTTAGATTTATGTTCTGTATACAAGAAAAGAGGCAAGGATTTTGCAGGGAACTCTTGGGCCAAAGGTGAGAGCAAAAGAAAAACTCGTTATAAAATAAGCAAAACTTACGATAGAAATATAATAGGGAAGCTATACAGAACATCCAAAGCACTAACCAAGTATGTGTTGGCAAGATTTCTGGAAGGAGACTGGTGATTCAAGAGAAGTTGAAGAAACTAAATTGCCAAGAAGGGAAAAGGACAAGGGGACATGTTGATAATGTGGGTTGAAAAGTCAGGGCCCATGAACAGAGGGTGTTCTGAGAAGAGCAGAACATTTCCTAAATAATACTAACTCACTCACAAGAACCTGTCATTTGGAAGTCTTTTTAGTTGGGGAATGGCCTGAAGTTGTAAAGCAGTGATTCTTGAAGTATGGTCCCAGCATCATTTGTTAAAAAAGCAAAACATTGGCCCATCTCAGACCTATGAATCAGGCACTGTGGGTTGAGGTCCAGAAATCTGCATTTTATAAGTTCTCCAGTGATTCTAATACAGGTTCAAGTCTGGACCCCACTGTTCTGTAGAGTGAAGCTGTGGGACCACAGCCTCAGAAAAATACCTACCAGAATCAGAGTGCCTCGGAGAAGTCCTCTCGTTTCCCATAAACTCTGCATCCATGACCTAGTGGTATAAGATTGGCTTGCTATCTGGAGCAGAAGGAAACTCCCTATTCTATGGGATATCTTGAAAAAGCACAGTTCATAAATTAATTTTGGTTTCTCAGTGCCTCAGAAATCTGTGCTCATTATTTTAGTGGGGGTGAAAAGGCTTTTTCTGCTATTTAAAAAAAATTAGTTTCTATTTTCTCTTAATTATATCATTTTGAGGCAAAGACCACAATAAACATAAATTCCACATGGAAATTTTAGAAGATAGATGGCAAAGCATTTTGGAAATTTAAGTACCCTCTTCACACACCATAGGACCACCATGGTTTTTCTGTTATTAAATCTGCAATTATTACAATAATCATTAGTATTTATTGAGCATTCAAGGAGTCTGAGCATTGTATTGTGAAAAATCTTATTTAACCCATGAGGTAGGTGCTATTATAATTCTCATTTTATAGATGGTGAAACTAACTTAAAGAGTATCTTGTCCAAAATCATCCAGTTAATAAGTATGTGGTAGAGAAGACCTAGCTAGTTCTGATGCCAGGTCTTTTGCCATTAATTCTCACAGCCTCTGCCTCCCTATGCCTTTACTTGGCCCCAGAGAATCTGCAAAGACCTTTCTTCTCTTTTTGGTATCTTCCAACACCATTCTATTCTGGGATTTTGTTCACAGCTAACATCCACAAAGAAGTGAAACATCATCTAAATCAGCAGTCGCCAACTGGTCGTCTGCATACCACTGGTGGTCCATGAGGTCTGAAAGGATGGTGAACACTGATTTAAATAACCTTTTCTCACTACCCATTCCTCTTCTTACCCAGGAAATAAGTATGGAGAGTATATCGTTTTAAGCATTTTGTTGCCCTCACAATGGGAAAACCAGATACCTAAAACTAGCAAACATAGAAAGGTGTAGCATCCTTTAAAATATATATATATACTAGAGGCCCGGTGCACGAAATTCGTGCACGGAGGGGGGTTGTCCCTCAGCCCAGCCTGTACCCTCTCCAATCTGGGACCCCCGGAGGGATGTCCGACTGCCTGTTTAGGCCCAATCCCACCAGTCGGACATCACTCTCATAATCCAGGACTGCTGGCTCCCAACTGCTTGCCTGCCTGCCTTCCTGATTGCCCCTAACCGCTTCTGCCTGCCAGCCTGATCACCCCCTAACCACTCTGCTGCCAGCCTGTTTGCCCCCAACTTCCCTCCTCTGCCGGCCTGGTTACCCCTAACTGCCCTCTCCTGCAGGGTTGATCACCTCCAACTGCCTTCCCTTGCAGGCCTGGTCCTTCTTAACTGCCCTCCCTTGCAGGCTGGGTGCCTCCCAACTGCCCTCTCCTGCTGGCCATCTTGTGGTGGCCATCTTGTGTCCACATGGGGGCAGCTATATTGTGTGTTGCAGTGATGATCAATCTGCATATTACTCTTTTATTAGATAGGATAGAGGCCTGGTGCACGGGTGGGGGCCAGCTGGTTTGCCCTGAAGGGTGTCCCGGATCAGGTGGGGGTTCCCTTGGGGTGTAGGTGGCCTGAGCGAGGGGCTTGTGGTGGTCTGCAGGCCAGCCACGCCCCCTGGCAACCCAAGCGGAGGCCCTGGTATCTGGAATTTATTTTCCCTCTACAATTGAAATTTTGTAGCCTGGAGCGGAGCCAAGCCTGGGGCTCCCTCCGAGGCTGGTAGCCATTTGTGTTGGGGTTATAATTGAAACTTTGTTGCCTTAAGTGGGTGGGCCTGGCCAGGGTGTGCAGAAAGCTTTGCTTCCCCTGTTGCTGGCAGCAACCCTGGCCTGCTCTCTCAAGCTCCATTCTGCCACCATTTGTTTGAATTTGTTTACCTTCTATAATTGAAACTTTGTAGCTTGAGTGGAGGGTTAGGCCTGGCAAGGGCAGGCGGAAAGCTTGGCTTCCTCTGTTACCTAGGAAACCTTGCTCTCTGTGGCTGTAGCCATCTTGGTTTGGGTTAATTTGCATACTCGCTCTGATTGGATGGTGGGCATGGCTTGTAGGTGTGTTGGAGGTATGGTCAATTTGCATATTTGTCTATTATTAGATAGGATATATATAATTATGTTTTATCATCCATTAATTTCTTACCATATTGCAAGATGAGTCTAAGGGGGTGGGTTCTCTAGACTTTGTACATTTTGAGAGAAGGCAGAGAAAGGGGGTAAAACAGGATCAGAGAAATAAGCAGGCATTTTCAAAATGTGCCTTTTTCCAGTACCTTCCTCACCAGCCCCATCTTTAACATTACCACCAATGTCTTCCTTCCTCTCAACCCCTCATCCAGTTGGATCCCTGTTCCTATCAATTTTATATTCTGTACCCAAATATCTACTTCTGTTTCCACTGCTACTGCCTTAAGTATCACTGATGAAGTTTTTGGATTATATACTGAAGACAATAGAAATATGCAGAAAGCATGTAAGGCAAGGAAGTGACATGATCAAATATGAATTACAGAGCCATTATTCAGACAGATATTCAGAGGATAGATTGGAAGGGAGACCAGAGGCACGTAGATGCATGAGGTAGGCATAAATTAAATAAAAAGCATGAATGCGATCACTGAATATGGTGCCAGGCAAATGATGGAATTTTACCTATATAGGTTTTTGTTCCTGTCAGCCCTTTAGGAAAAAGATTTCTTTCTACCAAATTACAAACTCATTTAACAGTCATTCAATAAATATTTACTGAGCACTTAACATGTGAGAGACATGATGCTGGGCTATGACAACACAATAGTGGAGAGAACAAAATGCAAACATACCTCTAGGTAGTCAATGCTTTGTGTTGCTAACTGCCATTACACCTTGACATGAGTGAATGTTCTGAGAGACTGCTTTACTAAAGAAATGAAGAAAAAAAGAGTAACCATGTATAGGTCACTGATTTGGGCATGAAGACACAGTACCAAGAGAGAAGAAGTAATGAAGACAAACTGGTCTATCTCACAGTCTTAACTAGGACTTCCCTCAGATAGGAAATAATTGGCCATTGGATACCATTAAATGGAGACATATATTCAGATTTTTTAGGTGTGCTGTCATCCAGCATAGAGTAAGCTCAAGAGTGAATATGACATAAGTTAGTTAAATCTGAATTTGAAAAAGAGAAGAGTAAAAGACCTTTAGCTCTAAAGAAATATAGGTAGAAGACCAGGTGAGAGCTATGTCCTCCAGGAGGGTCATGAGGTCATGATCCTTGGGGATGAACCAGGTATCCAGAGGGAAGCCAAGGATGACAGTGGATAAAGAATTATGCAAGAAAAACAACCAAGGTTAGGGTACTGTGAACAGCACTGGACTTGGAGGCACCATCCTAAATTTGATTCCCTGCTTTGCTCTGCATGATTTTGAGCACATGAGGCAATTCCTCTAAGCCTGTTTTCTCATCTTTAAAATGGACACAATAACACCTATCCTAATTAGAACGCAGGTAGTGTGAAAGTCAAGATTAGAATGAGAAGCTAATGAAATGCAGTAAAATATAAAACTTTTAATAGTTTTATGTCTGTCTCATTATACTTTAGCATAAGCCACTTCAAATTATTTTAAGAGGGAGCATATAGATGTATGGATGGAGAGAGAGATCTATAATATGCAAAAAGGAAACCATTATCCACTACCATGTGAGTAGGGACCATGTCTTAATCAGGTTTGTATCCTAAGAATCTAGTACATAACCAATTATCATTAAATGTTGATTGGATGAATGAATGAAAAATGAACCAAAAAATGAAATGGTACTAATTTTCCTAGGGCTAACTCTGGAGAAAGTATCAGTGGCCTTTTATACCTTTCTAGTGATGGAAATAAGGAGCTATAGAGTTCACTTGACCTATGTTATAGTAGCTGAAAATGGGTCTGGACTAACCCTCACTTTTAACTTACAGACTGCCTAGTTTCTTACTACTTAAAGTGTACTCCCAGAACAATACCAACTGTTTGTTACTCATCTATAAGTACAGAAATAAAGAGTAAGCATTTAAAATTTTTGTAGTAACTTGACAATGTAATTTTACATCTGTTGAATCTTTTCTAAAGTTGGTTTGTATTTTTGTGTCTTTTAAATTCATTTTTCTATTAATTTATTGTATGTTACAAAAGTATTGGTATATAACAGATTAGGTGGGGGAGATAGTCCTTCACCTCAGGTAGTTTGAGAAGCACTGGCCTGGCTTATTGCCCTGGTGCTGCCATTAATCTCTCCTTTCAAAATTATCAGTGGTAATACTCAAGATATCATACCCATGAACATCCTTAGACTCTTTATGATTTCTGTAAATTAAATTAAAATTGGTGTAAGCAGATCCTGGTTTAGATAATTGCTATAGAGCAGGGGTCCTCAAACTTTTTAAACAGGGGGCCAGTTCACTGTCCCTCAGACCGTTGGAGGGCCGGACTATAGTTTAAAAAAAACTATGAACAAATTCCTATGCACACTGCACATATCTTATTTTGAAGTAAAAAAACAAAACGGCAAAAACACCCGCATGTGGCCCGCGGGCCGTAGTTTGAGGACGCCTGCTGTAGAGTTTATCCAGGGGCGTAGGGAGCTGGTTTCTCATGGTATTATGGAGAAGGTCCAGAAAAGCCAAGATTTTACCCCAACTCCTCCACCGAGAGCACAGATTGCTGGGCCCTATCCCCAGAGTTTCTGATTTAGTAGGCTTTGGGTGTGGCCTGAAAATGTGCATCTCTGAGTTCCACTACCATCAGGGAGGCTGCAGCTGCTTGTGGACCATTGCCCTGGACTAGGAGGCAGAAATTTTGGCTTTTTCATTGACCTTAAGCAAATGACCTGACTTGCCTCAGTTTCCTCATCTGTAAAATTAGAATAAACTGAACGATTTATAATTTTCCTTCTAGTTCTAAAATCTATCCATTCCTACTGACAGTTGTCTCAAAATAAGTATGCATTAGTATGGTACTCGTGAAGTCTATGTAAATACATTTTTACCAGTTGGGTTTTCTTATTCAAAAATGATTAACAATGACTCAGGCAGATGTACCTAGCAAAGAACATGTATCAGCTACCTGGTTTGCCTTGCTGGAATGTGGTAAGACTGGTTTAGGGCTGATTTTCTTTTTTAAATCCTCATTGAGGATGTATTTGTTGATTTTAGAGACAGAGGAAGTGGGGGGGGGGGAGAGAGAGAGAGAGAGAGAGAAACATTGATTGGTTGCCTCCCTTACGTGCCCCAACCAGGGACTGAACTCAAAATCTAGGTACATATCCTGACTGGGAATCGAATCCACAACCTTTTGGTATAGGAGACAATGCTCCAACCAACTGAGCCACCCAGCCAGGGCAAAGCTGATTTTTTTAAACTAGAACAATTGTTTTCAGAGTCTGGAGGTATTGATCCTTCTCCCTACTGTCCTCATGAGTAGTCCAACAAGAACTCATCATTTTTTACTTAGAATAGTGATTTTCAACCTTCTTCATCCCATGGCATACATAAACTAATTACTAAAATTCTGCAGCATACCAAAAAATATATTTTTTGCTGATTTAGCAAAAAAAAGGTATAATTTTGATTCATTCACACCAGTTACTGTTTTGTTGGCTGTTGTTATTTTTTTATTTGACAATCTAAGGGAAAAGAGGTCAATGCCTCTGATTAAATAGTTGGGTATATTGCATGTTTTACAAAGTCTTGCAGCACACGGGTCAAAAATCACTGACTTAGAATATTCCATACTGGTCTTAATATTATCATATAGGGGCCAGGAACTATAATTGTACTTGATGTGGCTTATTTTATTTAGCCCTTACAACTTCCACATGAGGTAGTTATTAATCTCATTTTTCTAATTCGAAAACCAAGAGTTAGGAATTTTAGGTAAGTTACCCAAGTTTATACGAGTGGTAGTGATGGGGCTAAAATTAATTCCAAGCCTGAGAGATGGCAGACCCCACCTCTTAACCACTGAGCGATAATGACGTAGAACAGAGCAGAAGAGAAGAAAAAGGAGAGGAGGCTGTTTGATGCTTTCAGGGTTACTTATCCTGTTTCCCCCCAAGCCTTTAAATCCCAATAATGGAGGATGGTGACAGGGTAAAAAATTGCACTGAGTTTGAAAGCTCACAGACACAAAAGAGTATATATCTAGGATTTCATATATATATATATGAAGTTCAAGAACAATCTAAAGTAATCTTGGGTAACAGGTCAGGAGAGTGGTTAGCTCTGGGGGATTATGGACTAGATAGGGAAGGAGGGAACTTTCTAGGGCAATAGAAATATGGATCTGGATAGTGGTTACAGGGGTGTGTGTGTGTGTGTGTGTGTGTGTGTGTGTGTGTGTGTGATATATGCAAAAAATAATATAAGATTTGTGCATTTTACTGCATATTAATTCTACCTCAATAAAAAGGTAACTGTGAGCAAACTATATACACACTTGTGGCCCAGTGCATGGATTCGTGCATATTGAAAGGAAATTAATTAGAAGAAAGATTTGTGCGGTAATTACATTACTGCAAAAAAATGCATGTCAAAATAGTATATATAATATAGTATTATAAAATTAAAATACAAAATATTTTAATATTGCTGTTCACCCTTTCTCTATAATAGAAGTGTCAGAGATGAAAGAAAATTAGTAAAATGTATATGAAAATAATACATAAATTGATTAACAAACAATAACAACATGATATAAAAACAAAGACATGATAAATAACAAAAACATATAAAAACAACATTGATAAAATCAATGATTGATAAATCCTACCTAATAAAAAGGTAATATGCAAATTGACTGTACCTGCGACACACCCACAAGCCACGCCCACAAGCCAATCAGAGCAAGTATTCAAATAAACCCAACCAAGATGGCTACAGCCACAGAGAGCAAGGTTTCCCAGGTAACAGAGCAAGCCAAGCTTTCCGCCTGCCCTTGCCAGGCCTAAGCCTCCACTCAAGCTACAAAGTTTCAATTATAGAAGGTAAACAAATTCAAACAGAAATGGTGGCAGAACGGAGCTTGAGAGAGCAAGCCAGGGTTGCCAGCGGCAACAGGGGAAGCAAAGCTTTCTGTACACCCTGTCTGGGCCCACCCGCTTAAGGCTACAAAGTTTCAATTATAGAAGGTGAATTAACTGCAACAGAAATGGCTGCCGGCCATGGAGGGAGCAGCAGGCTTGGCTCCGCTCCAGGCTACAAAGTTTCAATTGTAGAAGGAAAATAAATTCCAGATACGAGGGCCTCCACTTGGGTTGCCAGGGGGGCGTGGCTGGCCTGCAAACCACCACAGGCCCCTGGCTCAGGCCGCCCCACGCCCCAAGGGAACCCCCACCTGATCCAGGACACCATTCAGGGCAAACCAGCTGGCCCCGACCCGTGCACCAGGCCTCTATCCTATCTAATAAAAGAGTAATATGCAGATTGACCATCACTCCAACACACAATATGTCTGCCCCCATGTGGTCAAAGATCCTGCCCCCATGTGGACACAAGATGGCCACCACAAGATGGCCAGCAGGAGAGGGCAGTTGGGAGGCACCCGGCCTGCAAGGGAGGGCAGTTGGAGGTGATCAACCCTGCAGGAGAGGGCAGTTAGGGGTGACCAGGCCAGCAGAGGAGGGAAGTTGGGGGCAAACAGGCTGGCAGGGGAGCAGTTAAGCATCAACCAGGCTGGCAGCAGAGTGGTTAGGGGGTGATCAGGCTGGCAGGCAGAAGCGGTTAGGGGCAATCAGGAAGGCAGGCAGGCGAGCAGTTGGGAGCCAACAGTCCTGGATTGTGAGAGGGATGTCCGACTGCCCATTTAGGCCCAATCCCAGGATCGGGCCTAAATGGGCAGTCGGACATCCCTCCGGGGGTCCCAGATTGGAGAGGGTACAGGCTGGGCTGAGGGACAACCCCCCTCCGTGCATGAATTTCGTGCACCGGGCTTCTATTTGATTAATAAACAACATGATATAACAACAACAAAGACAATATAAAAACAAAGACATGATATAAAAACATATAAAAACATTGATAAAAGCAATGTCTGATAAATTGATTAAACTTATTCTAATATCTCCCTGTACACCACATTAAGAGTAAAAACTCTTTCAGAGAGCTTGATTAATTTCCCTTATGATGAAGTATTTACAACTTTAACTTTAACGTCACACGCTCTTCGAACTCGAGAGAAAGCAACATATAACTGATCATGTCCAAAAAATGGGTTCAGGTAGGAATATTCCTACTATGTCTAGAGTTTGTCCTTGTGATTTATTAATAGTCATCGCAAATGCTGGCATCACGGGAAACTGTCTTTGAATTAATTTAACTGGGAAGCCAGTGTCATACGGGGACAAATCAATTCTTGGAATCAGAACAACCTTTCCTTCTGCAGATCCTGTTAATACTTTAGCTTCAATTATGTTAGGTCGAAATATTTTGATAATAAATCTAGTACCATGACAAAGACCCCATTTACTATTAAGATTTCTCAGTAGAAGAGAAATCTTAATAGATTTTTCACCTTTGGAGGTACGTTGTGCCAATAGTTGATCTTCAGATACATTCTGGCATTATGTGCGATTGGCACCAGTGAGAGCTTTACATGTATCGCGCATGCGCGAGTCAAAGCTTACTTTTAAATTGCCAGTGCGCATCATATGTGCCGGTTGGTCACTCGGACGGATGGACGGTCAGTCACTTAGCCTTTATATATTTAGATACTCATATACATATACATATGTCTATATTTTCTAATTTATATTCAACCATATATTTGCGATTCCTCACTTGTTTCTATAGGTCACTCAGAATTACCACCCCATTTCACAGGCAGATAAGTAAGGTAGAGAAATCCATAGCACAGGACAGATTCACTAGTTCCCAATATTTTTCATAACTTTATGTTAATTACAGAGACAATGTAAGCTTTTATATGCTTGGCCAGACACATTTGTAAAAAGGAAAAATTAGATATAAAATGTATGGCCCCAAACCATAAATTACATTCTTTTCCCCAGTAAGTGATTTTATGTAGTACGTTCAGGAGGATTTTAAAGGAATAGTTGTTTTCAGTGAACTGCTCTCTTTACTAAATACATCACCTTACTTCTCTGATCTTGGCCTGTGATACTGTGTGCCCCTATTTCTTTGTAAGAAAATGGAAGATGATTCCCTGAGAATCCCATTTGCTATGCCCATCCATTCATAAGGTCACTAGACTTAGTGTCCTCATTAAGTACCACTCTAAAGTTTCATCATTTTGCTGGTACCAGCACTGTCCCATTTCTCCCCCAATGTATTTTGTGTAATTTATTCTTGTTACAACTCATCCCCCTTCATCTGCCCATAAACTGCAGTCATGATATTTCATGATATTGCCGGCACCATGTAATTTACAAACGGTCTAGCATACCTAAAGGTCTGTTTAGAAAGAAAGAATAAATTGTTGCAGAGCAAGCCCAGGGAAACAAGTGGAATCTGGAAGTTTCATTAGAGACTGCTCAAAGAAAGAGGTTTTTATAGTGGTAGTTTCTTCTCCATAGACAAGGAGCAGAGCTTGCAGGGGTAAAATAAAGCAAGCAGCAATTTTGTCCTCCTAATTAAATTGTTTGCCACCGGTGGCAAAACAGAAGCTGCCATTATTAAACAGGCAACATCAAGGTAACTGGCATTGGCATACTAAGAATATTTCGGTGCAAAGATTAATAAGAACTATTCTCAAAGAAAGAACTAAAACCTAAACAAAAATAAATGCATACTTTTGAAGTCCCTTTTGTGTATGAGAGGTCTGCCTTGCATGTTGAGATGAACAAAAGCCTAGAATTTGTAGGAAGCAACGTTTTTAACCTGTCCCCTTGTATCCAGATATCAGGGAGATTCTGAATAGTCAGTAATTCTCTAAGCTCCAGAACAAAAATCCGCTTTCTCTCCCCACACCTTGATGTACAGTTCCTATTCAGTGTAACAGGATTTACCAACCTTAACAAGCAAAAACAGATCTGTCTCCTCTATTCCATCAGAATTGTGAACAGAATTTTCTATTCTCACTGCATGGGGTTGCATTGAAAATAGCTGCATTTTCTGTAAATGTACTGGAAAAGTAGTTATCTTCATTAACTGTATGTTCCTCCTTTTCATTATCAGGTGACTCTGGTTTATTTTAAAGTATTTTTAAAACTATAATTTTTACAGAAGGTGTTGGAACTATTGCAAGTCTGAGTCTACTACACCACTGAGAGAGTCTTTTCACTGGTAAAGGTGTCCTTCTTTAAGCTGTGCTTTTCTATTCACATCATAACTGAGAAATAATGAACAAATAATGCTGAGGCTTTTGATATCCAAAGATTTGATATCCAGAGATTCCCCCTTTTAAGACAACTTCAGATCCCTTAAATGTCAAATAATCCCCCCACCCCTACCTCACCTTGAAATTGTAGAATTAAGTAAGGGAAAAATTAGATTTACTTCCTATAAGTCTAATTAAAACTTAAATCCTGTAAGATTCACTTCCCAATATTGCCACCTGATTTCAGTTTCCAGAGAAGAAGTAAGCCATCCGCATCCCCCAAAAAGCAAATAAAAGTCCTCCCTCAAAAAAAAAAAAAAAAGTCCTCCCTCATGTTAACATAGGAACCCCCGATGCTTGAAGCTGAAACTCATGACAGTATCTCACACACCTCAAGTCTGGTATCATTATTTTCCTCTCATATAAGGGTTAAGTAAGATAGGGCTGGGAAATGTGATCTCTGCCAGCGGAAAAGAGAAGGGAATCAGCTCCTCTATGAACACATGGAAAGCTTGTGTACATTTAGAAACATTGATGTGATTACACGTTTGTACATTTTAAGAGATCTCTCTTTAAAATGGTTTGATATTATTCTTTGATAATCCAGTTCATTTTGGCATCTCAGGATGCTAAGGGGGCTGAGTAAATGACGTCACACAGGTGGCATACCACATACCAGGTCTAAGGGCAGTGTCCAAGGAGCGTGGGCACCTCGGGAACCTGGGAAGGCAGGGGAAGGAGCAGGAGCACGCAGAGCTCGCTCTGGTTCCAGGGCCTTCATTCTGAGTGTTTGTGTATTTGTTTTTAAGGAAAGACGGTATCTGTCTGTGAGATTCTGGGAATTAATATAGGGTTGTTTTCTTCTTTGCATAAGAAATGTGATTGCAAATATCACTTTTCTCTAGATTCAATAAATGCTGGTATTAAGAGAATATTTTATAATCTATAAGAATCTTGACACTGATTTTCATTTGCTGGCTGTTTTGTATATAAAATGATATGTTCATAAAGATATATACAGATAATTCTAAGTATGACTTGATAATCGTCCCAGTGTATGTGCTACTGAAAGACACAGTACTTAAAAATATATAGTATATTTTCCTAAGAAAATTAGGGAGTGTGCTTGATTAATTAATGCTGAAATGCAATAGAATTCCTATGGAAGTACTTATGACATTCACATGAATACCAAATGAGTTCATTATGATCTGTGCTATTACAGTGAATACCAAATGAATTAATAATGCTGGGACACTCAAAATGAAGTGTTACCAAGTGTTGTGGTATAACAAATATGGTTAAATATTATGTGATTAAAGTTATTATAAGCTGAGTTCCAATCAAAAGAGAGCAAAATTCCATCTCCATTGCAGGGAGATAAGAGTGGAATCAAACTGTTGTTTCTAAGCATTGTGAGTCTTAACTTTGAACAGTCCCTTAAAGCCTTTCTCCAAATACTATAATCATTTAAATTACCTTCGTTCTAAGTGGCAGAGGAAGTGGGTGGAGGTGGATGGAGTGATGGGGTGGGGGTGAGAGAATAGGTTGGTGGGAGAAGCAACTAATATTCCTCAAGAATTCAGCCAAGTTGGAAGTATATATATGATTTTTTGTAGTTTGCATGTTAGGAAATGGAGTTTTCAGTTTAATTATTCTCCTCTAGTGACAAGCTTATTCAAATAATTATGTAATACATATTTCAGGATAGTTAGACAATGATAAACAAGAACCATTTCTTCAGTTTTCTAGCTGCTCCTACATTTATGTGTCAGACAATCCATAGAAATTTCAAAAATACAATATTTTTAATAATGTAGCCCAACTGTATTTGTATAAATTATTCTAGCACATTCTCTTGTTGGAAAGCTGGGTTCTACATCTGCATTGTGTTATTTATGCACTTAGATGGAATACATGGTAACAATTCATATCTATTATAGATTTAGTAAGACAAGAAGGCATGAGTGAATTTAATCAGACATGTAATTATTTTTATGCCTCCAACTAAAAAATATGCATAAATGAATTTATGGTTATTTGGCAATCAGGGGAAATGGTCTTTATAAATGTTGAAACAGCTGCTGGCAAATATATTTGCAGAAGGAGGAAAATGGCACTTAAATTCTAGTCGGGTCAGTGACAAAGGAACTGTTAACCGGATGCAGTGTCCTAGCTGTTAAATATTTGTTTCATCATCCTTACTATGTCGTAAACATGCATTTAACATAAGAAAACCTTGCATTTCTTTCCTTCTGTGATAATGGAACTCATTTTCTCATATGAGGATTTTTAGAACACATCTGTACCCTACAAAAGATCCTTTCTCAAATCTGAGTAGTTTCTGTTTGACTTTTCCATTCCCATGTACTCTGTTATTTGTGGTATCATCTCAGTTATTGAGATAGAATACCCTCATTTAAAATAATGGGCCACGATAATGCACATGCTTCTGTCAAATGTGTTGATTCTGGTGTCCATTAGGATTCCTCACTGTTGCTTTTACAATGGCCTTAAGGCATTTGTAAAACTTTCTGCCTCTGAGCGTAAAATGCAATCCTTGTACTACCTGGCTGTGATTACTTTATTGTGTTGAAGCGTCTAATATATTACATATCAGTAAATGTAGATCTTGGACAAATATCCCGAGAAAATCTTAATTTTCTTGAAGTGCGTCTTTTTTCATTCTTTCAAGTTTTCAGTTAAATTTACTGCCTTTAACTGTTGAAAAATTAATAGCACCCGCACCTGAAAATTTCTATATAACCTGCTCCTGAGAAAAAGGCTAGAACCTCTCTAATGTGTCAATTATGACCCACATAAATTACCATATGAGAAATTATTTTATTTTTCTTGGATCAAATATAAAACAGCTCTAATATATTAACGTTGTACTGAAGCAAGTACATTAAAGACATTCCCACACACAGTGTGAGGGCAGGTGACATAAATAAAGCTATCGCTCCTCGGTGAGCTGGTATTTGAGCATGCATCTGGGTTTTATGCATATGATGATTGCCCATGCTAACTCTTAGGGTGACACTCAAAATAACACACCACGGACTTAAAAGTCACTTGCTTCCGACTTTTGTAAATCACGGGGCTCTTTCATTCAGGTGTGTTGTTCAATGATCAGTAGCATTTCCAATAAATTATACACTGACCACTTGGAAGAACTTCTGCCTGTTATTGGAGCAAACTGTGCAAGGCTCGGCTGTCAGATGCTGCACACCCAGCCCGCAGCCCTTCGCATAGCCGAGTTCCTTGGCAAACGACAGAGTGCCCTCTGTTGATGGAAAAGGGAATGCACAGCGCAGGACACAGCTTTCTCATCAGAAGTGGCAAAGCTGCAATTAGCCAGTACACATTTGTGATGTAAAAACTACATTTAAAACCATAAAAATATTGATTGAATGGTTATCGATGGAGTTCAGACTGTTGCTGGTTCAAAGGCAATTGTAGGATTATATATATTTACACACAAACACAAATGCTAGTTATACATACCTGGAAATGTCAGGTAAGACGACTTTTTACTCTGTGTGGTTACAGATTCACTTATACACGCATGTTATTTCCATTCAAATATTTCTGGAACCCAAATTGAAGACTTAGCATGAATAATGATGCTAAATGCTCAGGATCTATCATTTAAGTAATTTGTTACATGAAAAACTCTAAAACTAAACTGAACACAGAGATTTCTAATTCCCTCAGGTTCAAGGAGGGTGGGGGTGGGCGGACAGAAAGCAAAACAGCTGAGAGCAGCCTGTAGCTCCAGGCTGTCTCTGCAGGGCAACAAAAACACGGACAGCCTACCAGGTTGAGCCTTTATAAAACAGTAAATTTTATTACAATTTCAAAGCAGCCATTCCCTGATGAGTACTCACCTCTTCACTTCTATATTTCCATTTACTTTGTATTGGAAGTGGGGAGAATCAGACCTCACAGAAGTAATGTCTTTACATTTTAAAGCAATTTCAAATGGTAATCAGTAAAAAGCAAACATGAAAAAAATGTTAACTTTTACCAAAATGATTTCAGGTAATATTTTTAATTGTGTGCCTTTCCTGACTGTTTTGAAGAAAAACACTCTAGTTGCTGTTGTGTGTTTCGAATGTTTTCTTCCTAAGAGGTTGAATTTTGGGGAACTGTGTACTTTTAGATGCTCACCTAACTGCTCTTGTACTTAAACCTGAGTATTTGCAACCACAAAATTAACCTAAGTGGAAATTTGATTGCAGTCTTCAGTTCCATTGTTATAAAGGGAGAGTTTTCTTTTTAAGGTTCCATTTGCAAATGCTAAATGAAATTGAGTGTTGATAAATTAATTTTTATGCATTGCCAAGAAACAGTACTACCAAGAAAAGGTGGAGTTTCGGGGGGGGTGGGGAGCTGTTGAATTGAATTTTCCAAGTACATTTATTGGTATGGGTTAAATTGACCAGATAAATTGCTCAGTACTTTTTTTTCTTGACTTCTGGGTATCCAATATTTTATCTATTTGAAATAGCTTTGTTAACGTGAATTGGAATGCTATTCATAAGATTTGTTTGCATAAGTATGAGATTTGTGCTGAGGAAATAATTTAAAACATGAGTCGGAATTATCAGTGATTATGGTCTGACAAAATGAGATAATGATGCCTCAGAGGTTGTTAATAGACACAATCCAAATAGCTACATGAAGCAAAAAAAATCAGTTAGTTGGCATGCCTGAGATTTCAGTTCATTGGAACCTCTGTATTGGGGGAAACTGCAAACAGAGGAGAATGAGATCCTATTGTATCACATGATTGGTTGTGCACTAGAGTTTTTTAAGATTCCAAAGTGTTTTACCAATATGCCCTAAATACATAAGTTTTCCTATTTATACCCATCTTAGCACTTATACTTTGATGTGGTATTTTTTAGCCTTTTTTTTTTCAGAACCAATATTATCTTTTTTTTTTGTCAAGAGTATAACTATCTCATTTTTTTTTCAAATAGTAAAATTATACTTACACAGTGGCAAAGAACAGAGCCAAAATGTGCTAAACATTTTATTTTTCCCATTGCTTAACAACTGAAAAGAACACAATTATCAAATATATCTATGTCAAAAATGAAAATGAAGTTCCAAAAATTGTCTGCTTTGCTTCCATCACTTTAATTGAAACCTGAAACTAAAATAAACTTATATTTAAAGGAAAAACAAGTTTTGAAAATTAGAAATTAGCTAAACTCAAGTTATAATTTGCTTTTACTTATTAATAAAGAATACTTAACTTTTTAAAAGTTTTCTCTTTTTTTCCAAATAATTTTGTTATTTACATGAATTGAATTATAAAATAATCTCATGGTAATGTACAATATTTTATAAAGCAATTCAGTTTAAAAGGTGCTAAATATTTTAGAAACAGCCCACCAGAGGGCAGTCAGCTTTTAGTCTAACAGATTTGAAATAGATAAATTTATTGCTGCAATTGAATTTTAAATAAAACATCTATTTAAATTACATTACTTTTTGCATGTAGGAATTGAACAAAATAAAGTCATGACTTGAGATTGAGAAGCCTAAGGTTTTAACCATTTTAAGTGAAAAGCACCAAAAGATAACAATTCATACTTTTGCCCTTTTGTATGCCCTCAGAAGCAATTTTTCCATTGTGATATTTATGCTTGGTTATAAAGTAAGATTTATTTTATTTGAGATGCCTTGGGACATTAATATTTTTGAATCACAGAGACTTTGTGACAAGCCCTTGTAAGGAGAGAGAGAGACTTACTTTCCTTACTCACCTCTGTCTCCTGTAATTCCAAATAACTCCTGTACGGCTTTAATGTTGACTAGTGTGCTTAATAATATATATTGTGCAAATGATGCATAGGTAATCCTAGAACACGTGATTGGGGATTGGAGGAACCATAGTGTATTTCCTCATGCAGATACCATGGGTAGGGAACCTCTATTCATCTCAATTGTTGGAGATAATATTATCCTTTCAGAACAGGATTTTAAAAACTGAGATCCATGCACATACAGTTTATTTAAAATAAGCAAGCGCCATTGAGGTTTAGACAGTATTTTGTCATTATTGTTTTTATTATTTGCAAAACTCTGGTGTCACAATTCTAAGCCCTGGAAACAAAATGCTCCTTTGAAAACCTGCAAATGAGACCATGAGTAACAATCCCTCATGAGTGTTTAGGTGCTTTCAGATATTCGCTCATTTGGTTTTCATAATAACCTGCACAATATTGAGACCCAGGTTAGATGACTGGGCTAAGTAACAGAACTGAGACTTATATCTTGTCATCTTCCTCTTCACCACTCAACTTGCATTGTAACTCAGAAACCAAGGAAGAAGCTAGAGTTGTGTGTGTGTGGGGGGGGTTTCCTCCCAAGGGTTGGTTGGTTGGTTTCATTTTATTAT
Source organism: Cnephaeus nilssonii (assembly GCF_951640355.1). Taxonomy (NCBI): domain Eukaryota; kingdom Metazoa; phylum Chordata; class Mammalia; order Chiroptera; family Vespertilionidae; genus Cnephaeus; species Cnephaeus nilssonii. The sequence goes on along the minus strand of NC_137083.1, from coordinate 14,460,153 downwards.
TTTTGTCAAAATGAAAACAAATTTTTTCTGATTACAAAAATCCCCAGTATTTATAAGAAAATAATGATTGCACAATCACAGAGATTAATCTCTTAATGGTATGATGTCAATGCTTCCAGATATTTCTTATACATGTGGGCATATTTATAAAAATGGAATCACAATGTGCACCCTGTTTCACAATCAGTACTATCCACATGTCAGTATATCGTAGACATCTTTTCATGTCATGTAGATAATAAAAGATAATATCTCCTGAGTGTTTACCATGGGCTGGACACCCTTCAAAGCATTTTCTTGACTTACTGCATTAATTCTCACACCATCCCTATGAAGTAGGTACTATGATTTCCCTCATTTTGTAGGAGATAAAATAGACTAACTACTGGGTAACACACAGATCCCATATCTTTTTTTTTAATAATATGTTTTTATTGATTTTAGAGAAAGAGGAAGGAAGAGGGATAGAGAGATAGAAACATCGATGGAGAGAAACATCGATTGCACTACTAAAGATCTAGCCCACATCCCAGGCATGTGCCCCAACCAGGAATCAAACCCAGGACCTCTTGGTTCATGGGTCAACGCTCAACTACTGAGACACACTGGCCAGCCACTCTATATCTTCTTAATCATTTTGCTTTCTAAGGGCTATGTAGGATTCTATTATATGAATATACCATTCTTCATTTAACCATTTCCCACCAATGGGCAATTCCATGTTTCTGGAGAGAGGGAAATTCCTGTAGCCTCTGATATGTACAGATATACCTCAAATCATTCTCAAGTTTTCTTATCTCACAGTCTTCTTAAAACCTCAGTTTTCTCTCTACTCATTCCTGAAAAATTACTCAGATCCATTTTTTCAGGATGTTTGAACCTGTCTCTTATCACTGAGAGACAGTAGCTCCAACACAGGAGTGAAAGGGCCAGAGTTCAAATCTCAACTCTGCTATTTATAACTGAGTGACTTTAGGTGCTCAGTAGTTCCACCCCTTTTCTGTGGGAATACATTCCAAGACCCCTAGTGGATATGTGCCCTCGGATAGTACTGAACCATATATAATGTTTTTTCCTATGTAATTATACCTGTGATAAAGTTTAATTTATAAATTAAGTACAGTAAGAGATTAACAACAAAAACTAATAATAAAATAGAACAATTATAATAATATACTGTAATAAAAGTTATATAAATGTGGTCTCTCTCTCTCTCTCTTTCTCTCTGATAACCAGTCTGATAACCTAGATTGTTACTGTGTGACTGGGAGCAGAGGTAGCATATACAGCCAGGATACACTGGACAAAGGGATGACTCACCTCTTGGGTGGGACTGAGCAGGACAGCACGAGATTTTATCCTGCTGCTCAGGTGGCGTGCAATTTAAAACTTACAAAATTGTTTATTTCTAATGTTCTATTTTATATTGTCTAGCCATGGTTGACCATGGTTAACTGAAACTATGGAAGGCAAAACCACAAATAAGGAGGAACTATAGTACTTAACCTCTCTGGGCTACATTTTTCTTATCAGCAAGGTGAGGATAAAGTACTTAAAGTACTTATCTCACAGAGCTGTTTGGGAGTCTTAAATATGAGGGCATATGCTAAGTAAGTTTTCAGTATTATGGGAGGGAAATACTCCCTTACATGACTGTGGATCTCAAGGTCAAAAGGAGAGAAAATAGTATAATGAGCATTGTTATAAAAGGCAAACTCCCATTTAAATGCTAGACTTCTCTATCCAAGGACTTTGAGAATTCCAAGTTATATTCTCCTTATCTTGATCCACACATATGAAGAAAACCTAAAATGAATCCCCTTCTTTAATATATTTGAATATGAATTTTTAGGTGAAGCAAATTTAAAAGAAAATCAACAAAAATTTCGTGGAGAGATTTTTTAGTCACCCAATAAATAAAGCCTTGGGAGAAGGAGGTCTGAAGGAGGGCAGAATCAACCATAAATCCCTTTCCTGTCATTCCGTTTCTTAGATAATCTCTTGGAGCGTCTATAAATACTAAATTATGAAGATTGTGATATCTACTCAAGACTCAGGCTCCATTACCTATGCTTTAATTGATCACCATGTTCTAATTGCAGCCAGTACCAAGATGCTAAGTCCAAGTCCACTCCTCAAAATGATTTCTGCTCCAAAAGTAAGGCTCCACCATTAGTTGGCCCGTCTGAGTGAATGACTGAACTTGAGCTGTCAGATAGACCCAGAGGTTTTAGCTAAAACATTAGCATCTTTCTTCTGAGCATTTACGCTATGGCAGTGCTTCTGTTGTAAACAGGGCTCTTCATTATCTGCAGGTGCCCAGCAGGAAGACAAGGAAGGACAAAGATGCTGATGAGAATTTGCCCACATTGCACAGAATAGCAGAAATCACCAGAACACACTCTGAGGCTTGGCCATGAATACCATGATACCAGTGGGTAAGCCACTTATGTGATAGACGGTTTCCATTTCTTTGTAGGAGAAATCCATGAACTAACACCAATGTTTGATATGCATCCTTTGGATTTTTAAAAATTAATTTAGCAGTGAGGTCTCTTTGGATGCATCTCCAACTGCTGCCAGTCCCAGTCAGGAACATGATCAATGGAATGAACCCTAGGGGTGAAAAAGTTATCTCTCTGAGCCTCGATAGCTCTGAGTTCTCACATGCCTTATCTTGTGCACTTTTCACAAGAATCCTCATAATTTGGTATTTTATCAATGAAGCAGTTGAGATTCAGGTTAAGAAATTTGCCCAGGCTCTCAAAGTTGGCTCATATGGTATCGTAACTCACAGTGAGAGAACTGATGCTCTGATCCAGGTCTTCTGACTCTGCGCTTAGTACTTTTCAATGACCCTGGAGCTGCTTCCCTCCCACAGATTTTCCAAAGGCTAACAATTAATGCAAATCCTGGTGGGGCTTTGAATAAGGCAGGGAACTTCCATACTAAGAGCCTGCTTGTTTCCTCCACTGGGGATGATCAAAGGCATAACACAGACATAAAAACTGACATTTATAACTTGTATTTTTACTGCCTGTACTTCAGAAAGTGGTAAGTATCAATCTAGCTACTGGTGTTTAAGGTTGAAAAATCCCTGAAGTAATCTGATGGGCCACCTTCTTGTCTTTTTTTGTCAATACTGCAACACCTGGACTTAAATAAGAAATGTCTAAATGACCCCAATGTTGCAGTCAAGAACTGCATCCATTTACTAACCTATTAGGTAAAATTGTTGGTTTAACTAGCTCTAAGTAAAATAAAAGCCATGGGAGATAAGCCTGTAAGGTTTTCCACTTTGGTATTGCTGTTGCAAATTAGAAGTGCTTCCTCTTCTAATCTTCAGCATTTAAATTTTACTCTGTCTTGAGAGAATTGGTTAATTTTCTTGTGCCTTGTCTTCAAGTTTCTAGAACTCTATGGCTGGCTGTCTTCAGGGCATATGAAGCAACGTTTGCCCCACAGAGTATTAATCACAATAAACTAGGTTATCTATATACACTGAGTGGCCAGATTATTATTATCTCTGAACGCATAATACTCTGGCCACTCAGTGTGTGTGTGTGTGTGTGTGTGTGTGTGTGTATGGGGCCTGGTGCATGAATTCGTGCATGGATGGGGTCTGGCCAACCTGGCCAAGGGGAGGGGACATGGGCGGTTGGCCAGCCTGCCTGCTGGTCAAACTCCTGGTCAAGGGGAAAATTTGCATATTAGCCTTTTATTATATAGGATATACACTGAGTGACCAGATTATTATGTGTTCAGAGATCATAATAATCTGGCCACTCAGTGTATATAAAAAGCTAAGTGACCGACTGTCCGTCCAACTGGCTGGTACATATGACCTGCATTGGCAATTTAAAAATAAACATTAAGCCCTGGCTGGTTTGGCTTAGTGCTTAGAGCATTGGCCTATGGACTGAAGGGTCCTGGGTTCAATTCCAGTCAAGGGCACATGCCCAGGTTGCAGGTTCAGTTCCCACTGGGGGCATGCAGGAGGCAGCTGATCAATGATTCTCTCTCATCATTGATGTTTCTCTCTCTCTTTCCCTCCCCTTCCTCTCTGAAATAAATAAAAATATATTAAAAATGTTTTTTAAATAATAATATTGACTCACATACACATAAAGCTCTCGCTGGCGCCAATCACTTGCATGTGTTTCAATCTGTCATTGTCGATTGTGAATTCGGTTGACACTTCTATTATAGAGAAAGGACGAAGAGCAATATTAAAATATTTCTTCTAATTAATTTCCTTTCAATGTGCATGAATCTGTGCACAGGGCCACTAGTAATTCAATAACAGACAATCCCCACCCTCAGTGACTTCACATTGCAAAGCTTAATTGCTCACTCACATAACAGGGGATTCCTTATTAACAGGGAATTCTGTATTATGTGGTTCTCACACTGAGACCTGGCTGACAGAACAGCTACTATCTAGAACATTCTGGTCACTGTCTGAGGGGAATTGAGCTCTTCAGAGACTCACACCAGCAATACTCTAAGTTGGAACTGACAATGTGTCACTTTATTTTTTTAGTTACAGTTGACATTCAATGTTATTTTTTACTAGAGGCCCATTGCACAAAATTCGTGCATGGGGGAGGAGGTCCCTTCAGCCCAGCCTGCACCCTCTCCAATCTGGGATCCCTCTCACAATTCTGGACCTTTGACTCCTAATCGCTCGCCTGCCTGCCTGAGTCACCCCTAACGCGCCCCCTCCTCCACCCCCCCCCCCCCCCTGCTGCCGGCCTGGTCGCCCCATGCAGCCTACTTATTCAGTCATTTGGTCATCCCTCACTAACCCCCCTGACAGCCTGGTTGCCCCACACAGCCTGCTTGTTCAGTCATTTGCTCGTCCCTCACTAACCCCCCTGCCGGCCTGATCATAGGCAGCCATCTTGGGAGGGTGTGACAGTCAATTTGCATATTACCTCTTTATTATATAGGATTAGTTTTAGGTGTACAGCATAGTGGTTAGACATTTATAAAATTTAGGAAGTGATCCCCCCAATAAATCTAGTACCTGGCACCATACATAATAATTACAATATTATTGATTATATTCCCTATGCTGTACTTTCCCCATGACTATTTTACAACTACCAATTTGTACATGTTAGTCCCTTCATCTTTTTCATTCTTCCCCCCCAACCCCCTCCCATCTGGCAACCATCAGTTCTCTGTGTCTATGAGTCTGTTTCTGTTTTGTTTGTTCATTTATTTAATTTTTTAGATTACACATTTAAGTGAAATAATGTGGTATTTGTCTTTCTCTGTCTGTCTGATTTATTTCACTCCACATAATACCTTCTAGGTCCATCCATGTTGCCACAAATGGTAAGATTTCATTTCTTTTTATGGCTGAGTAGTATTCCATTGTATGTGTTGCTTCTTCCCTTTTGTAAGAACAAGTAACATGGCCTTTCCTACCCCACCACAAGAGGGCCAGAAAATGTGGTCCCAACTAAGCAGAAAGCTGGAAGGAAATCAGTATACCCTACTCATTGCCAGTGCTACGCAGATAATATTTACATTTTATAAAAGATAAGCTCTTTTGCATATTCTTGTTCACACTAGAACAGTTTTAAATAGTATACAATATGTATGTTAAAGGACACATGGGAAAGAGGAACACAGAATTTGAGCTGGCAAAACATCTAACATCAGTTCTTTCATCTACTCGTCCAGTCGTGCAGATTTACTGAGCAAAAAGTAGATAATGATGAACGAACACATGGCTGTCGTTCATTCACGGAGTTGTCAGTAGCATGTGGGAGACAACCCCGTGGGCCACCACTAAACAGCATGACAGGAAGGTGCTAGACATAGATAGCAGGGGCACCCAACCCAGTTGGAGCGTCAAAGGAGACTCCCTGGAGGGTGTGACATCCAGGCTGCAAAAGGAAGGCTGACGGAATACATTTGGTACATTTTCTTTCTGTCTTTCCCCCTAAGCCTGGTTGTCACTTTTGCATTATTATGTTATTATTGTAACAACATTGTTTAGTCACATTTGTATATGGCTCTGAGATAAGGAAATTATGGTATGTCAACTCAGTGGAATATGCAGCCACCAAAGTGATAATTAGGAAAGTTGAAAGATAATATAGAAAATGTTATTCAAGGTTACATGAAAATAAAGGTTAAAAATTGCATCTTATTAAAATAGATAAATGGACAAGATCTGAGAAACAACATGAAAAATGAAGACAATTGAGACTTATGGGTGGGATTATAATCCAAGTTTTTATTTTTGTGATTTTTTAGTGGGATTATAATGTTTGTGTTAATGTTACAATGTGAAGGGGATGCTTGTACACACACACAGCACAGTTCTTCAAGTGTGTCCTCAGGGTCCCTGCCAGAGGAGACTCCTGAATCTATTTAGCTTGGGCATTTTTATTCTTTTAAATTTGTGCCCTAAAATCTGTACCTATTAACATCGTTTTAAATGCCTTTTATTAGCTGATGACTACAAATTTATAAATCTAGTTCTAGACTCATCTTTATGCAACCCCCCATTCATCATTCCTACTTAAACCTGTAAGGGAATTTTTGAGCTCAATGAGTCTAAAGTTGGACTCCTGATTTCTTCTCCTCCCAGCCCACTCTCCCTGTAGCCTTTTCCATTTCAGGTGGTGTCAAACTCCCTTCTTTCATCTGCTCAGGCCAAAACCTTTGGAATCCTCCTTGACTCTTTTCTCTCAAACCCTCATCCAATAGGTTAGGAAATCTTGTTGGCTCTACCTTCAAAGTAAACCCAGAATCTGACCACTTTTCCCCACTCGTACCATACTTCTCCCAAGGTCAGAACACCCATCCCCACTGGAGTAGATATTGAAATAATTTTCTAACAGATCTCACTGCTTCTCCCCTTACAGACTATTCTCAGCATTGCAACCAGAGTGATCTTTGCAGAGTCCATGTTATGTTATGTCAGATGTTTGTTCAAAACTCTCTGATGTCCCCAGCCCTCCTATGAAAACCACAGTCTTTACAGTAATTCTTTGTCACCCTCCATTTACCTTTCTGGCTTCTTCTCTTTCCCTCACTCACTTTGTTCCAGCCATAGTGGTCTTTCTGCTGTTCCTTGAGCCAAGCCAGCATCTGCCTTAGGGTATTGACTTTAGCTGTTCTCTTTTTCAGGAATCTTCTTCCCCCTAAATATCTTCCTACCTAATTCCCTGGTCTTTGTCAAGTCTTTTCTCAACGCTCACTCTCATGAGACCTACAGGTACTATACTGAGCACTTTTTTTTTGTTTGTTTGTTAATCCTCACCAGAGGATATTTTTCCATTGAATTTTAGGGATAGTGGAAGAGAGAGGGAAAGACAGATAGAAACATCAATGCAAAAGAAACACATCTATTGGTTGGCTCCTGCGTGCGATCCTACCAGAGCACGGACTTGGTAGGAACCTGCAACCAAAGTACGTACCCTTGACTGGAATCAAACCCCCGATCTTTTAGTCCGCCGGCCAATGCTCTATCCACTGAGCCAAACCTGCTAGGGCCTGAGCACTTTTTTAATAATGCATTCTGCTCTCTTCCCTGCCTCAACACCCCTTTAACACTTAACATAGAATCTAACATACTACATAACTCACTTGTTTAGTTCCTTGTTATTGTCTTCTAGAATATAAATTTCTCTAGCATAGAGAAATTTTATTCATGAATTATCTCAAGCATGTAGAGCACATAGTAAGTGTTCAATAAGTGCTGTGAAAAATGAATCAAAGAGTAGAGGGAATCTACACATCTACACTAATAAAAGAGAAACATGCAAATTAACCACCACTCTGCTACACCCACAAGCCACGCCCACCAGCCAGTCAGGAGCGAGTGTGCAAATTAACCCAATCAAGATGGCAGCCGGCCACGGAGCAAGCAAGAGGCTTGGGTTTCCCCAGCAATGGAGGAAGCCAAGCATCCCGCCCGCTCTGGCCGGCCCTGGCCTCCACTCAAGGCTACAAAGTTTCAATTATAGAAGATAAATAAATCCCAACAAAAATGGCTGCGGCCACTGAGCGAGCAGGAGGCTTGGGTATCCCCGGCGATACCCCAAACTTCCTGGCCAGCCCAGGCCTCTGCTCAAGGCTACAAAGTTTCAATTATAGAAGATAAATAAATCCCAGATACCAGGGCCTCTGCTTGGGTCGCCGGGAGGGCGTGGCTGGCCTGCAAACCACCACAGGTCCTTCGCACAGGCCACCCCACGCCCCAAGGAAACCCTCACCCTGATCTGGGACACCCTTCAGGACAAACCAACCGTCACCCACCCATGCACCAGGCCTCTATCCTATCTAATAAAAGTAGTATGCAAATTGACCATCACTCCAACACATAAGATGGCTGCCCCCATGTGGTCAAAGATCCTGCCTCCATGTGGACACAAGATGGCTGCCACAAGATGGCCAGCAGGGGAGGGCAGTTGGGAGGGACCAGGCCTGCAAGGGAGGGCAGTTGTGGGCGATCAGGCCAGAAGGGGAGGGCAGTTGGGAGGAACCAGGCCTGCAAGGGAGGGCAGTTGGGGGCAATCAAGCCTGCAGTTTGGGGGGACCCAGGCTGCAAGGGGAGAGCAGTTGGGGGTGACCAGGCCTGCAGGGGACGCAGTTAGGGGTGACCAGGCCTACAGGGGAGGGCAGTTAGGGGCAATCAGGCTGTCAGGGGAGCAGTTAGGCATCTATCAGGCTGGCAGGGAGTGGTTAGGGGGTGATCAGGCTGCAGGCAGAAGCGGTTAGGGGCAATCAGAAAGGCAGGCAGGCGAGCAGTTGGGAGCCAGCAGTCCTGGATTGTGAGAGGGATGTCTGACTGCCCGTTTAGGCCCGATCATGGTAGGATCGGGCCTAAACGGGCAGTCGGACATCCCTCGAGGGGTCCCAGATTGGAGAGGGTGCATGCTGGGCTGAGGGACACACACCCCCATGCACGAATTTCGTGCACCAGGCTTCTAGTTTTCTATAAAGGTAATTACACACATATCTTCAAATTAAGATACTGAAAATAGATTTATTTTAAAAGGATCTTTGCTTTTAAAAGGTGAAGACAGAAAAGCGAAGCAAACCACACAAAATGAGGTCTTTAGAGTATTACTTTTTAACTCAGAGAAACTCATATTACAACAATGTGTTACTTCCAATAAAACTGCATATGAACAAAACAGCATATGAACAAAATTTATAAGATGCAGAATTTTATGGTGCTGATACAGAAAACATATGTTAACTAAGAACAAGCTTGTATTTTTATTTCTCCATATTTTATTGCCTTAGCCAGGCTGTCAACTAACTATATAAATTTCAAACATTAGGAGGTACAAATCAACTCACTAAAATATCTGTCAGAGGTTTCTGCATTAATCAAATCTGATGTATTATAACCTACATGGGGGAAATATTTGTGACAGAAACTCAAAAATAATTGAATAAGGATAATATTAAAAAGCATGGGTTTGAGTTATTACTTAAGCTTAAAGAGAAAGAGTAAGAACACAAGGTTTTTGTTAGACTTTTACATTGCCGTTTATTATAAATTTATATGTATATAAAATAGATTGAAACATAATTCTAATGTATCCAATTATACTTAAACTCTTTCGTAAGTAGTACACAAACATTCCTATAATTGGACTTGTTCAAATTATATGGAAATATGTTTCAATGTATTTTAGTTGCTTTACAGAATAGTTGTAAATTCATCAGTTAATACTCAATAATTTTTTTTAATTCTTTAAATTTTGACCAAAAAAGTATAATTCCTCTGTTTGAATAAGGAGTTTCTCTCTTTAGTCAAAAGCCAACATCATGTATGATGGTGAATGCCACAGACATTTTCACTAAAATTGTTTTTTAAAGAAAAGTATGCTACCTCAAATATTATATAGCAATTTTGTGGATATTCTGGCCAGTTTATAAAACATGAAATATAAAATAGAAATAAGAGACATAACTATTAAAAGGAGAATAATAATAATTATTATTATAATTAATGTTTTTATTGATTTCAGAGAGAAAGGGAGAGATAGAAACATCAACAATGAGAGAGAATCACTGATTGGCTGCCTCCTGCATGCCCCCTACTGGGGATCAAGCCCGCAATCCAGGCATGTGCCCTGACCAGGAATCAAATTTCAACCTCCTGGTTCATACTAGTCAATGCTCAATCACTGAGCCATGCTGGCTGGGCTAATTATTATTTTTGGTCAATAAAATTATATACTTAGAAACCAGTGAAAAATCTTAGAATTATTAAGAATTTCATTTAAAGTAATGGAAAAATAAGCAATCTATTTATATGATTTCTATTTTCAATAAATGTTAAAAATATAATAAACTGGGTCAAATGGGAGTTCCATTTTAAATTTTTTTGTGGAAACTCCATTCTGTTTTCCACAGTGGCTGCACTAGTCTGCATTCCCACCAGCAGTGTACTAGGGTTCCCTTTTCTCCACATCCTGGCCAACAATTGTCATTTGTTGATTTATTGATGATAGGCACTCTGACAGGTATAAGGTGATACCTCATTGTCATTTGAATTTGCATCTCAGATGATTTATGACTTTGAGCATTTTTTCATATGTCTCTTGGCCTTCTGTATGTCCACAGCGATCCCATTTCTAGGAATATATCCTAAGAAACTTGACACAACAATCAGAAAGAATGTATGCACCCATATGTTCATAGCAATGCAATTTACAATAGCTAAGATTTGGAAACAGCCCAAGTGCTCATCAGCAGATGAGTAAATTAAAAAACTGTGGTACATTTACACAATGGAATACTATGTGGTGGTAAAAAAGAAGGAAATCTTACCATTTGCAACAGCATGGATGGACCTGGAGAGTATTATGCTAAGCGAAATAAGCCAGTCAGAGAAAGGTAAGTATTACATGATCTCATTCATATGTGGAATCTAATGAACAAAATAAGCTGATGAACAAAATAGATCCAGAGACATAGAACCACGAACAAACTGATGAATTTCAGAGGGAAGGTGAGTGTGTGGGGAAAGATTACTCAGGGAATTTATATGCATATATGCATAGCCCATGGACACAGACAATAGTGTGGCAAAGGCTTGGGAAGGGCGGGTGTGGGGTGGAGGGGGCCAATGGGGAAATAAAAAGCAGACATCTGTAATACTTTCAGCAATAAAGATAATTTTAAAGCAAGTTTTATAGGAATTGAGATATGTATTCCTTCATAAAAAATAATATGTTGTGAATTTTAAGTTTCCCTTAAAATATATGAAAACTAAGATTATGTTCATATTTATGACAATGTGTAACAACACACCTGGAATAAGCATAAAAGAAATTGTGCAGCACTTATGGGAGGGAAACTACAAACCTTTTTTGGGAGATTTGAAAGATTTGCCTGCATGAAATCCTGAACCATATAAAGATATCAATTCATCCCAAATTGATTTATAAGGTTAATGTTATTCCAATTGAAATAGTTTCTGTCTTGAACTGGAATAACTAAATTATCTTAGGTTTTTCCTGCTCTAGTGGCTTCAAAATTATGTTTGTAACTCTATTCTTCTTATATTTTATCCTAAAATTTTAACAAAACAATGTAAACATTTTTGTCTATCAATATAAAGGCTTACTTTATAACCTCTCCCCCAAGAGTGGCTCATTTTAATCCCTCACCCAAAATCACCAACAATTCCCATGTTCGGCTGAGATCCTCTGAAATTTTAGTTCTAGATTTTTTTTAAAGAAAGCTTTTAAATTAAATTGCTGTAACCTACTCAGCTGCTTTATTCACACTTAACTATAAATTTTACTGGTGTCTTTATTCACTGTAGATTCTTAGGAGACAGAGGCAGAAAAGTTATTATTATATGACTATTCACAGACTTGCCTGGGCTCTTTCCCCCTTCTAAAAGGATTATTTCTCCCTGGCTGGGGTAGCGCAATTGGTTGAGCATCATCCCATGCACCAAAAGATTGCTGTTTTGATTCCTGATCAAGGCACATGCCCAGGTTGTGAGCTTATTCCCAGTAGGGGACATGCAGGAGGCAGCCCATCGATGATGTTTCTCCCTCTCTCTCTAAAATAAATAAAAAATATTTCTAAAAAATAAAAATAAAATAAAATAAATTTTAAATGAAAAATAAAAGGATTATTTCGTCCTTCCAACTTCATTCCTGATGTCAGTTAATATGGAGTTGATATAGAATAATGGACAAGTTGAAAATGTAGAGGAGTGCTTGTCAGCTTGCTTGTCCTATCTAATAAAAGAGTAATATGCAAATTGACCGTACCTCCGCTACACCCACAAGCCATGCCTACCAGCCAATCAGGAGCGAGTATGCAAATTAACCCAACCAAGATGGCTGTGGCCACAGAGTGAACAGGAGGCTTGGGTTTCCCCGGCAATGGAGGAAGCCAAGCTTCCCACACACCCTGGCCGGCCGTGGACTCCACTCAAGACTACAAAGTTTCAATTATAGAAGATAAATAAATCCCAACAAAAATGGCAACAGTCACGGAGCTGAAGAGAGCAGGAGGCTTGGGTTTCCCTGGCGATGGAGGAAGCCAAACTTCCTGGCTAGCTCAGGCCTCCACTCAAGGCTACAAAGTTTTAATTATAGAAGATAAATAAATCCCAACAAAAATGGCTGCGACCACTGAGCGAGCAAGAGGCTTGGGTATCCCCGGCGATGGAGGAAGCCTAGCTCAAGGCTACAAAGTTTCAATTATAGAAGATAAATAAATCTCAGATACAAGGGCCTCTGCTTGGGTCGCCGGGAGGCATGGCTGGCCTGCAAACCACCACAGGCCCCTCGCCCAAGCCACCCCACACCCCAAGGGAACCCCCACCCTGATCCGGTACACCCTTCAGGGCAAACCAGCCAGCCCCCACCCGTGCACCAGGCCTCCATTCTATCTAATAAAAGAGTAATATGCAAATTGACCGTCACTCCAACACAAGATGGCTGCCCCCAGGTGGACACAGATGGCCGCCACAAGATGGCCAGCAGGGGAGAGACCAGGTCTTCAAGGGAGGGCAGTTGTGGGTGATCAGGCCAGCAGGGGAGGGCAGTTGGGAGGTAACCAGGCCTGCAAGGGAGGGCATTTGGGGGCAATCAAGCCTGCAGGGGAGGGCAGTTGGGGGCAATCAAGCCTGCAGAGAAGGGCAGTTAGGGGTGACCAGGCCAGCAGAGGAGGGAAGTTGGTGGCGACCGGGCCTGCAGGGAAGGGCAGTTGGGGGGGACCCAGGCCTGCAGGGGAGAGCAGTTGGGGGGGACCAAGCCTGCAGGGGAGGGCAGTTGGGAGTGACCAGGCCTGCAGGGGAGGGCAGTTAGGGATGACCAGGCCTGCAGTGGAGGGCAGTTAGGGACAATCAGGCTGGTAGAGGAGCAGTTAGGCATCAATCAGGCTGTCAGGGGAGTGGTTAGGGGGTGATCAGGCTGCAGGCAGAAGCGGTTAGGGGCAATCAGGAAGGCAGGCAGGCGAGCAGTTGGGAGCCAACAGTCCTGGATTGTGTGAGGGATGTCCGACTGCCCATTTAGACCTGATCCTACCGGGATCGGGCCTAAACGGGCAGTTGGACATCCCTTGAGGGGTCCCAGATTGGAGAGGGTGCAGGCTGGGCCGAGGGACACTTCCCCCCGCCCCCCGTGCATCAATTTCGTGCATCGGGCCTCTAGTTTATATTGGAAAAGGCAGGGAGTTACTCTAGAAAGAAGGAGGAAACCAAGTATACAAATGGGCATGGATGTGGTAGGAAAAAAGTTTTGGAGATTTTAGAATAGGAAAGAGAGTTTGCATTTGGGGGCAGCTGGCATATATTGAGAAAGAGAAAAACAGGAACAGAAGACTTTAAGAAGTTTTCACAGTACATTATTAATGTAATTTCCCTTTGGCATTTTCTCAAGAAACTTTAGGAAAGATTTTATTTTATTAAGTTTAATCTACCCATTTATTGGATCTTTGTTTTACCATTGTATCTTTGAATGTGACTCCCAATTGAAACTGGACCATAAGTACCTCAGTTTGAAAAGGGTTATGTGTGCATCATCCTATTCAGAAATTAGGACGCAGTAAGAAAAATCAAATTCCTTTGGCACTTGAGATGTTAAAAGCTTCAATTAATGGGTCAGTTACTTTTTACTTTATAACAAATCATCTGGAAACTTAATGGCTTACATCATTATTTGTCATGATTCTCTGAGTCAGGTGGGGATTTCTTCTAGTCTGGGTTTGCTTCACCCTGGTTTAGTTCACATAATAGCAGAATTTTCAACAGCCTCTACTTTAGTTATATTTGCTATTTTCTCATTGGCAAATCAAGTCACCTAGCCAAGCTCAGAGTTAGTTTGGGAAGTAGAATCTACCTTTTGGTGTGGGGCACAGCTGCAATTCAGTTTTCAAAGAGGCCTGGTTAGAGGCAGGGGAATGATCCATGGCCATTTGTTCAATCTGCCATTCTTAGTGAGAGAACATGTTAGAAGGGCAGTTTGGCTAATTAAAAGGCCTTAATACTTAAAGTGAACTGATATACACTCAAAGCAGCTAACTAAACTATCATTGTGTTTAGAAAAACTCAGGTGGTTAGATGAGGTTTAGCGTACAGAATGGAGAAAGTGAGGATTACTTATTTTCTTTATATCTTTGTTTTATCTCATTGTGGCAGTAAATTTGTTAACTTTATGATTTGTGAAATGGAATCTAATGAAGTGGATCTATTTATTTCCTAGTGCTTCTGTCACAAATTACTACAAAGTGAGTGACATGAAGCAGCACACATTTTATTCTCTTACATTCTAGTCGTGAGAGAAGTCTAAATGAGTAGGCAGGACTGGGTTCCTTCTGGAGGTTCTAGGGGAGAATGTTTCTTTGCCTTATCCGGCTTTTAGAAACTGTCTACCTTTCTCTGCTCACGACCCCACGTCACTTGGACCCCTGCTTCAGTCTCATCTCCTCTCACTCTGACTTCCTGCCTCCCTCTTATAAGGACCCTGTGGTCACATGTGGTCCATCAGATAGTCCAGGATAGTCTCCCCATCTCAAGATCCTTATCACACCTGCAGAGACCCTAAGGTAACATAATCGCATGGTTGGGGATTTGGATGTGGACATTAGGATATCTTTGAGGGGAGCCGTAATTCAATGTGCCATAATGTATTTATGAAATTAATTCATTTGTTTTTAAGATCCTGAGCTAATCTGATATTCAGCCAGGTTAAGGAACCCTTGTCCTAAGGAATTTCTCTGACTATAACCACAGTTTTCTCAGCTTTGGTAATTTTGCCATTCAGAAATTGCCAGGTGGCTGCATTTTCCTAGTGGATCACTAGGAGTGATGCCACAGAGACATAGTCATGCCGTTGTTCATTTCTGGGAGTTTCTTATCTCCTCCTACAAAACTATAATGTCTTCTCAGAAAATCTTCTCACAATCTCTAGATTATCTGTCCAAATGTCTGCATATTACCCTAAGAACCTCTAGGAAGTCACACACTTAGACAAAATCAAGTTTCAGGTGGTATTTGTGGGGTTTTTGTTTCTCACTAAGGGACTCATTTTGCTTTTTTTCTAGAATAACTGGTCTTGATTGAGGCTGATGACCTCATGAGGGAGACATTATAGAGACCAGACCATATCTATTGATAACCCCTGCCCCCTGCAGACACACATGTCTCTGGTAAAGAGACATAAGTTTCATGTTTGGCTCACTACTATTATCTAAGTACTAATGCAGTTCTCTTCTGATTGATCAGTAACGCACCACATATATTTTCACACAAATAGTTGGTGGTACTTTTGTATGCTTACTGAGTACATAGCAGTATCCAAACCTTGGCCTGGAGGAGTCTGAAGGTAATATATTCTGATAAAGTGGATTTGGGGATTTAAGTAGAACAAACATAGGGCTATTGATTCCAGAATTAGGTTGATTGCCTTAAAATTCCTTTTTCCTGTTTGAGCATTAGCATCAGCAAGGCTGGGACAGATTCAAAAACCACTATGAGAGCGCTGGCCTCCTAAGTGGCAGCCCGAAATATCATTGTCAATATCCCAGGGAAAGTACACAATTTAAGACTGAAAAGGTGGAATTTTCCTGGTCTGCAATTCAAAATGTGTTAGTCCAAAAAATGAAACCTATACAGATTAAGTATTTATACCTTAAACTGTTATGAAAATCAGCTTTATTACTAGCACATAACTTCATATTCATGCTCCCAGAAAAAGGGGTCTTTATTGTGTACTATGCTTGTATTGCTTAGGTTTCTAATGTTGAAAGTTAATAATCAGGGGAAATACCTAGGATCTGCTGGTACCTTAATCTTGGACTTCCTAGTCTCCAGAACTGTGAGAAATAAATGTAAGTTATCCAGTCTGTGGTATTTAATTACAGCAGCCCAAATAAACCAAGACAATCCTTATAGTTCCTTAGAGCCTTGGTTCTGGTCATTCTGCCTAGAATACTCTCTCTCTCTCTCTCTGACCAATATGCATGGCTGGCTCTTTGTTGATATCAGATCTCTATTTAAATATCACCTCCTGAGATAGGCTTCTACTGATATCACCCAATCTAGAGGAACTGTCATGACGTACACTAACTTTCCCTAATTTAACAATCTTCATATTGCTTATTACTTTCTGATGTTTTCCTTTTTTCAGACTTATACACTTAATTTTACTGTCTTTTATACCCAACTAGTGGCCCAGTATACAAATTCGTGCACATTGAAAGGAGAGTAATTAGAAGAAATATTTTAATATCGCTATTCACCCTTTCCCTATAATAGAAGTGTCAACCAAATTCACGATTAACAATGACAGATGGAAACACACGTGTGCAATTGGTGCCAGCAAGAGCTTTATATGTATTGCACATGCGTGAGTCAACTTAGCCTTTTATAGATATAGAATAAACTTGCTTAATTAGACCTGCTTTCTGATGTAGCTAAACTTTTTCCAGCTCAGTGAAGCACCCCAATTTCTCTTTCAGATAATTGTCAGCAACACAGCAGTAAATATCAACACGAAGCAGATTATTATTGTAAATCACGCAGGGAGAACAAAGGGTAAAATATTTAACTGCAGCAGTGTTTGACTATGTTCTGCACAGTGAGAAAACCTGAAGCCATTTGCAAGGTTCACCATTTTTTACTTCTTTTCAGTCGGGTCAAATTTCTAAGCTTTCTAAATCTCCGTTTTCTGGCTAATGAAAAGAAAATAGGATTCCACTGTTTCCCATCTACCTACTCCAGGACTTCTGTGAGGATCAAATGAGATGAGGCATGGGAAAACACTTCACAGACATTTGATTAAAGTGTAAAATCTTTCCACCTGGCTATAAAGCAAGTCGTGTTCCTGGGCTGAAGAAACTGCAAGGAGGCTAGTTGCTAGGGAGAGGAAGCCAGGCATTGCTATGTGACGTCATTACACAGAAGGTCAGACAGTTAGCATATTAGCCTTTTATATATATATATATATATATATATATATATATATATATATATATATAGATAGATAGATAGATAGATAGATAGATTATAAGTCTAAGAGAACAAGGAGAGTTTGTATATTTGGTTTACTATATCTGCAATGCCTAGAAATATGCTCAGAGCAATGTGACCACTCTGGAAATGTATTTTTTGTTTTCTCTTTTCAACTTTAGAATACATTCCCTTAAGGCATAAGTTATCTGAAACTTTAAGGGTTATTTCAGTAGTCCATGGGAATCTGAAGTAGCAAGCAATTTATTTTCTCTAACCAAACATTCACTCTGGTACTAGGATTCTCAAGACTGCATAAATCAGATGTCCTCAGGCATTTGAGTTATGGCCTGAATTTGAGTCACCCACCTTACCTTCGCCTACCCAGCATCTAATATTGCCAAGAAGAAGTGGCTTGATTGGTTCAATCAAACATGGAGCACAGTTCCCATACCAGGGTCTATGCCCACCCAACCAAAGACTATAGTGAACAAAACTAGAGCTAGATCCACTGGGTCTAGTGAACTGGGATGCATCTCATTAAGACAGTGTGAGAAAGAACTTTTTATGGGATTTGAGCTGTTGTTAGGTTTGGGGGATGGCTCAAGGAAGCAGGGATTTGCTCTGGATTGAATGTTCTTGGGAAGGGGTAATTCTGTAACTGGCTATCGTAAATCATATCTAGAATAAGGGAAGACTAGAATGAGGCTAAAACTGTAATTGTTACAGAAGCAACAGTCACTCGCATTAGCTGGGAGAGGGGACATTTGGTTTTTCTGTGGTTTACACAGTGACCTTGTTTTTGTCTGTGTTTAGATAAGATGATAAAGTTTGTTGTGTTTGATGTCAAGTTATCACAATCAAAGAGTGACCCTATTAGATATTAGAATTCTGGGAGATTCTGAGAAGACCATGGCCTAGCTAGAAATGCCAGGTCAGCTGCTAAGCACATGGAGACCCAGCTGTTAGAGGCAGGCCAGTATGCCAAGCCAGGGGCTTGCTTTCACCAGCCTCAGAGATGATTGACCCCCATGTCCAGCCCACATGTGGCTTCCTCTCTTTCTAATACACACACACACACACACACACACACACACACACATATATATATATATATATATATATATATATATATCCTATCTAATAAAAGAGTAATATGCAAATTGACCATCACTCCAACACACAAGGTGGCTGCCCCCATGTGGTCAAAGATGACTGCCCCCATGTGTACACAAGATGGCCTCCACAAGATGGCCAGCAGGGGAAGGCAGTTGGGAGGAACCAGGCCTGCAGGGGAGGGCAGTTAGGGGTGACCAGGCCAGCAGAGGAGGGAAGTTGGGGGCAACCGGGCCTGCAGGGGAGGGCACTTGGGGAGGACCAGGCCTGCAGGGGAGGGCAGTTAGGGGTGATCAGGCCTGCAGGGGAAGGCAGTTAGGGCAATCAGGCTGGCAGGGGAGCAGTTAGGCATCAATCAGGCTGGCAGGGGAGTGGTTAGGGGGTGATCAGGCTGGCAGGCAGAAGTGGTTAGGGGTAATCAGGAAGGCAGGCAGGTGAGCAGTTGGAAGCAAGCAGTTGGGAGTTGAGGGGTCCCAGATTGGAGAGGGTGCAGGCTGGGCTGAGGGACGCATCCCCCCCACCCCCGTGCACGAATTTCATGCACCAGGCCTCTAGTTTACATATATATATATATATATATATATATATATATATATATCAGGTGAGGACTAAAAATATAAAGCAGAAAAAAAATCAAAGGTATGTGGGAAGTCAAAGATTGGAAAGACCCAATAAATAGTGGCCCTTTTAATTCACTTATTCAAGAAATATTTATTGAGAGGTCAATGGGGGGGGGGGGGAAGGAGACCATGTAATACTTTCAACAATAAAGAATTTAAATTAAAAAAATATTTATTGAGTATTAAGTGACATGGGCAATGCAGGCTCTGGAAATAAAATAATAGAGGGTAAAGAAAACACAAAAATCCTTGGCCTGCTGCAGCTTGCATTATAGTGGGGAAAACACATAAGTAAAATAACTAAATTAAATAAGATTAGAAAGTAATAAGTATTTTGAAGAAAAGTAAGAGAAGGAGAATGGTTTGAGATGGAGGTGTAGGAGGGATGTTTTCAAATTTAGATAGTTCGTTCCTCACCTATAAAGTAGCCTTTGGAAAAAGATTTTAAATAGGTGAGGGATAGGTTATGCCAGTGGTTGGCAAACTCATTAGTCAACAGAGCCAAATATCAACAGTACATTTGAAATTTCTTTTGAGAGCCAAAAACCGACTTCTCTGCATGGACCATGAAGTTTTATTCGCACTGTACGTGCGCACCTGCACGTGGTATTTTGTGGAAGAGCCACACTCAAGGGGCCAAAGAGCCGTATGTGGCTCGCGAGCCGCAGTTTGCCGACCACTGGGTTATGCAATTATCTTGTCAGATCATTCTGGATGGCAAGAAGGTTTCATTGCTGACATTATTCAGACCAACAAGAGATTATTAGCCTTGCCTGGTGCTGTACACATAGTAGATACTCTATATATTCAATTAACTAATTAACACAATGGGTATTCAAAGAAGTATCAAGTAATCTAGAAGCTCAATCAGTATATAGACATGAGAACAGATTGATTTGGAAAAAAAATAAAAAATATTTAGCAATACCTTCTTGATAAAATAAAGTATACATTTAAGAGTTGCATCTAAACAACTTAAAAGATTTTCCTTTATTTGCTTTCTTTATTTCCAAGAGTGGGTATCATAGAGGTAATTTATGCAACAAGTAGATGACGGGTTAGAATGTGGGTACTTGGTTCAACTGGTGTGCGTTTCTTTGTTGTCCTTTTGCTTCTGCCCATTGTTTTATCAAAAAGGAACTTCTCGCCCTGGTCAGTGTGGCTCAGTTGGATAGTGTTGTCCCAAGGACCAAAAGGGTCTCTGGTTTGATTTCTGGTCAGGGCCCATGCCTGGCTTGCAGGTTTGATCCCCAGTAGGGGGCATGCAGGAGACAGCCAGTGGATGTTTCTTTCCATCTCTCTTCCTCTCTCTTTCAAATTAATAAAAACATTTTTTTAAAAAAAAGAACTTCTTATATAAATATTACAGTCTTATTCTGATTGACACAGCAGCACACAATGATTTCTTATAGCTGGGGTATCGAATATAAAACAGATCTATATACAGATATACATACACAATTTATAACAAGACTGTGTTAGCAGTTAAATGTGTCTTGATTTTTGAGAACTGAAATATTTGCTTCTTCGCCAGTGCCATGGGGAGTTCATAAATGATGGAAGTACTCTGGCTTTCAGAGAGATGCTATTTCTTTGCAATGCTACTTCTTTGGGGAACAAATATGAAAAATAAAATGTGTCATTTCACATGATACAGAGTCTTTTTATTGTCACCTTCCTGGCTTTAAAAGAAAATGGGGCAAATCATAAAAAGACATATTGTAGGTGCAGGTTCTGCCTTAAATTTAGATATTCTAATGGAGTGTACAATTCAGTGAGTCTTTTTCTGTGTCTCTTATTTCTCCCATTCCTTATCCATGGGCAGAGTGACCTGGTGATAAAGCACTGAACTGAATAGGATGATTTATTTCTGGCTGGCAGCCTTTCTCAGCTTACAGCTCTTGGAGATGATGATTTTCCTACCAACTTACTCCACAGGAGTGTTGTCAAAATCCATCAGATTGAGCCCTGGGAATTTGATAGAAGTGAATGTGTACACATATGGCTTTAAGGACAATTTGCCAGATTTTCAGAGGCCACAATTATGATGATCAATTATTATTATTTTGTTTGTTTACTTGTATGTTCTTTTGGTTTTTTGCAGACTTGGAAACTAATACTTAAAAAATTAATGAGGCCCCCTAGCCCAGTAGATCAGTTGGTTAGCACACTGTCCCAATACACCACGCTTACAGGTTTGATTCCTGGTCAGGGCACATACAAGCATCAACCAATGAATTCTTGTATAAATAAATTGATCTCTCTACCTCTATCTCTCTCCCTATCCATCTTAAAAAACAATTAATGAAACCACATTGAGATTACTTCACACCTACCAGGATGGCTATAATAAAAAAGACAAATAATAACAAGTGTTGATTAGGATGTAGAGAAATAGCAGTTGAGAATGTAATATGGTATAGTTACTGAAAAACAGTTCGGCAGTTTCTCAAAAAATTAAGCATAGTTACCATATGACCCAGCAATTTCATGCCCATGTACATATCTAAAAGAACTGAGAATAGGTGTCTACACAAAATTCATACACAAATATTCAAAGCAGCATTATTCATAATAGCCAAAAAGTAGAATCAACCCAAATATCCATCAGCTGATGAATGGATAAATAAAATGTGTTATATCCATGCAATGGAACAATATTCAGCCAAAAAATGAATAAAGTACTAATACATGCTATAACATGGGTGAGCCTTGAAAGAATGCTAAATGAAAGAAATCAGACATAGAAGGCTAGATACTACATGATTCCATTCATATGAAATGTCTAGAATAAGTAAATCCATTGAGATGAATAAGTAAATCCATTGTGTTCTGGGTTAGCCCCTAAAAAAAAAAAAAAAGACTCTTATTATGAAGTTCATGGGCTTGTCTGAGAGATAGACATGGAAACAATAATTACCATGCAGTATGGTAACTACTAATATAGAAAAGTCTAACACTTCCGTGAAAACATATAGGAAGCAGACCATAACAGAAGGCTTCACAGATGAAATAGCATTTGAGCTGAATCTTTAAAAATATTTTTAAATTAAAAATATGTCAATGTAAGAAACGTCCAAAACTATATGAATTTTTATGAGTTATTTGAGCCAAACTGACGACAGTTGCTGGGAAGCACAACTCAACAGATTGAGAAAAGGCTCTGGGAAAATGGTAGTTTTACCACTTATTTTATACATCAGAGTCAAAGGGAAAAACATAAGGAGGTTACATGAAATCCATTGCTGGTAGATTAGGGAGGCAGGAGAAGGCAAAGCAGGGAAATCTCTGAGATTGATAGAAAGTAAAATGAATAAATACATGCTTTTATAGTGGTGGGTATAGGATAGTTAATAATTAACAATTAAGATGATAACAGTAACAATGAGGGATTTTGTGGTCTCCTGTTCTGGTGGAAGATTATACCCTGAGGGGATTGGAAAAAAGATATTACACTGATATTCCAAAGGTGGTATCACAGATACAAAAATACTATAGACAGGCTCAGTTAAGTAAAGATTGACCTTTGTCAAGGAAGATACCCACCAAGGACATGACTACTTCCATAAGTCATTTTTAGTTTGGAAGTTTTAATTTCAAACCATCCTATATAGTTACTTTGTCTCTTTGTTTGTAAGACCCGCCATGCAGACCTTCCCTGAGCGTGTCAGGTTTAGTACATGACCAGTTTTTTAATTTTAAGACTTAAAGGATATATAAGAATTTTTTTAGGATAGTGCATCAAGAGAGGAACAGTACAATGAAGACATATTGGAAGTCATGTGCAAAGTTACAGTCATGAAAAAAAAAAGTTTTAATTCACGGACTAGTCAGAGAATTGAACTAACCTTAGTTAATATGGTTAGACCTGATGTTTCACAAGCTAAATCTAACTGCTCCTGTGTCATTAATAAATTAATGACAATCTATTTTACTGGGAGGGGGCAGTCATGAGAAGGAATGAGTAGACAGATATGTCTATTTTAACTTTTTCCTTCATTGTACTTTTTGAGTTTGTTACCTATGGGTATTCATACTTCTCAATTACTGTCATTTCCTAGTGTTCAGAACTGGGTAAAATGAACATCATGACTTTATCTTCATTTCCCCCTTAGCTCCAAACACATTTCTAAAGATCTCTGATCCTGCCATAGGCTTTAACTTCATCATATTTACTCCTAGATCTTAAAATCCATTAGCTTCACAGATACCTGGTTTTCTTACACTTGAACAGATTATCTGGAACCTTCTGAGTGATTTCTGTAGCCCTGTATATCTTTGCTAAGACTGTTTTTCCAACCACCCCTAATTTCTCATCTACTCCCTATAAGGATAATTATGTAAACAAAGCCAAGTAATGATGCACATCACTTACAAAGAAAATCTCTCAATAGGAAAATGAAACCAAGAAGCTGAGTATTTAAAGGACCTTTTAGAACTGCTCTGATGTCTTTGGGCAAATGTGTGTATTATCTCTTACAAATCTACCCCTGATATGGGGATAGCAGTTCAGACATCAGAGAGAGACATAGGTGTGAGTTTTAACTACTAATAACTATGATAAGTTGAGAAAATCACTCTACCTCTTTGTACTTCATCTGTACAATGAAAATCTAATTACTTCACAGGGTTGTGGAATAATTTGGGTAAAAGGTTGGGGTGGTATCCAGCAGGTCATAGGTCCTTAATCAATATTAAGCTTCTTCATCCCATTAATTTGTATGCATATCTATTTGCAAATTTAAATATAGCTTCATGAACCAAAAGATGAAAAATCAGTATTCATCTACTAGTGTATAACTATTTGAGGCTCAAAGTAACTTAAATAATTTTGGTTTTAAAATATTAAAAGAGCATTTAAATCATCTTGAGGGGAAACCAGGTGGGATGAAGGAGAAATTAAAATATCATTCCTATCCTAGCTTTTGATTTAGTATTTCATCTTAAGCCTTCCCATACTCATAATTTTTAGTAATGTCGTATTTATTCCTAGCCCAACTTTGTCCTCACTCTTGTTTTTCTCTCTTCTTTCATTGTGCCTTTAACTCATGTTACTTGTTGTATTTTATGTTCATCTGTAAGCTTCCTGAAATCCTTTTTGGAACACAGTGAGGTATAAATAAAATAAAATATTGTGTGTTTGAGATGGCAGCCTCAGAAAGAGAGGCTAAGGAAATCAATAATTCTTAACAGTCCCAGCCCTTAATCTGGGGCTTGTTGTGTAATAAAACCAACAGCTTGCCTTTCCTTGAACCTGTTTTACTAATTTAAAAAATTAAAATAGCTAACACTTATCAAGTACTTAGTATCTGCTGAATATTAGTCTAAGAACTTTTACCTGTTTATTCATTCAATTTTCCCAACAAATCTAAGAATCAGGTACTATTTATTATCCCCAGTGTGCAACTGAGGAGATGTATGACAAAGAAGTTAGTCACACACCTGGTAAGTGGCAAGCTCAGGTTCCACTGGAGGCAGCCCAAGTCTAAACCCCTTGCCCTTAGCCACTCTGTAATATGACTCATAGAGGATTTATAAAGGACTTATAAATCCTTTTGCAATTCCTTTCTTTCTTTGGTTTTAGTCACATAGATATTTATAAATCATATAAAAGACCATTCATTCTCTTATAAACAAGTTCATTGCCCTTAAAGTTGTTATTTCTTGGTCTTTTCTTCAATATATTTTTCCAAAAGTTCAATACAGATTTTTTGTGGCTAGGAGAAAGGGAGACTGAGTGAACATAACCTGCCCTTTCAAATGGTCAAGTCAATTTAACAAAATATTCATGGAGACATCACTGTCAGACACAGTGCCAGACCCTGAGGCTGCACAGAGGGGGGTTGTTTGGCTGCACAGTGTCTAGACCAATGAGAAATCCAAATATGAAACATGAGGTAATATTTTGATGCAAGATAAGATGGTGTGGACATATGATACTCAGAGGTTGGGGGATGGGTACCATACCGTTCACACACACACACAAAAGAATTGCCTCTGTTGAGATCTTTTGAAAGAGGAGAGGAGAGAAGTGGTGGCGGTCAGGATATGGTATATCAGACTGCTGGGGCTGCCATAACAAAACACTATGGACTGAATGGCTTAAGCAACAGAAGTTTATTTCTTACAATTCTATAGGCTGAGAAGTCCAAGATCAAGGTGCCAGCCAATTTGGTTTCTGATGAGAGCTCTCTTCCTGGCTTGTAGATGGCTGACTTCTTGCTGTGTCCTTGATAAGGGCAGAAATAGAATATTGGGGATCAGCTATAATTGTAAGAAATATTAATCATGCTCTGTTAACCATGATTGTTTTGTTCTGATTAAAGAGGACGCATTCAGGCCTGGCTGG
This sequence comes from Cnephaeus nilssonii, assembly GCF_951640355.1. Classification (NCBI taxonomy): domain Eukaryota; kingdom Metazoa; phylum Chordata; class Mammalia; order Chiroptera; family Vespertilionidae; genus Cnephaeus; species Cnephaeus nilssonii. The sequence goes on along the minus strand of NC_137083.1, from coordinate 14,434,607 downwards.
GAGTTGTGTGTGAGTCCTGGGAGCTCACCAGGAAATGTAGCCCATCCTCCCCATCAGGGAGCTGCCTGTTATCATGGAAAGATTAGCAACCTTGTTGCAGAAACCAGAGCCGTCAGCCCTTTGAAGACCCCTAGCCCTTTTCATGTCACAAGCACTTTGAAGACCCCCCAGCCTTTGCATACCTTTGCAAATATCCAGACCTGTAAACTCCATTTGGCATGCCTTTTGCCTACTTCCCCATGTAATCCTTGTCCTTCTACCCAATATAAGCAGCTGGTTTATGGTGGGGGGCAGAGCAGATTTTTGTGGATGACCTGCTGCTCTCCCATACTGCCAGCAGTATTAGAATAGACACTCATATGATTCAACCCTGTCTCTGTTTAATTGGCTCAAGTAGTGACAGGCAGCACAAACCCATTGATTGTCTGGTTACATCCTCACATGAGGGCTTGCGGGGTAGCAGGAAAAAAAAAAGAGGAGGGAGAGGAAGAGGGGAGTATGCGCTCTGGTGTCTCATAAGGACACTAATTCTATTGGATAACAGTCCCATTCTTATAATCTCATTTAACCTTAATTACCTCTTAAAAGCCCTATCTCCAATTTCAGTCACTTGAGGGTTGAGACTTCAACATAAGAATTTTGGAGGGACACAAACATTCAGTTCATAACTTACAAGTGGGAGCAGAATAGGGTTTGAGCATAGAGTGTTGCAGGAAGACAATATAGAATGGAGAGCCCTATTTCTTTCAAGGATTTGAACATGATTTAATTAGAGATAGGGAGGGTACCCAAGGTAAGCTGGAGTGTAGACTTTATCAAAGAGCAATAGCAATGACAAACCATTAAAAGACTTTCAAAACAGAAGGGGCCTTATAAAACTGAATTCTTGAAAGATCTTGTTACAGGGAAAATAGATTGAAGAGCAGGACGGAAGGCAGACAATCAAGGAGATTGTAGTTTTAGGGTGTGACAATGAGGAGAGAGAAGTGGACAGATTAGAGATGGTTAGGGGGTCAAAACAGTAGGATTTAGAGATAATTGAACACTGTAGAAGAAGAGAGAGGTGTCAAAGATGGCACCCAAGTTGATGACTTGGGCTTCCCCAGCACTTGGCACTGGAGGAGACAGGAGCTATATACAGAATACAAAGACAGAATTATCACTGTCGCCCAGCGAGGGCATTGAGAAAACTTGCCCCTAGTTGCTAACTGCCCCCAATCATAGCTGAGTCTCTGACAACCAGAGCTTTTTGTCACTGTCCCTGCCTTTTATAGCCACCCTTAAAGTTTAAAGGCTAGTAACACCTCATTGGTGTTATTAGCTTTTACCAATTTCCACATACACTTGTGTTCTGAATATTCCTTTTGTCTTTGGTTTATTTTCTCAAAATACACGGGGACTCTAGAGCTATGAAAAGCAGACCTCTTTGATCTTGTCAGTGTATGTTGATTGGCTTAGCAATCTTGAAGGAAAGAGATCTTAAATTTCTTTTTCTGAAATATACCTAGATGAAGTAGTTATCCAGGCCAGTGTTGCTCAGTGGTTGAGTATCTACCTATGAACCAGGAGGTCACGGTTTGATTTCTGGTCAGGGCACATGCCCAGTGTGGGGCATGCAGGAGGCAGCTGATCAGTGATTCTCTCTCCTAATTGATGTTTTGATCTCTCACTCTTCCTTTCCCTTTCTCTCTGAAATAAAAAATAAATAAAAATAAAGTTTTAAAAAGTAGTTAAGTACTGTAATAACAATAATAATGATTAATATTGGCTTATTTAGTACTGGGCAAAGACATAAAATGTATGTCAAATTTAATCCTGACAACCACCCTTGTTGATATATACTATTATTATCTCACCTTGTAGGTAAAGACACTGAGATTTTGGGTTTCAGTGAGTTGCTAGCACAGAGGTCAAACTCAGACAGATTAATTCATGACACTCCAGTCCTGATTTTTATGCCATTTTGTCGCTCCAGTTTTATCTCTGACGGTTTAACAATTGAGATGTAACTTTAAACATCTTATTTGTCCATTAAATTGTTAGAATTTATACTATGATTTACAGTAACTTTCTTGTTATTATAATAATGGAGGCTGATTGTGAGAAATTTGAAAAATATAAAGGATATAAAAATAATCCACAGTCCTACCACCTAGAGATGACTATTATTATAATTTCTTATGTATTTCATGACACATTTTGTACTTTTCAGTACATATTTTATATAGTTGAGGTAAGTTTATACATTTTAATCATGCTTTTTTGTTTAAATTATAAATATAATCCTGTTTCCATGCTATTAAACATGAATTGCAAGTTTTATTTTCAATGGCTGCAAAATATTTCATTTTCTCTCTCCCAATTTTTTTTTGGGAGGCAGCTAAAATTTTTGGCAGCCTTAAAAAAATTTTTCATTAAATTGATATATTATAATTGATGTAACCATTCAAGCATTTTTGAACATTTAGTTTTTTTCTCATTTTTGTACTACTATAAATAATACATTTGGTATTTCAAGTTATTTCCTTTAAAAATGTCACCAGAAGTATATAGTTTGAGAAAGGGTAAAGCTTTTTTAAGGCTTTAATTACTTTTTAAAGAATGGAATAATAGACACTCCCATCAGCAGGAAATGACAGTCCCTGCCTCATCAGACCTTCAGCAAGAATATAGTGTCACTTTTAGATCTTTATTAATAATTTAAGTATTTTTAATAATATTATTTTAAATTCATATTCTTTTGCTACAAATAACATTTAGCATTGTTATACATCTTTAGGATTGTTTTTAACTTAAAAAATTTGTTTTTTTCCTTTCCTGTCTCATTTCCATTCACCTATTCATTTATTAAATACATATTTATTGAGCAACTATTATGTGCCAGGCCCTATTTGCAACTCTAAAATACACAGTAGACAAGATAAGTCAGGTCTCTGCTCTCATGATGCTGATGGTCTAGGGCAGTGGTTGGCAAACTCATTAGTCAACAGAGTCAAATATCAACAGTACAACGATTGAAATTTCTTTTGGGAGCCAAATTTTTTTAACTTAAACTTCTAACGCCACTTCTTCAAAATAGACTCGCCCAGGCCGTGGTATTTTGTGGAAGAGCCACACTCAAGGGGCCAAAGAGCCGCATGTGGCACTCAAGGGGCCAAAGAGCCGCATGTGGCTCGCAAGCCACAGTTTGCTGACCACGGGTAGGGAAAAGGCATTTAGTATATGGGTTGGTCCAGGCCAGGTAGCTCAGTTGGTTAGAGCATCATCCCGATACCCCAAGATTGAGAGTTCAATCCCTGACCAGGGCATATATAAGAATCACCCAGTGGACCTGGCCAATGTTTCTCAGTGGTTAGAGCATTGGGCCACACACCAAAGGATCCCGGGTTCAATTCCCGGACATGGACACATACCTGAGTAGCAGGTTTGATCTCCAGCCCTGACAGGGTGCATATAGGAGTCAACCAATCGATTTTTCTCTTTCACATTACTGTTTCTCACTCTTTCTTTTTCTTTTTTTTTTTAATATTTTATTGTTTTTTTACAGAGAGGAAGGGAGAGGGATAGAGAGTTAGAAACATTGATGAGAGAGAAACATCAATCAGCTGCCTCCCACACATCTCCCACTGGGGATGTGCCCGCAATCAAGATACATGCCCTTGACCGGAATCGAACCTGGGACCCTTCAGTCCGCAGGCCGACGCTCTATCCACTGAGCCAAACCAGTCAGGGCTCTCTCTCTTTCTTTCCTCCCCACTCTCTCCCTGTCTTTCACTTTCTCTAAAAAGCAATGGAAAAAAATATCCTCAGGTGAGGATTTAAAAAAAAAAAGTCAACCAATGAGTGCATAAATGCACAAATGAGTAGAACAGCAAATAGATCTCTCTCTCAAAAAACATTTTTTTAAAATTAATCTGATGGTAAAGGGCTATGCAGACTACTTCTTTAACAGGGGTAATATAATGAAGCAATAGAGCAGAGTTCTTAAAGTTTTTGGTCTCAGGAACCCTTACATTCTTAAAAATTATTGAGGTCCCCAAATGTGGGTAATATCTATCAATATTTACTGTATTAAAAATAAAAAACTGAAAAATTTAAAACATAAGAACACTCAAGCACACATTTTATTAAGAGCCACCAGAGAGATGTCATCACTCACGTTGTGACCTCTGGAAAACTCCACTATACACTCATAAAGGAATGAGAATGTAAAGACAAAGGATGACTTTGTGTGATTACAAAAACAGTTTTGACCTCATAGACCCCTGGCAGAGATCTTGAGGACCCTTGCAATCCCCGACTGTACTTTGAGAGCCACTCTGATGGAAATAATACTGGTACATCATAGATGATCAATAAATATATAGTGATTGGGTGGTTAGAGGAGGTCTCTCTGAGGATATGACATTTAATTCAGGATCTAAGGGATGAGAAAGAACAATAGTATAAATGCCAAAAACAGAGCATTCAGTTTGTGAAAATTCATCAAGTCGTGGGTATGTACATATCCTATCTAATAAAACAGTAATATGCAAATTGACCATCACTCCAACACACAAGATGGCTGCCCCCATGTGGTCAAAGATGGCTGCCCCCATGTGGACACAAGATGGCCGCGACAAGATGGCCAGCAGAGGAGGGCAGTTGAGAGGGACCAGGTCTGCAAGGGAGGGCAGTTGTGGGCAATCAAGCCTGCAGGGGAGGGCAGTTAGGGGTGACCAGGCTGGCAGAGGAGGGAAGTTGGGGCAACTGGGCCTGCAGGGAAGGGCAGTTGGGGGGGGGACCCAGGCCTGCAGGGGAGAGCAGTTGGAGGGACCAGGCCTTCAGGGGAGGGCAGTTAGGGGTGACCAGGCCTTCAGGGGAGGGCAGTTACAGGTGACAAGGCCTGCAGGGGAAGGCAGTTAGGGGCAATCAGGCTGGCAGGGGAGCAGTTAGGCATCAATCAGGCTGTCAGGGGAGTGATTAGGGGGTGACCAGGCTGGCAGGCAGAAGCGGTTAGGGACAATCAGAAGGCAAGCAGGCAAGCAGTTGAGAGCCAGCAGTCTTGGATTGTGAAAGGGATGTCCAACTGCCTGTTTAGGCCCGATCCTACATGGATGGGGCCTAAACAGGCAGTTGGACATCCCTTGAGGGGTCCCAGATTGGAGAGGGTTCAGGCTGGGCTGAGGGACACATACACCCCCCGTGCATGAATTTCATGCACCGGGCCTCTAGTACATATATAATACATAGACATAGACATATATATTTGGGTCCTTAAACAAAATTTCTACCTCTGAATTTGGGGCACCAGGTGGCCAAACAACAAGTTCTTATTTTCAGCCTTTCATCAAAAAATTGATGCCCTACAACTGAGTGGACTACTTTTCTTTATTCATTTTAAAAATCTGGATTTATTTTTAAATAACTAAATAATATTAATGAAAATTCGAAACACATTAACAAGATAAAAAATCTTAAACTCTAATGTAAGTATTAAGATTTTGCCTATTTCCTTTTTTTTGTTAAAATAGGCATACTTTTACCTGGTACAATTAAATACGATATTGTATCCTGCCTTTTAAAAAATTTATTTATTGAATAAAGAGAGAGAGGAAGGGGGAGAGAGAGAAAACTTGATTGTTGTTCCACTTATTTATGCATTCATTGATTGATTCTTGTATGTGCCCTGATAGGGCTCCAACCCACAACCTTGGCATATCAGGATGATGCTCTAACCAAATAAGCTACCTGGCTGCTTCTTATATTATTGTAACATATAATTTGCTTATTCACTTATTTAATTATACTTAATAATTTATTATCCCCTCCCCCCTCCTACTAGAATATATATTACAACAACAGGGCATGGGTTATACTTATTTTGTTCACTAATATCTTTCCAAGTGCTTAGAATAATACCTGGTACATCACAGATGATCAGTAAATATATAGTGTTGATTGAATGTTGAACATATCACGTATATATCTTTTTATATTGCTGTCATCTTCTAACTGTCCCTTCAAATAGATTCTATTCTTTATTCTTGAGGATAGTAATCCAAAGTAAAAGCCTCCTACTCAATGTTTTATATTTCACACTTCAAGGTACCATCTTATTATTAACTAGAGGCCCGGTGCACGAAATTTGTGCACGTGGGAGGGGGTGTCCCTCAGCCCAGCCTGCACCCTCTTCAATCCGGGACCCCTTGGAGGGATCAGGCCTAAACCGGCAGTCGGACGTCCCTCTCACAATCCGGGACTGCTGGCTTCTAACCACTCGCCTGCCTGCCTGCCTGCTTGCCTGATTGCCCCTAACCAATCTGCCTGCCAGCCTGATAGCCCCCTAACCACTACCCTGGTGGCCTGATTGACGTCTAACTGCTCTCCTGCCAGCATGATCATCCCCAACTGCCTTACCCTGCGGGACTGAGGGTACTGGAGGACTGAGGCTGGATGAGGTGGGGCTGAGGGGAACTCTAGCTGGATGAGGCGAGGCTGAGGGGATTGGGTGCCACCATTCCGTGGCTATAAGCACTGCCATATTGTGGGGGCGTGGCAGTCAATTAGCATATTCCATCTTTATTGGCTGTGGGCATCGCCATCCTTGTGAGGGCATGATGGTTAATTAGCATATTCCCTCTTTATTAGATAGGATACTCTTTGGCTCAAAAATTGGTTCCAAATTCAAATACCTATAAGCTTAAGTAATTACATAAGCTAACATGTGGGCCAGTTAGGGGCAATCAGGCCAGCAGGCAGAGGTGCTTAGGGGTGATCAGGCTGGCAGGGGGGGGGGCAGTTAGGGGTGATCAGGCAGGCAGGCAGGTGAGTGGTTAGGAGCCAGCAGTCCTGGATTGTGAGAGGAATGTCCGTCTGCTGGTTTAGGCCAGTTCCCGGGGATAGGGCCTAAACTGGCAGTCGGACATCCCCTGAGGGGTCTTGGATTGGAGAGGGTGCAGGCTGGGCCGAGGGGACCCTCTCACCCCCGTGCACAAATTTCATGCACCAGGCCTCTAGTCCAGGCATAAAAGGGCAAATATTGTATGACTCCACCAAAATTGACAAATTCATAGAGACAGAAAGTAGAAGGTGGTTCTACTGGGAGCTGGTGAGAAGAGGGAGAGGAGTTAGTGTTTAATTGGTACAGAGTTTCAGTTTGGGAAGATGAAATCTTTAGGGGGATGGATGGTGGTGATGGTTGCACAATAATGTAAATGTAATTAATACCACTAAGGAAACACTTAAAAATAGTTAAAATAGTAAATTTTATGGTATGTTGCATTTTACAAAATTTTTTTTTGAAAAAGGGAATTCACCTCCAATTTAGGACCTCTGCTTAAGCTCGCTATGTAGATTTTGTATCAGCAAACTTTTTTTTTTTTACAATCATTTGTGCAATTACTTGCATATGTGATTACAATGATTTGATCTTTTGTTTTGTGATTCACTTTATGGAATAGGCTGCCACAGAAGCAAATGTATCAAGAGATAAAATAAATACTAGATCAGGATGTTATAGAAGAAATTAAAATGCTGATTTGATCTGGGCTTTTTACCATGCAACAGTTAAGAGCCTTTGAATCCTATTATTCTATGAATGTATTTGATGGCATACAGTCTTTTAGAATAATTTGCCTTCCAAATTCCATTTCTGTAACTACCAATGATTCTATTTGAAATGCCTAACTTCTCTGTGATTTTCTGTCATCCAAATAAAGACACTATTACTTGCAAACAAAATGAGCTAGAATGTGCATTAAGCTCCTTGAACTAATATTGTGTAAGTAGAAAAAAAATAATTATTAATCATTTTAACACCATCCCATGCTATAAAAGACTCTCAACAGAGTACAAATTGAAAAAGAAAAATCCATGAGAGTAATAATAAGATTTTTTTAAATTATGGGGAAGGTAAAGGTATCAAACCAGTTAAAATTTCAGTTTTGTTTTTCTAATGCTCCAAATGAAAATCTCAAAGTTAGTATTCCCATAAACAGAGTCTCCACTTTGGCAAGAAGAAACAAAAATTAGTTCAAAATAATATTATTAAAATGGCAGATCCTGAGTTCAGTTGATTTAAAAAGAAAGAAAGAAAAATCTGATAGATTACAACAAATTGCAGCACGTTCCCAAAGGGTGTCTGACATTTTTATCTCCTTTTTTGCTCCTGTTTGCTTCACTTCAGAAAGGTCTAATTTTAACTGTCAGCAAGAAAATGCTGCACAGCTTTAGCAAATCAAATACTTTTTATCAAAGACAGTCTCTGGGGAGAAGGAAGTTAACTAAAAGATTAGATGGAATTTAATTTTTAATCCAGAAATGTATTCTTAACAGGAGTCCTTTAAATAGCAGATACCATTTTTTTTTTTTTATGACTAATGTGAGTGTTAACCCCAAAGCACATCACCTCCGGAGAAGAGCTCTGTAATTCCTTTAGCAAGATGATGCTAAGGGAAGCCAGCCTTTGTCCAAGCTAACCCACAGGGCACTTACTGAGTTTTTAAAAAGTTGAGAAAAATATAAGTTTTACATCTGGTAGGGCCAAAGGGGTAACAGAGAGGAAAGAAGAGCACAGATTATCTTTTCTTTCTTTTTAATCTGTTACCTGGTGAAAAGAAATGTGGAGGATCATTTCTTTGTGTACCTTGTTTAGTGGATTGGGAGCCTCTAAAACAAGGAAAGATGACCAATTCTAAGATTGAAAAGGCGCGCATTATAAGTCAAGTTTATGGTTTGTTTACTTAGGTAGGAATTAGAAATGCATCTGAAACAGAATAAAGTTTGTCAAACTCTTTAACTAAGGGAGGGAGAATAAACACCTTCATGTTTAGCATCAATAAGGTGATTCTGAATCAAAACAAACAACATTTAATTCAAGTTGCTCATCTATTCTCAAAGTGAAAAGAAAAAAAAAGAATCACCAAACAAACTACCCACTCTCCTCCCTCTCTTTTTACTCCAACCTTTGAACAGTGTGAGGTAGAGAACATTTTTTAGGTAAAACACAGTTGACACTAGCAATTTCACATGGTTAAAGCTTCACATTGCTTTTTCAAATCATGAAATTGTAGACTATCTGAGCACATTATATATAGACTAGTGGCCTGGTGCATGAAATTCATGCACGGGAGGAGAGGAGGATTTCCCTCAGCCAAGCCTGCACCCTTTCCAATCGGGGACATCCCTCTCACAATCTGGGACCACTGGCTCCTAACCGCTCACCTGCCTGCCTGCCTGATCACCACTAACTGCCTCTGCCTGCCTGCCCGATCGCCCCTAACCTCTCTGCCTGCCTGTCTGATTGCCCCTGACTGCCTCTGTCTGCCTGCCTGATCACCCCTAACTGCCCTCCCCTGTCGGCCTGATCGCCCCTAACCTCTCTGCCTGCCTACCTGATCACCCCTAACTGCCTCTGCCTGCCTGCCTGATCACCCCTAACTGCCCTCCACTGCTGGCCTGATCTCACCCCCAACTGCCTGAAAACCCCTCCTCAGCCCCCACCTCAGGTTCTGCCTTCTCATTTCACCCAGATTAGGTTCTGATTGTTCGGTTTCTATGCCAGTCAGCGTCAAAAGCTCTGCTTCCTAGGCAGCCATTGGCTCCTCACAGTTCATCCAGATTTGGTTCTGATTGATCGGTTTCTATGCCAGTCAGGGTCAAAAGTTCCATCTCCTAGGCAGCCATTGGCTCCTCATAGTTTACCTAGATTTGGTTCTGATTGGTCGGTTTCTCTGCCAGTCAGCGTCAAAAGCTCTGCCTCCTAGGCAGCCATTAACTTCTCACAGTTCACCCAGATTTGGTTCTGATTGGTTGGTTTCTATGCCAGTCAGTGTCTCAGGTCCTACCTCCTGGCCTGAACAGATAGGCAGGGCTGATCAGCAGCCCCCGCAGAGGCCTGGAGAGAAAGAGAGGTGTGCTGCTGGCCAGGCCTAGAGAGAAAGAGGCAAGTGTTGATCTACAGCTGCCACGGAGGCTACGGATCAGACCCTGCTTCTCTCTCCAGGCCTCTCTCCAGGCCTGATCCGCAGCCCCCTCAACCATGGCAACCCAGCACTGACTGTAGGACTGACTTCTGGTGTTCAGTCAAGCCTTCAGTCATTATGGTCACTGCTTTTTTATATATATAGATGACCAGGTGTCCCCTTTGTCCAAAGACCATCATATCAACTGTAACATTTTAGGCTATGGGCTTGGTGAAGAGCCATATATGCTCTTGGAAATATGCATGTGGATATATATTTCCTGTTAGAAGAATTCACCATTGTCTTGTTCTGTTACTACAACAACCAATGCAGTAATGTAGGGATAAGTGAAAAGTCACATGGTGTATCAAGATACAATATGATCCTCCACATTTCTTTTCACATGCCTTTGTAAACATTTTGGCTTGCTGTGTGGCAGGCTAGAAGAAACAGACCTACCAGGGCTCAGTCTTGCCCTGTCTAACTTGTGTCTCAGTGAATCCTGAAGAATGTGCTGTGACTCTTAGCATATCAAAGGGAAGGCTCAAGCCTTTGGCATTACTGTGAAATGTAATTTACACACCACTTTGTATGGTAGTAGAATGCTATAGTGTGAAGCTCAACAAATTGAGTCTTCTACGAAGAATGCTCTCAATGAGATTCCAGACCTGCAGTCACACAGAGATGTTCTCAGTTGTTAAGTGATTTACTTTGCGGATCCTTTCCATTTGTCGACCATTTGAGAATAGACTCCCAGTCTTTAGGATTCTAATACCAAGCGAATGGCTAAAATTAGAACTCCTAAACTTGTGCTAAGTGCCTTTCATCTCTATAACTAAAAAATAAAAGGAATCCAGGAGCATTAGAAAGGAGGACAGAGACCTCCCTACTGATTAGATAGAAATTAGAATAGTTTGGTCACTTATTTATTCCTCCTTTAATTCTGCCACTTGGGTGGAAATCCAAGCCACTCTTAACTTCTCTTATTTTAGCAACATATAATCTGGCTAATTTGTTCAAGAATTAAGTTACAAGTCAAACATCTTCTTTTAAGCCTAGGTCCATGTTCTGTTCAAACATCTGGATAAGTTGGGGGAGAGGGAGGAAATATATCGACTCTTTGGAAGACTCATCTCAGAGAGCACAATATCTAAGCAGGTGGAAACACTGCTTGAATAAGAAGCATTAATCTGCCTGCTAATGGACCATTTATTTGCATTTCATTTTCCTTGGGGAAACAAGTTCAATGTCAGTCTTTCTAATTTTGAGTGCAATGTGCATATCTGTTGATATTTAAAGAAAAGAGCTGCACACATCCAGGTATTCACCTCCCTAAGCTACATAATAGGTTTCAAAATAAAAAGATTATCAGCTAAATGATTCACACAAGGTGCAAACATTTATTTGACAAAATGATGAATACACTGCAAATATCTATTCAAAGATTTTAATAAACTGATGGATATGCTAAACATTAAATTGCAAAAGGAGTCCAAAAGTTTAAATTGCATAAAATTCAGAGTTGCATTATTTCAAGGGAATGAATAGGCAAGCCTGCCCACTTAGCTGGTCCAGAGTTCTATGGGTCCAGCTACATGAATCAACACTCCTGGTTCCCTCTAATTTTGTGCCACTAACCTGGTGGTGATTGTCTAATCTGGTTTAAATGTCAATGGGAACAATTCTGGGACTTCCTGTACACAAGCTTCATTCTGAGAATCTCAGCTTTGGCTGGTGCCTCATTCATTTGTATGATTGAGTACATTAGGCAAGAAAAATATTGGAGTTGCAAGGCTGTCCTTTTTCCTGCCATTTCCCAAGATTGAGTTGCCTGCTTTACCCATCCCAATTTGAGAATGCAAGCTAGGCAGAGAATGAAAGCCAATCACCAATTGCATAAAATCCTAATTAGCAGATTCATGGGATTTTATTATCAATACTAGAGGCCTGATGCACAAAATTCATGCAGGAGTAGGCCTTCCTTCCCCCGGCTGCCGGCACCGGCTTCCCTCTGGTACCGGGGACCCAGGCTTCTCTCCAGCCGCCGGCAGGCAACTGGGACCCAGGCTTCCCTTGCAGCCCCAGCTTTGTCAGGAAGGTAGTCCAGAAGGACGTCCAGTCTAATTAGCAAATATGCTTTTATTATTATAGATTCTTTTAAGAGCTCTTAAGGCCTTTGGACATCATATTGGTACTCAAAAGTATATTCTTACTTTCATTTCAATTTTTTTGTAGGTCAACACCCAGTTTTTTAAAAATAGCTAACACATTTGATTTTTGCATGGGTCACTTCAACTCTATGAGGTAAGTTGGCTTGTTATTCCTATTTTAAAGGTGAGAAAACTTGAGGCTCAGAAAAGTAACTAAGTTGATCAAGGTCACTGTATGAGTTTTCGAGGGCTGCTGAACCAAAGTACCAAAAACTTGGTGGCTTAAGACAACCGAAATGTATTGTCTGACAGTTCTGGAGTCTAAAAGTGTGAAGTTAAGGTGTCAGCATCTGAAATCTATAGGGGAGTTCTTCCTTGTCTCTTACTGGCTTCTGGTAATGCCAGGTGTTCCTTGGCTTGCAGAGGCATCACTTCAATCCTCCTTTCAATCCATCATCACAGAGTGTTCTCACTATGTGTCTCTGTGTCTTCAAATGGCAGTCTTCTCATAAACACACCAGTTATATTGGATTTGGAGTCCAGCCTACTCCAGCTATTGATGGACCAATAGTTTAGGTCAGTTCCATAACATTCCAGTGTATTCCTTTTCATACCTTTGAGAATAAGAAGGGACAATTAACATGCATATTGCATCAGACAAGTGAAAAAAATACAAATTAGCACATACAATGATAAAGAGTCCTCTAAACATTTACTAATGCATACTTTTGTTTTCTTTTAATGACTAAATATTTAGTATTTACTGTACACAGGTATTTTAATAAACACTTTAAAAATAAAAGGCTTGGGCCATTTGGTCATTATAGTAATCTGATGAGGCAGGAAATTTTATTGTTCTCATTTTATAAATGTAGATGCTCATGTTCAGAGAAACAGTTGACTTGACCAAGGTCATAAAACTGGGTTTCAGACAATCTCTTAATCATCCTGATCCTTGTCTCTCTCTTCCCAAGATTGAAAACATTGATGATAATGTTAATCAGCATGCCCTAAACCAGTGGTTCTCAACCTTTCTAATGCCGCGACCCTTTAATACAGTTCCTCATGTTGTGGTGACCCCAACCGCAAAATTATTTTCGTTGCTACTTCATAACTGTAATTTTGCTACTGTTAATGAATCATAATGTAAATATCTGTGTTTCCCACAGGTTGAGAACCGCTAGAAGGGTCGCCTAAGACCATCGGAAAACACAGATATTTACATTACGATTCATAATAGTAGCAAAATTACAGTTACGAAGTAGCAACGAAAATAATTTTGCGGTTGGGGTCACCACAACATGAGGAACTGTATTAAAGGGTCACGGCATTAGAAAGGTTGAGAACCACTGCCCTAAACAGTTAAAAAAACAAAAACAGGACCCTGAAATCTAAACCCCAATGTTTTATCGGGGTTGAAGTGAAATCTCATTTGATCGAGATTTTAAAGATGTTCCTCTGAGTCACCCTAACAAAATTATTCCGTTAGAGAAGAAATACTGTATGCTGTCTTATCTAAGCTCTGTCCAATCACAAAAGAGTGATGAACTCTAGGTGTTTAAAGGCTTTCTTTTACACAGGCCTATAAAGGTCTAATAAAATAATAACAACACTTTGAATAAACTATACACAGTTATGCTACAGTCATCCTAAATAATAAAAGCCTAATATGCAAATTGTTCGACGGGGAGTTCAACTGTTCGCTATGATGTGTGCTGACCACCAGGGGGCAGCACAGAACATGGCAGGCGTCAGTGACGTGGCACTGGAGATGCTGCAGGCCCCCTTGGGCCCCGATGAGAGCGGGGCCGCGGCAGGATGGTGGAGCAGGTGAGCGGGTGGCTCCAGGCCAAGGCGGGTGTGAGCAGGGGCCCGATGGCCCTGCAGACTGTGACCAGCAGCAGTAGTGGGAGGCGGGGCTGCCACCGGGCTCCCAGGTGCTGAGGGAGCCAGGCAGGGACCCGGCCCCAATCAATCGCCCGCGGGCAGGATGGTAGAGCAGGTGAGGGGGCAGCACCAGGCCACAGCAGGGTGCCAGGCGGGGCTGCAAGGCTGGGGGCATGAGCTGGGGCTGGAGGCTCAGGGTGTGAGCTGGGGCCCAATCCCTGCAGGCTACTCCAAGGGACCCCACCTGTGCACGAATTGGTGCATTGGGCCTCTAGTATATAATATGGCAGGATAGTGAGGTTACATTTAGGTCCCTCTCTACATATTAGTATAGCTCTTAGCCATGAGTGAATGGTTCAAGTAATATTTATCCTGGTCTTAATAGTCTTCTACCATTTTTTACTGAGCCATCTTCCTCTGTATCATCATAATGGCCTCCTCCAGATACTCTAATTGATAGTTTTCTCCTGTATCACTACTAAAATACTAACTGCAACAAATCTTTATTCTCTCTGTAGCTTCTGAAATTCCGCTAATGCAATATGTGGACATTCTGTGTTAATAATGAGCTCATCTACATACACCTAGTGATTTTTCTTATTTACTTCACTACTGCTAAATGCATTGACTTTATACATTCTCCTCTTGCCTTCTGTGTTTTGGAATATGCTCCACAGACATGCTTTCTTTTTGGTCACTGACATTGAAAAAAAAAGTCTAATTTGGCCACAACCACCTTGGACAAATCTTACTCTTCTAAATGTCTTAGTCTGCCCATTCTCACTAGTTTATATGTGATGAAATACAAAAAATTATATATAAAATTTTGCATAAAATTACTTTCACTGGTTCTTTGATCAATGCTTGATTACTTAAAACTGAATAGACCAAAATCCCATTCTATCTAATAATAGACAAATATGCAAATTGACTATACCTCCGACACACCCACAAGCCACGCCCACCATCCCATCAGAGCGAGTATGCAAATTAACCCAAACCAACATGGCTGCAGCCACAGAGAGCAAGGTTTCCTAGGTAACAGAGGAAGCCAAGCTTTCTGCCTGCCCTTGCCAGGCCTAAGCCTCCACTCAAGCTACAAAGTTTCAATTATAGAAGGTAAACAAATTCAAACAAATGGCAGCAGAATGGAGCTTGAGAGAGCAGGCCAGGGTTGCCGCCGGCAACAGAGGAAGCAAAACTTTCCGCACACCCTGGCCGGGCCCACCCACTTAAGGCAACAAAGTTTCAATTATAACCCCAACACAAATGGCTACAGGCCGGCCTCGGAGGGAGCCCCAGGCTTGGCTCCGCTCCAGGCTACAAAGTTTCAATTGTAGAAGGAAAATAAATTTCAGATACCAGGGCCTCCACTTGGGTTGCCAGGGGGTGTGGCCGGCCTGCAAACCACCACAGGCCCCTCGCTCAGGCCGCCCCACATCCCAAGGGAACCCCCACCTGATCCAGGATGCCCTTCAGGTCAAACCAGCTGGCCCCCACCCCTGTACCAGGCCTCTATCCTATCTAATAAAAAAGTAATATGCAGATTGATCATCACTGCAACACACAATATAGCTGCCCCCATGTGGTCAAAGATCCTGCCCTCATGTGGACACAAGATGGCCAGCAGGAGAGGGCAGTTAGGAGGCACCCGGCCTGCAAGGGAGGGCAGTTGGAGGTGATCAACCCTGCAGGGGAGGGCAGTTAGGGGTGACCAGGCTGGCAGAGGAGAGAAGCTGGGGGCAAACAGGCTGGCAGGGGAGCAGTTAGGTATCAATCAGGCTGGCAGGCAGAAGCAGTTAGGGGCAATCAGGAAGGCAGGCAGGCGAGCAGTTGGGAGCCAGCAGTCCTGGATTGTGAGAGGGATGTCCCAGATTGGCGAGGGTACAGACTGGGCTGAGGGACAACCCCCCTCCATGCACGAATTTCATGCACCGAGCCTCTAGTCCTATATAATAAAAGGGTAATATGCAAATTGACTCTAACGGCAGAACAACCAGAACAACTGATCAACCAGTCACCATGAGGCACACTGACCATCTCTTGGTCCCTTTCTCTGGCCAGCAGGCTCCAATCACCCAATGGCGAACAGGGAGCCAGGTGGCAGGGGACATGGGTGGCACCAGGCCAAGGCCCCTGCCCTGCTGGTCACCCCACACACAGAGGGCAACCCACGGTAGGGGCGGGCCAGTAAGTGGGCGGGAACGCCAACCTCTCGGTCCCTTCCCCTGGCCGTCAGGCTCTGATCGCCCAATGGTGAATGGGGAACCGGGGGGTGGGGGTGGGGGATGGCGGCAGTGGAGGGTAGGGCAGTTGTGGGTAGCCAAGGAAGATGGCCCTGATCACAGGCCAGGCCTAGGGACCATACCCGCGCTTGAATTTCATGTGCTGGGCCTCTAGTTATATAATAAGCTCCATTTCTAAACTTAATTAAATTAGTTATATGTTTTAAACTGTGTTTAGTTAGACCATTTTCTTTTTAAGGACTGCAGATATCTGATAAGACAAACTTAAAACTTAACATTTAGGTCTTGCTCTGGCCAGGTTAATTGGTTGGTTAGAGGGTTGTCCCAGTACACCAAAGTTGCAGGTTCAATCCCCAGTCAGGGCACATACAAGAAGCAACCAATGAATGCATAGATAAGTGGAACAACAAATCAACGTTTCTCTCCCCTTTCCTCTCTCTCTAAAATAATTTTTTTTTAAAAGCAAGCCTTCCTCTTATAAATGTAATACATTTAATTTAGAAATTAAAATTTCATGTTATTTCAAAGATTCTGATTCTACTTATATGCTTAATAAAATTCTCTTACACCCTTTGCTTCAAATAGATAAGACTTTTAAAATGTCTTCAGAGAATTACCACCCAGATTCTTTTGATTTTAATACAAAGATGTCACACAGTTTTCTATTTTATCTCTATTCATATTTATCTTCTCTGAATAGAAGGTCATTTAATTAAGAAAACATATTTCCCATAGAACATGGAGAAGGTTAGTTATAGTTACTCCTCAGTGAAAAATTTAAGACCGGCACATGGGATCAAAGATTAATTTTAGGATGCTTTTATCTGAGTCACATGAATACAACGAACTGTTTTTTTACAAAAATATTTTTATAGATGTTTTTAGAGAGGAAGAAAGAGGGAGAGAGAAACATCTATCAGCTGCCTCGTGCACACCCCCTACAAGGGAATCAAACCCGTAAGAATCAAACCAGCAATCTTCCAGTGCATAGGATGATGCCCAACCCACGAACCACACTGGCCAGGGCTATAACACACTGTTTTTAAAGGTCATTGTGCTAACAGGAGACTCCAAGTTGATACCATATAGCTGGAAGTGATTGTAATAAACTTTGCCTCCTGAGTGTTTATAGCATTCATCAGTCATTCATTCATTCATAATCTCTTTTAATTTAGCACCTTATATCTGTTAACAGAATTCTGTACTTTTATTCAGTTTGCAGATAATTTCCTATCGGCCTTATTTAGATTCTTCAAATTTCTTTACTGCCTGATTGGGCTCTATATTCTGGTCATACTATTTTTGTCTTCTATGTGCTCTTGGACACCTTCAAAGTCATAAAAATAATCACACATTCACTTAATTTTCCTCATAGTTTTATTATGGCTTCATCAAAATATTACTTTATGCTTAACTTACAATTTATTTATTTATTAGCTTACAATTTAAATATTGTGTCCTGTGGTGCTGCTGGATAAAGCAGAGTTTATTATTGCATGGACTCAAATAAGAATCCAATTTTATTACTCTGAAACACTTATGCATCTTTTTAAAGTTTAAAATAGAACAATTTGTCATGCCTTCTAATGTCAAAATCATAAGTAGCTTGTAATTTACCACAATATATTGGTCACAATTTTTTTACATTGTTCTTTCTTTACCTTTTCTGCCTATACTTGTCGTATGCCAGATTAATCCCCAAATAGTATTTCTACTGTATTTAATCTTTACCCTTGTCAGTGCTGATTTAGATAAGTATAAATAATTCACTGGCTGAGGATTTAGTCTACAACTCACATATGCTTGCAAAGCCTGTTCTTAAATTTTGTGACCATATTTCCATATTCACTAATAAGCAGAATGAAAAATAATTAGTAACATATTTGGGTTATCTCTTCCTACAACTCTGTTCCTACATTTTTTTTAAAAAAGTATAATCTTAGACACTAATTTGAGACTTACACTCTCCTGTGGGAACAGTGCTCCCCCACCCCAACCCCCAATCTTTTTTTGAAGCTTCCCAAACATTCATATAGTACTTTTTATATCTCAGAAAAAAGAAAAAACCTCCACAAGCACTTTGACACCTTTTGGAATTTCTAACAGCTTGAAATTCTAATCCATTCAATTCCACATCCATTTGCTATTAAGTATCTTTTCTTCTTAAAGTTACAATTTTGAAGAAAATAGAACTAAAATGAGAATGTACTTTTTTTTAAACATTGGCAATTATACATACTCAAGGGACTAAGAAAACAGAATATATATCCCAAAATGAACTTAACTGTGATACAAATGGTTATTTTCAGAAAGAAACTATAATTATATGTGATATATGATAACTGTACACACATATACTACCATATGTTATAGTGATAATTATGAAACTGCAGGACTTTTCCACAAGATCAATATTATCTAATATACTTTAATTAATTTATTTTCCAGTTACAGTTGACATACAATATTATATTCATTTCATATGTACATCATAGTGGTTAGACATTTATATAACTTACAAAGTCATTCCCCGATAAGCCTAATGCCCATCTATCACCATACATAGTTATTATAATATTAGTGGCCCGATGCACGAATGAAGATTCATGCAAGAATGGGCCTTCGGCCAGACCGGCGTGGCTCAGTGGTTGAGCATCGACCTATGAACCAGGAGGTCACGGTTCGATTCCTGGTCAGGGCACATGCCTGGGTTGTGGGCTCAATCCCCAGTGCGGGGTGTGCAGGAGGCAGCGGATCAATGATTCTCTCTCTCTCTCTCTTTTTCCTCTCCTTTCCTCTCTGAAATCAATAAAAAATAAAGAAAGAAAGAAAGAAAGAATGGGCCTTCGTTCCCCTGGCTGCTGGCATTGCCTTCGCTCTGGCAGGAGCAGCCTTTCCACTTTGGCCTGGAGCTGCCTTTCTGCCTTCCCACGCTGCCCAGAGGCCCGGAGCGGCTGGGGTGGTGCAAAATGTCTGTGTTGTCGCCATGGCAACGACGCAAGCTTCCCGCCCTGTCCCCGGCCGCTAGGGGCCTGCATATGCAAATTAACCCTCCAGCTTTGTTGGGTTAATTTGCATACTCACTCCTGATTGGCTGGTGGGCGCCGCAAAGGTACGGTCAATTAGCATGTTACTCTTTTATTTGGTAGATTATTGTCTGTATTCTCTATGCCAGTGATGGGCAACCTTTTGAGCTTGGTGTGTCAAACTTCGCCAAAAAACTGAGCATAACTCGGGTAGTGTGTCACTTTGAGGAAAAAACTAACTCCAAGACTCTAGTTGCAAATGTTTCATCCTCAGGAGCAGCAAATGTTTCATCCTCGGCATGCAGCCGCGTGTCATCAGAAATGGCTACGCGTGTCAGTGCTGACACGCGTGTCATAGGTTCGCCATCACTGCTCTATGCTGTACTTTACATCCCCGTGACTATTTTTGTAATTGGCCATATGTACTTTTTAATCCCTTCACCTTTTCACACATCCTCCCAACTGATAACCATCAGTTTGTTCTCTGTATCTGTGAATTTGTTTCTGTTTTGTTTGTTCATTTGTTTTTTAGATTCTACATGTAAGTGAAATCACATGGTATTTGTCTTTCTTTGTCTGATTTATTTCACTTAGCATAATACCCTCTTCTAAGTCTATCCATGTTTTTGCAAATGGCCAGATTTCATTCTTTTTATGGTT
The DNA here is from genome assembly GCF_951640355.1 of Cnephaeus nilssonii. Lineage (NCBI taxonomy): Eukaryota > Metazoa > Chordata > Mammalia > Chiroptera > Vespertilionidae > Cnephaeus > Cnephaeus nilssonii. The sequence continues at coordinate 14,414,694 of NC_137083.1, read as the reverse complement.
TAGTAAGATTCCATTATATAGCCCTGACTGGTTTGGCTCAGTGGATAGAGTGTCGGCCTGCAGACTGAAGGGTCCCAGGTTCAATTCCGGTCAAGGGCATGTACCTTGGTTACGGGCACATCCCCAGTGGGAAGTGTGCAGGAGGTGGCTGATCAATGTTTCTAACTCTCTAGCCCTTTCCCTTCCTCTCTGTAAAAAAAATCAATAAAATATATATTTTTTAAAAGATTCCATTATATATATGTAACACACTGTTACTCTTTGTGGAAAAAAACAAAAACAAAAACTTAGCCTGATGGAAGAATGAAACAAAAGAAGAAGCATGAATTAAAATTGCTAAAATGCAGAAGTTTTCTTCTTACTCAATTTTCAGAGAAGAAAAATATTTACTTCTTGTTCTGGAAAATGGCAGTTGTCAAGGTCCTCTTCCTCACTGCCCACAGACTTGCTTTTCCTGTCCCTCTCCATCATTAGGAAAGCTGCTTTAAGACCCTTTACTAGCCAACAAGAAAGTAAGGCAATATCAGTACCACCACTGACATGGTGAGGGAAGAGCAAATTGTTTAAAATTTGGTTTCTCAGCCCACATACAATCAGGCTTAAATCACCTGATTTATGATAGAAGAATTATCAGTCTATATAACACTTCTTTTCTTCCATTTTTCTTTAACCCTCTTTCCAAACCAAGTTTTTTACAAAATCCTCACCTGAGGATATGTTTTTAATTGATGTTTTAAAGAGAAATTGAGAGAGAAACATTAATGTGAGAGAGAAGCATCCATCGGTTGTGTCCCGAATGCGCCCCTACTGGGGATAGAATCCATAATCTTAGGTATGTGCCCTGACTGGGAATCAAACCTGCAACTTTTTGGTGTGCAGGATGGCACTCCAACCAACTGAGCCACCCAGCCAGGGCTTTCCAAGCCAGTTTTTAAGAGGGGATACCTATTTCCTAATTTTCATCAACTGTGAATAGTTTCCATTCTAAATTTATGGTTTATAAAGCAAACACATTATTAGACAATTGTTAGAAAATATTTGTTTATTCCCAAAATCCTAACTAAATTTCCATAATTTTAAATTAAATTTTGCTTTTTTTTTTTAAGTCAAAATCATTTCTTTTGAGTTAGCTCTACACATCGAAAATTGAAGTTTTCCACTGATAACACTTTAAGATTTGTGCCATGGGGAATGAATGTTTGCTGAAAACCAGATCAGTCAGTGACTTATCTCTGTGATTGTTAATTGCAAGTCTGACAATGTTTGCCAATAAGACTTTATTGTAGTCTTGGCTTAATGATGTATTTTCCTATCCTACCTATCTCGGGCAGAATTAAAAGATGCATATGGGAACAGTAAAATTTGAATCAAAGTAATTTACATTTTAAAGATTTTGGATCTTTATTACAATTATAAAAAGCCAATAATATAGTTTATTCTCTTATTTCAAGTCTGTGACTTGTAATCCTATAGCTTGCTGTCCTGATTTATTCTGCAGATTGCTTTAAAAAGGGCAGCATCAGTAATATTCATTTACAAATTACTGTGTCTTGTTGTCAGTATCTTTTAAAATATTATTCTCAGCATATGTGATTCATGGAGACAGGCAGATGGTAAATTTCCCTTTGGCAAAATACATTGAAATTCTTTCATTCTGTCTTCTTTTTTCAAGTTCTTACTGTTGTAAGCTCTTACTGTTACCAAATTGGATGAGAGAATGCTTTTAGGAGTATGGTACTTTGAAGAGAGAAGATAAATTATTTTCTCTTGATTATAGTTCAGTTATGTTCACAGCAGCCGTATATCACTGAAATGTTAAAGGTCACATGCATAGCAGCTTGTAGCATATGCTCTATTCATTTGTTCCACGTTGTTACAGTTATGCATTTAGCTGGCAAGTTAAACCATGCCCTTTGCTGTTAGGTCACCTAGTAGAATTCAGATATAGGAAGCCCCATTGAGTATCACCATTAAAAACCATTCCACAGTCCTGCTGCTGTGGCTCATCCTCCCATGCACCTAGAGGTCACCAGTTCAATTTCCCGCCAGGGCACATGCCCAGGTTGGGGGCTCAATCCCCAATGTGGGGTGTGCAGGAGGCAGCCAATCAATGATTCTCATCATTGATGTTTCTATATATCTCTCCCTCTCCTTTCCTCGCTATGAAATCAGTAAAAATATGTTTAAAAACAAACAATCAAACAAAACAAAAAAACCCATTCCACAGACAGTGAACCAGAGACCAAAATTATCTGGGAGTCAAAACTGAATGATGAGATGGCAGTAGAGTCACCATGTGAAAAGTTTCAAGAAATAAGCAGTATCAACCTTATCAGAAGCCTGAAAGGCCCACCTTTCTCTTTAGAAATGTACTTGGGAACCAATGCTTCCTTGACACCTTCCTGATTTTGTTGGTTAAGGATATAGAAGGTTAAGAATGTACATACATATGAATTGCTGTTGCTCGCTCTGTCTCAGTGCCAAGAAGCTTCCTCTGGTGACTCCCTGGACTTTATTCTGGCTTCAACAAAACCAAAATGGAAGGCTCAAAGGCTTTCCCAAAACAGAAAACATGAACCCTCAACAATCTTTGTTAATGTTTCTGTTTGGTTGTAGATGAGCTTCCTAAAAACCATTAACAGATGACTGATTTACCAGTATTAGGTCTGAAAACTCTTCATAGTCAATAATACTGTATTGCGATAAATATGTATGGTGCCAAGTGGGTACTGGAAATATCTAGGGGAACATTTTGTAAAGTGTTTGATTGTGTAACCAGTATGCTATACACCTGAAACCAACACAAAATATACTGAAAGTAAAGTGTAATTGAAAAATTAATTTAAAAAAATAATTTCGTGAAATATAGTTCCATAGGGATCCCTCATAATCAACTAATCCCTCTGTGTCCCTTCTCCGTCTTTCTCCTTTTTCATTACCCACCTCCCCATCACTTCCCAGCTGCAGGAAGAAGCTGGGGCATGACAAACTGAACATCCCTCAAAATTTCATGATGTATTTTTTACAGAAATAACTACCATAGCTATGACAGTGAAAAGCAGTCAGCCGAAACTAAATAAATAATGAAAACAAGTAAATTAGCTAAATTGGATTTCAGACCAACTGCTGCCTTTGTGCTCTTATCCATCCTCCTAGGATGCAGCTTCGTGTTCAGGGACAGAACTGGGTGAAACCTCTCCCAGGGAGCAACATCCAGGCACCACGCAAGATGGCAGCTCCCCCCAGACAACAAACACCCAGCACTATCTGCCACTAGCGAGACTTCGGGTGAGTACAATGCAGTGAGTCAGGCAGCTGTGAATTAGAATCTTAGGGCTGGGGGGCCCCAGGAGCAGGTGTGCTGCCAACTGAGCAGCTCCAGCCCCTGCTGGGATTTTCCTCCTTGGGTCTGATTCTTCGTTTTGTTTCTCTCCTCTAGTTATAATATTATTGTGCTTTTTGGTGTACAAACGACTCTCCATGTGCCGTCTTCTAAGCCCCAGAAGAATTCTGTGAATTAGGTGTTGTGTTATCCCTAGAGGAAATAGTGATGCTCAGTCATTGGAGACTCAATCAGTTTCAAATACTCAGCGATTGATGGGCCAGGGACTTGAGCCTAGATTTTTGAATCTGTATCTTATGCCATGTTGACCTCCTGTTATTTATATTGGTGGAAACACAAATAGATTAACACCATTCTCACAATTTCTACAAAGCATCAAGGAAATATCTGGTCAAATAAAAGGTAGGAATTGTTCATAACTGGCTTCCTGTGGGAGACTTATTTTATGTAGTAGCTGATTAAAGGTTCTGAGAAGTCCTAAAGGGAAGGAAATCTGTTTCACCTTGCTTTTTCCAGCATTTCCCTAATATTTTAATCCATAGAATAATTTTTTTCTGTTTAATATGCATCAACATGTTGCATAAAACACATCTCAGGTAGCACTGCCAGTAAAATGCAGGTCTTCTGGTTAAATTTGAATTTCAGATTTAAAAAAAAAACACACTATAAAGCTTAAGTATATACCAAATATTATACGGGGCACACTTAAACAGAACAATTATTTGTATTTTTTAATCTGAATTTCAAATTTAACTGGTGTCCCATATTCTGATTTGCTAAATCTGATAACCTTAACCTTGGTCTTTACTAGTTACTGTCTTTCCTTTCTGTGGGTACTCAATGAATAATAAAATGCAAGAAGAGAAATTCTAAAGCATAACTACAATTTTATTTATTCTAGTGTACCATATAATCATTAGAACAGGAAATATGGTGATTAGTGTTATGCAGTAATGAAGAAAATAAATCAGCTATAACATCAGAACCATAGAACAAAGTAATTCTATACTTTTGAAATATAAGTTCAAATTATGATAGCTTTTTTCCCCACAAATGTCCTTTGAGCATTTTGAATCCTAGAATAAACTCATGGAGTAGACCCATAACAAAATCAAGCATAGCAGTTGAAACATGAGCAGCTATGTGACTTGGGCTAAGATATGTCCAGGGCTTCATCTTCCGTGCCTCCTAATTATCTACAGACTAGAGGCTTGATGCACGAAATTTGTGCAAGAGTAGGCCTTCCTTCCCCTGGCTGCCAGCACCAGCTTCCCTCTGGCACCTGGGACCCAGGCTTCCCTCACAGCCCTGGCTTAGTCCAGAAGGATGCCCAGTCTAATTAGCATATTACGCTTTTATTATTATAGATGAATGACCTGCCAGCACCTCAGTCCTGCAGCACTCCCCTCCCAGTGCCATTATATAGAAACCACTGTTGTCTTTGGCTCAGTGCTCTCCTTAACCCCACATATCTAATCACTTTCTAAGTCCCAATCAATCCTAGCTCCAAAATAACTTGTCTTCCCTCAGTGGTAATGCCACCCACACTTCCCATTTGCTGACTCTCCTTATCTTTTACCTATACCTCCAATGGATGGATGCATCCCCCTGCCTCCAATCTCTCCCTCTGTAATCCCTCATTTATACCACTATCAGAGTTGCCTTAAAAATCACAGTTCAAGTGTCCCTCTTCCATTAAAAAACATACAATGTTTCCCTCTGCCCGTATTTGTTTGCTAATGTTTGGCCCACTGGCCAAAGCAAGTCTCATGACAAAGTACAAATGCAAGTATTAGAAAAACAGGCTCTATCTCTGATGAAAAGGGCTGCAAAAGCACATTACAAAGGGGTATATTATAGAGACAGAAAGAATGTGTGGCTATTGGTGACATCGAACATATAAAGATCCTTGACTGAAAGATATACCTGGTACTAAGTCTTTAAACTCACACTTTTTTCATCATACTACATTGCCACTTCAAAATAAAGCATCCCAAAATATGAATTAATTCAACTAACTCTTTTATGAGGCCACACAAATACCAGGAAGCTGGCTTTTGACATCGGACTTTGTTCCTTGTATCTTTGTTTGCTCTCTGTGGCTGCTCTGACTTCCATTTATTTAGCATGAGTGTCTCTGCTTGTTACTTGGACTCTGGGATCTTCCTGTCCTTCCACTACCTGTGACCGTGACTAAGGCCACATATTGTAATTTCATCTCCATAAAAATTTTTTTAAAAAGATCACCAAGACCCCAATTAATACATGTATAAAGAGTATAATTTGTAAGGAGAAGCTTCAAGTAGGTAACAAATACATGGGAAAATGTTCAATTTCGCTAGTAATTACAAAATTCAAATTAAAGCCATTCCATTGCCCCTCCACCACCCTATTTTGCGCCCAGTGGTTTGGTTTGATCCTTGGGGTTTTTAATCAAAAGACCTGGTACCTCAAATGGAGTATAATTTGGAATATTCATTTCAGAAAGCTCTTAGCTAATTTTAATCAAGAGATTCACTAATTACTGTTCTGTGAATCTCTCCTAAGGAAAGAATTCTAAATATGAAACACAGCTGCATGCACAAAGATGTTTGTTATGCAATTATTTATATTACTCTAAGACTGGAAACAACCCAAAGTTTGGTAATAGTTAATAAGAGAACTTAAACCATTGCATGATAACTGGGGATATTATGAACTCAGAACATTACATGACTTGTGTAAAAATAAAAACAATCCTACATAATAAAAAGGTAATATGCAAATTGCATCACTCCGCTACGCCCACGATTGGGCCAGCTGGAGGCGCGGGAGGCAGGACTCAGGGTGGCCGATTGGCTGGCGGGAGGAGCGGGGGGCTGGGACTCGCTCCTCTCACAGGCCTAAACGGCCGGCGCTACGGGAGGACCCATGGGGCCGGCAGAAGGCGCCGGTGGCGGAACTCGGGGTGGCCCATTGCATGGCTGACGGCATCAGTTTTCTGCCAGCAGCAGTTTTCCTCTGGCCACCTGCCGATCGGAGCACCTCCAGCCAGCGCCATTGGCCACCCCGAGTCCCACCCCCAGCCTTCGGGAGGCGCTCCGATCGGCGGGTGGCCAGAGGAAATGGTGCCAGGTGGCCAATCGTGCTGGCTGGAGGGGCTCTGATCGGCAGGTGGCTAGAGGAAAACTGGTGCTGGCGGAAAACTGGTGCTGGCAGCCAGGTGAAGGAAAGTCTATTGCACGAAACTTCGTGCAACGGGCTTCTAGTATGCTTATAAAACTAAGTAAAAGAAATAGCTCATAGAATTTCCATGTTCATATATGTATACACACACACACACACACACACACACACACACACTAGAGGCCCGGTGCACGAATTTGTACACCAGTGGGATCCCTCAGCCTGGCCTGCGGGATTGGGTTGAAACCGGCTGTCCAACATCCCCCAAAGGGTCCTGGTTTGCGAGAGGATGCAGGCCAGGCCGAGGGACCCCACCAGTGCACAATTGAGGCTGGGTAGAGACACAGGAGGTTGGCCAGCCAGAGAGGAACTGCGGGAGGGCTCCAGAGCATGTCCGGCCCATTTCACCCAGTCCCAATCGGCTGGACCCCAGCAGCAAGCTAACCTACTGGTCAGAGTGTCTGCCCCCTGGTGGTCAGTGCACATCATAGTGAGCGGTTGAGCGGCCTTAGCATATCATTAGCATATTACACTTTGATTGGTTGAACAGCCAACCGATTGGCCGGACACTTAGCATATTAGGCTTTTATTATATAGGATACATGTATAACACTATAGAATAAATACTGAATTAAACATATCACAGAGTTAATTATAGCTGCCCCTATACTTTCCATATTATCATTATTAAGCTTGTATTTCTTAAATAAATTAGAATTATGTAATAAAGTTTTCTATTTTATTTATCCTATAAAGTTTTCTATTTGTTCCTTTTTGTTTTTATACTAATACTCATACCTAATCTTTATCATCTTTATAAATTGGTTATTAAATGTTGAGCACATATTGTTTTTTCCATGTTTACTTTGTGTTTAAATTCAATAAGAAATTAGAAATCTAGACAGCTCTTAGGAGCTACTGATATCAATGTATTTAGGATTTACAGTTCTCAGACATTAACTCTCAATATTAATCTCATAATGTACATCCCCAATTTATGTATAACTAGTTGGCAGTGGCATGGAATAAGATTTGTGATAAACTATAAAAATAAAAGCTGTGGTACACATACATGATGGAATACTATGCAGCTGTAAAAAAAGAAGGATCAATTGCCCTTTGAGACAACATGGAGGAATCTGGAGAGTATTATGCTAAGTGAAATAAGCCAGTCAGAGAAAGACAAATATCACATGATCTCACTTACTAGTATATGTGAAATCTAAGGAACAAAATAAACTTATGAATAAAATAGAACCAGAAACATGGAACAAACTGATAAATCTCAGAGGGAAGGGCAGGGGAAGATTTAACAAAGAACTTATATGTATACTAGAGGCCTGGTGCATGAAATTCGTGCACGGGGCGGGGGGGGAGGTGTCCCTCAGCCCAGCCTGCACCCTCTCCAATCTGGGACCCCTCGAGGGATGTTCAACTGCCCGTTTACAAGGATTGGGCCATGAGGGTGTGGCCAGCCTGGGTGAGGGGCTGAGGGCTGTTTTCAGGCTGGCCACACCCCCTTTAGGGTGGGGGTCCCCACTGGGGTGTCTGGCCAGCTTGGGTGAGGGGCTGATGGCTGTTTGCAGGCTGGACACACCCCCGGCGACCCAAGCTCCCAGCCCCTCCTTTTTTTCTTTCTTTCTTTTTTTTTTTTTTTCAGCACCTCCTTGAGCAGAGGCCAGGGCCGGCTGGAAGCAGGTATCTGGGATTTATTTATCTTCTATAATTGAAACTTTGTAGCCTTGAGCGAAGGCCAGGGCCAGCCAGGGCAGGTGGGAAGCTTGGCTTCCTCCAATACCGGGAGCAACCCAAGCCTCCTGCTCTCTCCAGCTCCGTGGCCGCTGCCATCTTTGTTGCGTTAATTTGCATACTCACTCCTGATTGGCTGGTGGGTGTAGCGGAGTGATGGTCAATTTTCATGTTTCTCTTTTATTAGTGTAGATATGTATTGCTCATGGACACAGACAATAGGGTGGTGAAGGCCTGGGGTGGGATAGGAACCAGGTAGAGGGTGGCAATGAAAAAGGAGGGAGGACATCTGTAACACTCAACAATAAAGATAAAATAAATAATGCTATTATAAGAGGATATATTTAATGAGGAAAGATTTAAAAATCATGTAAAAAATTTTAAAACCTGGAAAATATTTGGATATTTTGAATTTTTTCATGTAACTAATTCCTTACCTTTTAGAGTTAGAGGGTTTTACTGTGTATACTTCTCTATTCTATCTCCAATGTATATTAACTTCTGCCTTTCCAGACATCTTTAACCATCAGTTCCCTGAACTGTACCTCTGATAATCTATTTTAGAATAAAGTTCAAAAATAACAAAAAACTATGCACTGTATTCTAAAATAGAGAAAAACTGCCAAAACCGGTTTGGCTCAGTGGATAGAGCATCGGCCTGCGGACTGAAAGGTCCCAGGTTCGATTCTGGTCAAGGGCATGTACCTTGGTTGCGGGCACATCCCCAGTAGGGGGTGTGCAGGAGGCAGCTGATCGATGTTTCTCTCTCATCGATGTTTCTAACTCTCTATCCCTCTCTCTTCCTCTCTGTAAAAAATCAATAAAATATATTTTTAAAAAAATAGAGAAAAACTGACACCACTAAACTGGATGCCCAGATCCTATATAATAAAAGCCTAATATGCTAAGTGTCCAGTCATCCGTTCAACCAATCAAAGCATAGTATGCTAATGATATGCTAAGGCCACTCAACTGCTCACTATGACGTGCACTGACCACCAGGGGGCAGACACTCCGACTGGTTGGTTAGCTTGCTGCTAGGGTCCGGCAGATAGGGACTGGGCAAGATGGGGTGGACATGCCCTGGAGCCCTCCCACGGTCCCTCCCCTGCTGGCCAACCTCCCGCATCCCTCCCCACCCTGATCATTCACCAGGGGGGTCCCCCGGTCTGGCCTGCGCCTTCTTGCAATCTGGGACCCCTCAGGGGATGTTGGAGAGCCGGTTTCAGCTTAATCCTGCAGGCCAGGCCAAGGGACCCTACTGGTGCACAAATTTGTGCACCGGGCCTCTCGTATATAATAAGCTTATTGCCTTGATGAGCTTGGTTGTATAATTTCCAATAATATTTGCCAAGGTTACATGAATAACACAGTAGATCCAGCTGACATACTGAGAAACAGCAAGTGTAGTGAGCTCTGGGTTCTGAGTGGTAGGTAACAGATTCACTTCCCCTTTAGTGTCAATCAGGGGGCTTATTGTGGCAGATAGGTAGCCTGTAACATCATTAGAGGAGCTCTAGAAAGAGACTAGAACAGTGATTTTGAACCCATGTGCCGCAAGAATTTTTAAAGCATGCAATACCTGGCTATTTAGTCAGGGGCACTGACCTCTTTTCACTTTGTCAAGTAAAAAAATGACAACAGCCAACACAACAATGTCAGAGAGGTGAAGCAGGGTCCTTTGGGCTTCTTGAAGGTATCATTAAGACAGATGTGACTCTACTAAGAGTTATTTCTCTATCAACCATAATAGAGCCTTTTTTTTTCTTGGTAATCATCTCATCAAGTAGGTGTCTTATTTACTATCATTTCTCTATTTTTTTGTAAATGAGATGAACCTCAGTATTTCAATTGACATACCTTGAGACCTTTTAGAAATGCAACTTCTTGAGTCCTACCCCAGATCTATGGCCTGGGACACTATGGAGGTGGGCTGGCTGTAATACACACTCAAGTTCAAGAACCATGGCTCTATTGGTGCAATGAGGGGGAAACATACAAATGTAAAACACTAAAGAGAACTAAGGATAGTTCTGCTAACACATCGTGAAATCTTGAGTAGACCCTGCTTGTCACCTTTATAATCTTCATTCCTACCCTCCCTCTGGTCTTCCTCAGCTAACCCGCTGGTTCTTTACCTTTTTTTCAGCAACCTTTTGCCTCCTTCTCTTCCCTTTTCCATCACAAAGAAACACTCTAACCTACTTAACTCTCCTGGGCCAATTGTTGATAATGTGGTCCACATGGCGAAGAAAGAGCCAGTTAGTCCAAATGCATTTTCCTTTCACTGAACAACAACAACAAAAACAGTTAACTGGCTGTTTAGTCATGTAGGAACCTCCACACACAAAGCCCACTTATTTGGCTGAATTTTTCACTTTCCAATTGCTTATGTTGGTGCTGTGTAGACAAAACCTCAACTAATTACTCTGTAGGTTGCTGGCTCCAACAGTGTCAACAGAATGTGGAAGTCCCACATTGGAAGATGCAGTAAATGGGGTTCCCGGAGGAAGAAATCATCAATGGCTTTTCCCTAAATTTGGGTTCGTATTTATTTCTAGTAAAAGCTCCCAATGAAAATTGCTGTGTGCACTTGCTGACAAACACACTGAAATGAACAGAGCATCATTACTTGGCCCAGTACAATTTTCGCTCCCGTAGCTCTTACTCATATAGCATTTTCTTCATTTACCAGAACTTTGTTTTTTTAATCACTAGATTGATAGAAATAAATGTGGAATCTCAGGAATAAAGAAAAAGCTTGAAAACAAATAGCTAAGTGTTGCATTTTTATCACTCCCATTGATAATCAGTGTGTTTCATTCAGTTTACAACCAATTATTGTGATGTAGCTATACTAGTACAAAAGAAAACTCCCTTTAAGCTACTTGAGGTACTAGAAAGAACTTTTAAAATGTCACAATTTAAACAGATTTTTATTACGAAGATTATGTACAATCAAGTATCAATTTTATTTGGGCAGTTGTCAAGAATCCTCAAAAACATTGTCAGGAGAGTTTAGGGCTGTGATATATGGAGTCGTTTTATTTCTGACAATGTCTCTCTGGTTTAAAATGTCTTTAGCACTGATGGACTTATCAATCTTCTCATTTCTCTCAGGTCTGTTTTCTAACTCCCCTCAGGGGCACTGACTTCCCTTCCTGAAGGGTCCGAGGCCACATTTCCTTGGTCATTCTTGACAAAAACAAAGGATTTAACAGCTTCCCATCTCAGTACTGATTTCTGGGCCCCTGTGGCTGCCCTGAATTAAAATTCTGGCTTTAGGGACGTAAGAGAGGGCTTTCCCCTAAATTTGGGCCCATGTTTATAATAATCTCAGGCTGGGCTCCTGACAAATTTGCTTTTACTCTCGATTGAGCCACATCTGGGCTAGCTTTGAAAACAACACTGATCTATGTCCATGGGCAAGGCACCTGACCTCTTTCAGTTGCAACATTCTCATCTGTCAAATGGGAATAATAGTCATATCTTTCTCATAGGGTTTTGTGAAAATAAACTGAGATGATAATATATGAAAAAATACAAAAAAGCCCCATAATGCAAATTTCAGATATAACACATTGACTATTGTATCCCAGGTCCTGGAACTCCAGCTGCCTGGCTACTGCTTGGACTGGCTCAGATAATTTAATCAACCTCACAGTAAAGAAACTGGTTACGTGGTTAAAATTTTGAGACCCCCCCACTTATAATCTTATACTCAACAATGCCTGAAACATAGCAAACCTTTATTAAATGCTTACCAGTTAGTTTTCTAGTGTTCAAAATACATGTGGCCCCTTCCTTTCCTTCACTCCGAGTCACAAGCAGTGAAGAACAGGATAACCAGAAAGAGAATCAAAGGCCAAGGCTGGCACAGGTTGAGCAACAAAATAGATAAGGAGAGTGTTAGATCATAACCCACACAATAAAACAAATACCCATTAGTCCATGCAAGTGCAAATAAATAATTGAGTGTATAAATAAATAAAGAAGGGCAGCTCTTCTTTACAGAAGCATTCCAATCAATAATGCGTAATAATTGTTGTAGACAAGATCCTCCAATGAATGCCAGATTAGTGAGCAAAATTGGAGGAGCAACAGTCTTCAAATATCTCCCCCAAGGTAGTTATTATTAATTGTAAAGGACAAAAAAATAGTGAAGAGGCCCAGCAGATACCACCTTCACCAGGTAATTAAGGGTAACATTGCCAGAATTAAGACATACTGACATCCCATGCCCCCTGACATGATGCACTGAGAGGGAAACCTTCTGTTGTATTCTTCCCCAAACTACATAACCCCAATCTCATCATGAGGAAACATCAGATAAACCCAAATCAAGGGGCATTATACAAAATCACTTACCAGTGCTCTTCAAATTAGTCCAGACCATGAAAGACAGGGGAAGTGTGAAGAACCATCACAGATTGGAGGAGCTCAGGAGACATGACAGTAAAATGTGGATCCTCAGTTGGATCCTGGACAGAAAAAGGACATTAGATGAAACACTGAGAAAATAGAAATGAAGTTTGTACTTTATATCCAGCATCAATTTCTTAGTTTTGATCCTTGTACTATGATTATGGAAGATGGTAACATTAGAAGAAGCTGGGTGAAAGATATATGAAAACCAGTACTATTTTTGTAATTTTGAGAAGCTTAAAATTCTTTCAAAATAAACATTTTAAAAAATTAGAGGGCAAGGCTCTTTGTACTACTACTTAAAGTACACGAGAATAAGCATTTAAAAACTTTTATCAGTAATTTTAGCTCTGTTGGGTTTAAAAATTTTTTAATTGGGGCTTCTTTTTTAAAAAGATAATTGAGGAAGTATGATGGGAAGAGTTCTGCTGTGTCTTCTCTGGGAAGATTTGACTTGACTTCATCTTTTCTGGGAACAGCTCAGCCTTCTTGCACTTACATATTGGTACCTAACACCAGGAGTACACTGAAAACGTTCCTTGACGGCTACAAGAAACACTTCTAACTTGAAAAAGATAAGATTCAAATCCATATTTCTTTAGAAATGTTATGTTGCTAGTTTTATTTGATCTTCATTAATCCTATAACTAATCACTAATGTTTATGTATTATGTATTTTTTTTATCTTAAAAAAAAGAGTATGCAGCCCAGCCGGCATGGCTCAGTGGTTGAGCATCAATCTACAAACCAGGAGGTCAGGGTTCGATTCCCGGTCAGGGCACATGCCTGGATTACTGCTCAATCCCCAGTGTGGAACGTATAGGAGGCAGCTGATCAATGATTCTCTTTCATCATTGATGTTTCTATCTCTTTCTCCCTCTCCCTTCATCTCTGAAATCAACAAAAATATATATATTAAAAAAATACTATGCAATAAAGATTTCTTAAAGAATTAGAGTCAGACCCAAGCCTAGAATTCTTTCTTTTGTTTTAAAAATCTTATTCCAGCACTTAATTTTTGACAGATATAACTAACTTTTAACTCTAAGAATACAATAGTCCAAGTAGAATTTGGATCTCCAACTTCATCAAAAATAGTGCATGTATTTAGTGTTGAAATTATTTTTTCATAATTTGAAGCGCAGTGTTTTAGCAGTTGTATTCATAGAAGAGATAATAAAATTTCAGTGTTCCTTTCCCCTCCTCTTCTTATTCCTCTTCCACTTCCGCTGCATAAGTTGAAAGCATACCATATCAAATAAAAACTTTGCCCTCTGTTGTAAAGTAATAAAACCAGGCAGTGCTCTTGGTGGTCCCTGATCGGTTTCTTGCTTCAACAGTGTTTGGATGAAACAGACCCAGGGACGCCTCTTCTTCCAGTCTCCGACCACCCTCCTGTGTCTCATCCAGTCACCACCTTCAGAACCACCTCTGGGACCAGCCAACACACTGGGTTTTTTTCTACCTTAACTCCTTATTGCTGAACAGCCATGAGCTCCCAAATTCGTCAGAATTATTGCACCGAGGTGGAGGCTGCAGTCAACTGCCTGGCCAACCTCCATCTGTGGGCCCCCACACCTACCTCTCTCTGGGCTTCTATTTCGACCATGATGATGTGGCTCTCGAGGGTGTGGGCCACTTCTGCAAGTTGGCGGGGAAGAAGCATGAGGGCGCTGAGCATCTCTTCAAGTTGCAAAAGAAGCACAGTGGCCGTATTCTCTTCCAGGATGTGCTGAAGCCTTCCCAAGACGAGTAGGGCAAAACTCAGGATGCCTGGAAGCTGCCCTGGCCTGGGAGAAAAACCTGAACCAGGCCCTTTTGGAGCTGCATGCCTTGGGTTCTACTCATGCAGGCCCTCATCTCTGTGACTTTGTGGAGGACCACTTCCTGGATGAGAGGGTAAAACTGATCAAGAAGATGGGCGACCACCTGACTAACATCCGCAGGCTGGCCGGCCTCCAGGCTGGGCTGGGCGAGTATCTGTTTGAAAGGCTCACCCTCAAGCATGACTAGGAGCCATTGGAGCCCAGAGGCTTTTCAGAGGCCACTCTGCATTCCTTTGGTGTCTCTGGCTTTTACCTGAGCCTCATCCTGAAATTAGTCATTCTTTTAACCACCCTGAAGCCCTCTCTCATGCATCAGACCAAATGAAACAATAAAGCTTGTTGCAAAGGAAGGAAGGAGGGAAGGGGAGGGGAGGGGAGGGGAGGGGAGGGGAGGGAAGGGGAGGGAAGGGAAAGGAGGAAGAAAGGAAGAAAGGAAAGAGAGAGAGAGAGAGAGGAGAGAGGGGGAGAGAGAGAGAGAGAGAGAGAGAGAGAGAGAGAGAGAGAGAAAGAAAACCAGCCCAGCTGGCGTGGCTCAGTGGTTACACATCAACCCATGAGCCAAGAGGTCACAGTTCAATTCCAGTCAGGGCACATGCCCAGCTTGTGGGCTTGATCCCCAGTAAGGGTATGCAGGAGGTAGCCGATCAATGTTTCTCTCTCATTGATGTTTCTATCTCTCTATCACTCTTCCTTCCTCTCTCTTTAAAATCAATAAAAACATTTTTTTAAAAAAGAAATAAAGCCAAGTGTTGATTAATCCCACCAATGTAATCAGACCCCAGAAATTATATTGTGGAAGCTACAGATTCATATGCCTACTCCCCCCCCCCCCCCCCACACACACACACACACACTTCTTCTAGTAAGACAACCTCTCTCTTATATGAAGAACCAATCTCCATGTTTGGGGATTGGAAAGACACCCAACCTTAGCCCATCAGGATCACTCCCAAGATTTGTGCTGCATTCTTTCTCTCTGGAAATATAGGCTATAAAGCAGAATATATCCCTGGGCACCATATGATGCCATGTAATTTACCAGGGAGAAGAAATTTTCAGAGAATAAAACCAACACAGGAAAAAGCAAATTTGGGCCATAGAGAGAGAGAGGAGATTGGAGTGGGTAGAAAGTGGAAAAAGAATGAGAAAAGAGAAACTTAGAGACAGTGTAGAAGAAAGAGACAGCCAGAGAGACCAAGGTTTGAATGAACATTTGCCATTTGATCCTCCAAATGTCTTCGCTCTAAAGTCTTCGCTCTTCTGGACTCTTCAGCTACATGCGCAAAGGTTTCTATTTTCTTCAGCTAGATGAGGTGGTCATCCTGTCACTGTGAAAAAGAATCACCTTATTAGTCAATCCTACCTAATAAAAGAGTAATATGCAAATTGACCCTAACTCCACTACACCCACCAGCCACGCCCACCAGCCCATCAGAAGCAAATATGCAAATAAACCCAACCAAGATGGCTACAGCCACAGAGAGCAAGGTTTCCCAGGCAACGGAGGAAGCCACACTTTCCGCCTGCCCTTACTGGCCTAAGCCTCCATTCAAGGCTACAAAGTTTCAATTATAGAAGGTAAGCAAATCTAAACAGAAATGGCGGCAGCTACGGAACTGGAAAGAGCAGGAGGCAAGGGTTGCCCCAGCAATGGAGGAAGCAAAGCTTCTGCAGCCCTGGCTGGCCTAGGCCTCCGCTCCAGGCTACAAAGTTTCAATTATAGAAGATACATAAGTCCCAAGAGAAATGGCTGCTGGCCACGGAGCGAGCAGGAGGCTTGGCTCCGCTCCACGCTACAAAGTTTCAATTGTAGAAGATACATAAATCCCAGATACCAGGGCCTCTGCTTGGGTCGCCAGGGGGCGTGGCCGGCCTGCAAACCACCACAGGCCCTTCACCCAGGCTGCCCCACACCCCAAGGGAACCTCCACCCTGATCCGGGACACCCTTTAGGGCAAACCAGCTGGCCCCCACCCATGCACCAGGCCTCTATCCTATCTAATAAAAGAGTAATATGAAAAAAAAAGAGTAATATGCAGATTGACCATCACTCCAACACACAATATGGCTGCCCCCATGTGGTCAAAGATCCTGCCCCCATGTGGACACAAGATGGCCAGCAGGGGAGGGCAGTTGGAAGGGACCAGGCCTGCAAGGGAGGGCAGTTGGAGGTGATCAACCCTGCAGAGGAGGGCAGTTAGGGGTGACCAGGCCAGCAGAGGAGGGAAGTTGGGGGCAAACAGGCTGGCAGGGGAGCAGTTAGGCATCAATCAGGCTAGCAGCGGAGTGGTTAGGGGGTGATCAGGCTGGCAGGCAGAAGCAGTTAGGGGCAATCAGGAAGGCAGGCAGGCGAGCAGTTGGAAGCCAACAGTCCTGGATTGTGAGAGGGATGTCCGACTGCCCGTTTAGGCCCGATCCCACCAGGGCAGTCGGACATCCCTCAAGGGGTCCCAGATTGGAGAGGGTGCAGGCTGGCCTGAGGGACACCTCCCTTCTGTGCACGAATTTTGTGCACCGGGCCTCTAGTTATATATATAAAAGCCTAAGCAACCAATACGACCGGAACATCCAGAACGACCAGTCAACCAGTTGCTATGATGCACACTGACCACCAGGGGGCAGCTGCTCAACTGCCCCCTTGTGGTCAGTGCGCTCCCACAGCCAACCTCCCACAGCCCCTCCACCCAGCCAGTCGCCCCCTGATAGGCCTTGATCACCGGCCAGGCCGAGGGACCCCATCCGTGCACGAATTCGTGCACCAGGCCTCTAGTACCTCAATAAAGCTGGGAGAAAATATAATTTACAATTTTTTGATATTTTTTTATTGATTTTAGAGAAAGAGGAAGAGAGAGGGTTAGAGAGATAGAAACATTGATGAGAGAAAACCATCGATTGGCTGCCAGCCTACAACCCAGGCATATGCCCTGACAGGGTATGAAACCACAACCTCCTGGTTCATGGGTCATCACTCAACCACTGAGCCACACAGGCTGGGCTATAATTTATAATTTTTTAATGAGGCAATAAAGGAATGGTATTGATGATAAAGTGGTGTTTTTTTTAAGTAAACATTTGATGAGTATATTCACCTTATGTTTCTAATCAGATAAAGGAAGAAACTAAGCTCTATAGCAACCTTCCTTGCCTTGACATTTGGACATGCCCTTGACCATGCAGTAGATTAGGTTGTGAAATCTAAATTGGAACTCAATTACAATCTTTCTTCCATGGCTCTTGCTACAGAGAATTCCAAAAAGTAAAGTTGACTCTCTGATGTAGTTTCTCTTCAGCGTGCTCCCATACAGGTTCTCATTGCTTGGTATGTGCAAGGGAGAGAAAAATAATCTGATACATTTTAATGTTTAAAGGTTAATTAACTTTCATTTTATTCCTTCCAGTAAGATAACCATTTTTCATAAGGGTTAGCACCAATACTTAATCTAAAAAATTGCTTATCTAATGGTGAAATTACAAGGACTATATGTATAGATGAGGAAGATAGTTTGTGTCAAGGAAATTATTCTCCTGTTCATATGGGGAGATGTAAATGTGACATTTTAGGTACCAGAAGGTTGTGCTCTTGTTATATTATTAAAAATCCAGATATGTGGTAATGCAGGATATCAACTCATTCTTTGTTTCTTAGAGCAGAACAAGGTACATAATTTCACAAAAATAATTTACAATTACTTCTGCCAAGTTCCTTCAAAATCCAGACACATTAATGTCCCAATTCCCCTTGACTTACTGCCCTCACAGACTTTTACCAGCAGGCCATTCTTTACTATCTGGGCACATAAGAGATCAGAAAATGAATGTTTGGGCCTTAAATCTGAACTGTGCTTAATTAAAGTAAAATCATGTATATGATTTCTGTTCATTCAAGCCACGAGGCATGCCAACAGGAAACTAAGCAAATGGCTGATTTACACAATTAAATAATCAAAACATCTAGTGAAAATAAAAAGATCATTGACAAATCTGAATTTCTGGAGTTGAAAGATAATATAGATATTTTTTGGACATATTTTCATGATGTACTTTTCAGTGAAAATTCCCTTTCAAATGCTCTTCCCTCTTCTTGATCTCTCTCTCTTTTTAAAATCCCTCTCTATTTTCTGTTTTCATTTTTCTTTTTCCTTCCATTGTCCCCTCTTCCCACCTCCTCCTTCAGTCAATTAGTTGCTTTGTATTTACTGGGAAGCTAATTGGTTCCAGGCACTGGACTAAATACTGGGGATTAAAGATGAAAAGGCAAAGTGCCTGCTATAGTACTTTTCAATTGCTCAGTAACAAACTACAGCAAATTTAGTAGTTTAACCCAACATTCATGGACTAGCTCCCAACTCTGTGTCAGAAGTCCATCATGGCATGGCAGGAATCTCTGCCCAGGATCTCACACAGTCAGACCCAGGTGTCAGCCAGGCTGGGACTTCAGGGACAGCTTCTGAGGACAAGTCCAGTTGCAAGACCATTCATGATTTTGGCAGAATTCTGTTTCTTGTAAATCTGACGTTCTGGTTTCTTTACTGTCATCTGGGGCCTCTCTCAGCTCTTAAAGCCACCCACATTCATTTTCAAAGGGCTCCTCCATCTTCCAGCTAGCAACAGTGTGTTGAATAGCACTCATGCTTTTTATATCTCTGCTTCCTCTTCAGAAAACTCTCTACTTTTAAGGGTTTATGTCAGTGATTTTAGCTGGTATGCCATAAGAATTTTTAAAACATGCAATATCTGACTATTTAGTCAGGAGCAAGTACTTTTCCCATAGATTGTCAAATAAAAAAATGACAACAGCCAACACTACAATAGCCGTGCAGTGTGAATCAATCAAACTTATACCTATTTTGGGGGCAGATCGGCAAAAAAAAAGATTTTTTTGGTGTGCTGCAGAATTTTAGTAATTAGTTTTGTGTGCCATGAGATGAAAAAAGTTGAAAATTGCTGGTTTATGTAATTACCAGAAACTGAATTCTGCCAAAATCATAAACACACTTGCAACTGGTCTTGTCCTCCCCTGAAGTCCCAGCCGGGCTGACACCTGGGTCTGACTGTGTGAGATCCTGGGCAGAGATTCCTGCCATGCCATGATGGACTTCTGACACAGAGTTGGGAGCTAGTCAATGGATGTTGGGTTAAGCTACTAAGTTTGTGGTAGTTTGTTACATTGAACCGCCCCAGCTAATCCAGTGTAATTTTCCTATAAAACAAAACATAAGTCAGGAGTGATAGCTTATCATATTCACAGATCACCAGGACTTGACCAGGACATTGTAGGGGTCCATTGTAGAAATTCTATCTATTACATCTACCATCTAGGTGCTCGTAATCTAGTGGGGACAGACAAACAACAGCATCACAATAAGATAACTGTACAAAGAGAGTGGGGTAAATAAAATGTTCTATGTATACACAATTTAATATTATTCAGTCAGGCTACAATATAGATGAACCTTGAAGACATTATATAAGTGAAATAAGCCAAACACAAAAAAGACAAATGTTGTGTGATTCCACTTATATGAGGTACTTAAAATAGGCAAATTCATAGAGACAGAGTAGAATAGAGGTTACCAGGGGCTGAGGGAGGGGGTAGTGGGAGTTGGTGTTTAATGGGTCAGAGTTTCTGTTTGGGATGATGAAAGCGTTCTAGAAATGCATAGTGGTGATAGCCGCACAACATTGTTAATGTACTTAGTAGCACTGATGTACACTTAAAAATGGCTTAAACTGCAAGTTTCATGTTATATGTATTTTGCCACAGTAAAAGGAAATTAAAATGTTGAAAAAAAATAGAGTGGGGGCATAGAAACAGAGCAGCATAATCTGCTCCTGAAAGATCAAAGTGCCAGATTGGGTCGGAGATATCAGATGCCTGTGGGCGAGGGGGAGGGTGTGGCCTGCGCTGTTGGGAGGTGTAGTGTCATAATTTCAGTTCCCTTTTTGGCCATCTTGAGCCTACAATAACTTGTTCATTTTGTCTACTAGTAGATATTGCCTTCCTTTCTCACACAGGCTGCCTGGAAAGAAAGCCTTATTTAGTCATCATTGGTTGCCCTAAAGCCTGAGTGTTGGTGGTAGAGGTGGGAATGACATAACTGCTATTTGTTAATGTCACACTGGTGACCCAAGCTCACCATGTTTCTAGGAAATAAAAGAGAAGGAAACACAGAGACTGAACACTATTCTACACTGGGCTCTGCACTTCCTCACAGAGCATTGATGTCTCACAATAACTCTGCCAGTGTATCCCCAGTTTTATCAATACAGTAATTGAGGTTTTGAGAGTTTAGATAATTTCTCCCATGTCAGGTAGCTAGGAAGGTGAAGCGCCTTCCCACATCAGAGTCTTGTTCCCTCTACCTTGAGTGTCTGTCTTCTTGCTCAGCATTATCATCACCGCCACCCAGCCACACACACATCTGCTTCACATTCTCCATCTACTTCTTATCCCTTATTAAGCAGGGTTACCATGTTCAGATGTATAGACTGTGTTCTGCAAAAGACCCAGGAGCATGATTCACATAGATTACAATGTATAGCGCTCAACTTGCACAAACACACAAGGCAAGCCTCTCTTAATGTTTGGCTTAGGGGTTACTTCTCTAAATATGTAGATCATAATGCTTAATATGCCTGTGGTATCTGCAGAGCCACATTTTGTACTAGATGACTGTACTGAATTGAATAATGCCCCCCCCCCCTAAAAATCCACCTGGAACCTCAGAATATGACCTTACTTGAGGATAGAATCTCTGAAGGTGTCATTAGTTAAGATGGGGTCATACTGGATTAACACGTTAAGCGCCCAGCCTGTTTTGTCTCCTGGACGGAAAGTATAGTGTCAGTCACCGGTGACTGACTGGGCGCTTAATGTGTTAATGTAGGCCCAACATTTGAATGACTGGTATTTTTATAGGACAAAGGAGAAAGATTTAGACACAGAGACAGAGGAAAAATAGGAGAAAATAGGAGAAAAGAAGGCCATGTGACAATGGAGGCACGGATGGGAGTGATGCATTTGCCAGTCAGGGAACACCGCAGATTGCTGGCAACCACTAGATTTTAGGCAGAGGCAAGGAAGGATTCTTCCCTATAGCCTTTGGAAGCAGAATGGCCCCGCAGACACTTCTATTTCAGACTGGACTCCACAACTATGAGCAAATAAATTTCTATTGTCTTAAACCATCCAGTTTCTGACACTTTGTTACAGCACTCTTAGGAAACTCATATAATAATCTTTCTTATAACATCTTAAGGCCAAGTTAATGCTAAGTACTATGACAAATAAACCTCAGATTTTCAGTAGCTTATTAATAGAAGTTTGAGACTATGTAGTTATAGACTACTGCAGGTTTCCACATATGTTGGTGGCTATCTTCCACATGGTGATTCAGTGACCCAGGCTCTTATTATCTTGTATCTCCACTATTGTCTGTGGAAGGAGAGAGTTTGGGACACATACCCATTTTAAACGCTGCAAAGTTCCTTGTCCAATAATTTACACATAGTTTGGATTTAATACATATTATTTGTGTGTGTGCCTATACGTCTGAATGAATTAGGAAGCATTCAGAATAAAGAGTTATGGTAGCTATAATTTTAATGTAAGTGATCATATCGGCCAGATTCAACTGTAGTGTGTGTGTGTGTGTGTTTATGAGGTTTGTACAGTGACATTTTCTATTTGTAAAGAAATCAGTCACCTCCTAATTTTTAGCATCTGTCATGCTCTGCATTCAACAGTGCAAAAGGACTACGTGTCAGAGGAAGTGATGGCTCTCTAGTTACATGCAACTTACTTGGGATTTTGCACAATGGTTTGCCATTTGTCAATGCTAACATGCTCCTCAGCAAAAAAGCCACATCAGATGACTTATGGTTTCCTTCTCGCTCTCCGAGCAGCAGTAACCCACGGCCACGTCTAGTTAGGGCAGAGTCGTTAACCACCGTTAGAGACTCAGCCCTGACGTGGAAACTCTTCAGCAGCTCTTTGGCAGAAGGCAGAAATAACTTGGTTGCTCAGTGTCAAATTAATTTGGTTCACTTCTGTGGGACTGCTTGGAGCAAAGTGAAGTTATTGGGGCCTGCAAAGTGTAGTAAATGGACTACTAGAAAAACTCCTTCAATGTCAGGCAACTGGATATGTGTGCAATGAAAATTTTAAAATATGTATGAATATACGGTGATAAATCAAGGTGTATTCTTAACTAGATGGAAGTCTGATCATGGTTCTGCTCTTTTCCCCCACAAAATAGGTAGAGCTTTGTTTGTTTTTCTCCTATGAGGAACAGCACCTTATGATGCCACCTAATTCCAAGAGATAGCAGAAAGTAATCCCTTCTGTTTCCTCGTGAGTTTCAAGAGCTAATCCCTGGGGGAAAGGGAAGAATTTTGTGATTTATCAGCTGCCTTGTTTAAACACTTCACAAGTGAATTATTGCAATCTGCATGAGGCACTCAAAATAACAACTCTCTTTCAGCAGCAACCATCATTCTATCACTGAAGACGAGTACAGGGAAATATGACCAGCATAAAGTGGCAGTCCTTTTCTTGAAGCCAAGAAGCGATTTTTAAAATCATTAAATTGTATCACAAGTCACTATATTAAAAGTGGAATACTTGATCAAAGAAGGGACACAGTTAAATGGAAACAGTCGACATATTACTTTGACAAGTGGGATTGACAAATTTGAATAGAGTTAGATGGTTAAGATTTCTTTCTTTTTTTAGAGAGGGAGAAGGAGAGAGAGAGAGAGAGAGAGAGAGAGAGAGAGAGAGAGAGAGAGAGAGCGAGCGCACCAGACCAGTGTGGCCCAGTCAGTGCACATGCCCGGGTCGCGGGCTCAGTCCTTAGTGTGGAGCATGCAGGAGGCAGCTGATTGATGATTCTCTCTCATCATGGTCTTCCTTTATCTTTCTTCCTCTCCCTTCCTCTCTGAAATTAATAAAAACATATTTTAAAAAGAGAGAAAGCGGAGAGAGACATCAACGCAAGAGAGACATATTGACTGGTTGCCTCCTACACATGCCCCAACCAGAGATCAAACCTGCAACCCAGTATGTGCCCTGACCAGGAATTGAACTGTGACCTTCCAGTACATGGGACAACTCTCCAATCAAAGGAGCCACACTGGCCAGAGTGATGGTTAAGATTTCTTATAGTCAGGAGATCTCTTTGAGCAGGGAAGAGAAATTTTTCTATTGATATTCTTATATACGTTTTGTCACTGCCATTATACTCCATTATACTTTATATAAAAAATGAACCTAAAGGACAATTTGATATAGTCCTTAGTGGAACAATACTGGTTGTCTATTTTTCTATTCAGGCAGGGGGAGTAAAATTTGCTCCTACATGCTTGGTAGAAAGAAGCTCAAAATAAAAATGAAAAGTCCTGGCCCATGTGGCTCAGTTGGTTTAGCGTTGTCCCATGCAACAAAAGGCTGCTGGTTTGCTTCCTGGTCAGGGCACATGCCCAGGCTGTGGGTTCGATCTCCTGTCAGGATGCGTACAGGAGGGTTCTGATCAATGATTCTCACATCAGTGTTTCTCCCTCTCCCTTCCTCTCTCTCTCTAAAAATCAATAAAAACATATAAATAAGTAAGTAAATAAATAAAAAATTTAGAAAATCCAGCCAACTTCAGTGATACCAGGGGAAGTAAAAAAAAATTACCATAAAAACTGCCCAACTGGCGTGGCTCAGTGGTTGAGCTTTAACCTATGAACTAGGAAGTGATGGTTTGATTCCTGGTCAGGGCACATGCCCGAGTTGTGGGCTTGATCTCCAGTGTGGGGTGTGCAGGAATATCATCATTGATATTCCTATCTCTCTCTCCCTTCTTCTCTGAAATCAATGAAAATATTTTTTTAAATTAAAAAGAATACCATGAAAACAGTAAAGTGTACTCATTATAAGTTGTCTTGGAAATATCACCTTGTACTCAATGAAGAAAGAAATGTGAAGAATGACAGATTTCCACAAGATAGTATGAGTTTTGTAGTACTGATGAGATTCCAAAGAAACTAATGCTTATTGAGTATTATATAGGTATCAGGCGCTACCCTAAACACTTTTTATAAATTATCACTAATAACCACCAACTATTATATAAGTATTACTATTTCACTATTTTTGTTCTACAGAAGAGGAAATAGTTACTCAGTGAAGATCAGAAATGTATCCAGAGCATTGCAACTAGTACTTGGTGGTACTGGCTTCAAATACAACTCTGTGATACTAAAACCTGTGTTCTCTCTATCATGTTACAGTAATTCCCAGCACACTGACCCCAGCACCAGAGAAACAATCGAGGGCCAAGATTTTCAACCTTTTCATCTCATGGCACACATAAACTAATTACTAAAATTCTGTGTCACACTAAAAAAATACACTTTGTGCTGATCTGACCCAAAAAATAGATATAATTTTGATTGATTTACAATAATAATAATAATAATAATAATAATAATGATAGCAATTACCTAATCTTTTTGCTCCAAAGTGACTTTTTAAACAATCAGGTGCCTATACTTGTATATAAGGATTTCTGGTACAAAGAATTAACCAATAAGACGCAACCTTATTGTGCAATATTACCAATAAGATGCAACTCTATTATATGACATACTAGAGGCCCAGTGCATGAAATTCGTGCACAGGGGTGTGTGTCCCTCAGCTCAGCCTGCACCCTCTCCAATCTGGGACCCCTCGGGGGATAACTGCCCACAGAAATCGGGCCTAAACTGGTAGTCAGACATCCCTCTCACAATCCAGGACTGCTGGCTCCCAACTGATTGCCCCTAACCACTTCTGCCTGCCAGCCTGATCACCCCCTAACCACTCCTCTGCCATCCTGATTGATGCCTAACTGCTCCCCTGCCAGCCTGATTGCCCCTAACTGCCCTCCCCTGCAGGCCAGGTCACCCCTAACTGCCCTCCCCTGCAGGCCTGGTCACCCCTAACTGTTCTCCCCTGCAGGCCTGGGTCCCCCCCAACTGCCCTTTCCTGCAGGCCTGATCGCCCCCAACTTCCCTCCTCTGCTGGCCTGGTCACCACTAACTGCCCTCCCCTGAAGGCTTGATCACCTCCAACTGCCCACCCTTGCAGGCCTGGACCCTCCCAACTGCCCTCCCCTGCTGGCCATCTTGTGGTGGCCATCTTGTGTCCACATGAAGGCAGCCATCTTGTGTGTTGGAGTAATGGTCAATTTGCATATTACTGTTTTATTAGATAGGATATTTATGGTCAAGACAGAGCATTCACAACAGATTGCTATTGTTATGTTGGCTCTTCTCTTCTCTCTCTCTCTCTCTCTCTCTCTCTCTTTTTTTTTTTTTTTGACAGTCTCAGGGAAAAGAGGCCAGTGCCCCTGACTAAACAGTCAGGTATTGCATGTTTTAAAAATTCTTGCGGCACACTAGCTAATTTGACTCAGTGGATAGAGCCTCAGCCTGAGGACTGAAAGGTCCCCAATTCAATTCCAGTCAAAGGCACATGTCCGGGTTGCAGGCTTGATCCCCAGTAGGGGCATGCAGTAGGCATGATGATTCTCTCTCATCATTGATGTTCCTGTCTCTCTCATCCTCTCCCTTCCTCTCTGAAATCAATAAAAAAATATATTTTTAAAAAAGGTAAAAAGTTAAAAAAATAATAATAGAATAATAAATAAAAATTCTTGCAGCACACCTGTTGAAAACTGCTGATCTAGTATATATCTTAGCTATAATGCACAAAATGAGGTGGCATATGTAGGAACTTTCTAGACATGGGTCCAAGTTTTATATGGAGTTCAGAGTTTCAGAAGCACCCTAGTAAGAGCAAAATGAAAGACCATATTAGGGTAATTGACTTATATGCACATTAAATTAATAAAGAGGCCAGTGTCCCCAATGAGAAGACTTCCTATCATTTATACCACCCCCATGGGAATACAAACTTTTTCTTTTTTAGGCTGTTCTTTATTTCTTTTGTGTTAGCATCGATCTATTGGTTCTCAAGACAGCACAGATCCTCTCATTGCTGGTATACAGCCACTTGGGCATGAACTATCTGTGCTCAACTTAACAAAGGTGCAGTCTCATTTTCTTGCTCTTTCCTTGCAGCTTTACACACCTCTCATTCTTTTACAGTGCACTCCTTTATGTCCTCCTCCGGCCCACTGGTGACTATACCAACCTTGAAACTTGAGGGTCCTTGGGAATTTCTCATGGGGCTCTGGACCCATTCTATCATCCAAGCTAAAGTGGTTTTCTTCTAAAATGTAGAGGCCCTCAATTTAAAGCCTTTCTGTTTTCCTGGACTAATCATTTTTTAGACTGTGTTCTTTGTTCTAGCTGATTTGACCTTTGTTGACAGATGAATACATTTTTGGCCACATGCTGTCTCCGTTAACCCTCACTCACATCAAAATGCATTTTGGTCTCCTGATCTTGAAAATTCTTATTGTATGCATACCTCCCTCCACCAAGACGGCTTTGTTTCTATATAGACCATCTATCGAGTTAGCCCATTATCTGGTTGCCCACATGTACTATACTCCTACCTCTGACACAAAGAAGTACCCTCCTAGCTGCATGTAATTTGGAGAGAACAATGTTTGCCTCATTAATATCACTACAAAGAAGTTCACAAGCAGCCCAATAAAAATCCACAAACTTTTTTTTTCTTTTTTTAACTCACAGACTTTGGTGTTGTCCAGAGCCTTTGCTAGAAGAATCCCTGATGTTTAAACTGATCACATATCAGACCCCCCACACACCACTTTGGCTTCCTGGCTGGACAGTATTCTGTATACCTATTAGCTGAAGCATCCTCTTCCAACTGCTGCTAACCAGGTAAGCATGTTTCAATAAAGGGCCCCTGGAAAGGATAAACATCTAAATGGTCTTCCCCTCTCTCTCTTGCCATTTTTTCCTCCTCTCCCCTTTTCTTAATTTATACACAATCTGTATGATCCATGAAACACCTAAGATATACTCTCTTGTGTTACATGTCTCTTTTTATGTATAAGTTTGAAGACTCCTTTAGAGTAGGAACCTTATCCTATAATCTTTATTCCCCCAATAATACCTAGCATGATAAGCAACAGATACTCAGAACCTGTTATTTAATTTTAGTTTGCTCTGCAGGTGGACCTGAACTATTTATAGCATCTTTAGGTACTTTAGTCAGGATCTTCCCCCTTTACATGCCCCTCCCTATATGAACTGTGTCCTTTGGGTTTCTGGATAGAGGAAGTGACTGTGAAACAATAAATACAGCAGTTGTCTCCATCCTTCCTCCCCCTCAAACTGAGCAGTGAAAATAAAAATATTTATTTCTGTACCTCAAATACCTAATCTGTAAAATGGGGGTAATAATAATAGTTTCTATTTCATAGGTTTGCCTAACGATCAAATGCGTTAATATATGCAAAGTCCTTGAAATAGTACTTGGCACAGTCAATGCCATATAAATGTTTGCTATTATTGATTTGTTATTATTACTTTGATGATTTCCATGAAGTGTCTGTCAGATCATTGCATTTTTATCATATATGAAAGAACTGGGAGCTATCTTCTCTGAAATGTTTGCCCACACTCCATTTTGTTAACCTGGGGCTGACCACCGAAGCCTGACCTCATGGGAAATAGCATTATCTACCATTTCATCTGTATTTTACAACTGCAATATAAATTTTCTTCCTGGATGCTTTGAGAACAGAGAAGAAAATGTTCTTGTAAGGTTAATCTGTACTTGTCAACATATAATTTAGAAGCACTAATTGAAAGAGTCCTAAATTTGTTTAATATAACACAATAAAATAATGAACTATAGCAGATAGTTCAGGTAGAAGATTATGTTTTAGACTTTCAAGTAAAAACATGCTTTTTATCATTACACTAGAGGCCCAGTGCACGAAATTTGTGCACAGAGGTGTGTGACCCTCAGCCCAGCCTGCACCCTCTCCAACCTGGGACCCCTAAAGGGATGTCCCACTGCCCGTTTAGGCCCGGGGGCCTAAACGGGCAGTGGGACATCCCTCTCACAATCCAGGACTGCTGGCTCCCAACTGCTCGCCTGCCTGCCTTCCTGATTGCCCCTAACCACTTCTGCCTGCCAACCTGATCACCCCCTAACCACTCCCCTGCCAGCCTGATTGCCCCTAACTGCCCTCCTCTGCAGGCCTGGTCACCCTAACTGCCCTCCCCTGCAGGCCTAGTCACCCCTAACTGCCCTCCCCTATAGGCCTGGTCCCCCCCAACTGCTCTCCCCTGCAGGCCTGGATCACCCCCAACTGCCCTTCCCTGCAGGCCCAGTCGCCCCCAACTTCCCTCTTCTGCCGGCCTGGTCACCCCTAACTGCCCTCCACTGCTGCCCTGATCGCCCATAGTTGCTCTCCCTTGCAGACCAGGTCCCTCCCAACTGCCCTCCCCTGCTGGCCATCTTGTGGTGGCCATCTTGTGTCCACATGGGGGCAGTCATCTTTGACCACATGGGGGCAGTCATCTTGTGTGTTGGAGTGATGGTCAATTTGCATATTACTATTTTCTTAGATAGGATAGAGGCCTGGTGCATGGGTGGGTGACGGCTGGTTTGCCCTGAAGGGTGTCCTGGATCAGGGTGGGGGGTTCCTTGGGGCGTGGGGCAGCCTGGCCGAGGGGCCTATTGTGGTTTGCAGGCTGGCCACACCCGCCGGCGACCCAAGTGGAGGCCCTGGTATCTGGGATTTATTTTTCTTCTATAATTGAAACTTTGTAGCCTTCAGCGGAGCCAAGCCTCCTGCTCGCTCAGTGGCCGCAGCCATTTTTGTTGGGATTTATTTATCTTCTATAATTGAAACTTTGTAGCCTTAAGCAGAGGCCAAGGCAGGCCATGGCTGCGGAAACTTGGCTTCCTCCATCGCCAGGGGCAACTCAAGCCTCCTGCTCTCTCTAGCTCAGTGGCCGCAGCCATTTTTGTTGGGATTTATTTATCTTCTATAATTGAAACTTTTTAGCCTTAAGCGGAGGCCAAAGCAGGCCAGGGCAGGCGGAAAGCTTGGCTTTCTCCATTGCTGGGGAAACGCAAGCCTCCTGCTCTCTACGTGGCCGCAGCCATCTTGGTTGGGTTAATTTGCATACTCACTCCTGATTGGCTGGTGGGCCTGGCTTGTGGGTGTAGCTGAGTGATGGTTAATTTGTATATTACTCTTTTATTAGATAGGATGGTGCATAAACATTGTGATCTTTCATACCAATTCACAACCAAAGAAGACACAGGCAAGGAAACAGTAAACATTGGAGATTCTGCAACTGTGCATGTGCTTTAGAGCTTCCTGCACCAAGATTTGCTCATCAACTGTCTCTCCCAGTCCTCATCACGTAAAATGTGTATCAGCAAAATGTGAAAATGAGTCCTGTTCACTGTAACCAGGCCTGAGGAAAGAACTTTTAAATCATGACATTTGGGCCTGTTTGGTAATAACAGTGTGATAAAACAGTTCATTAATCCTATTTATCAGACAGTGAAATAAGCCAAAATTGCCATAAGCAAGTGACAGTATGCAAAAATGAGGTGTTTATGGTTGTTAATCTAAATCAGGGGGTTACACTTTTTCTGTGAAGGGTCAGATAGTAAACATTTTAGGCCTTGTAGGCCATAACATCTCTGTGGCAACTTCTCAACTCATCTTTAACCATCACTCTGCTCTAACTACTCTGCTTCTCTCATGTTATTGTGGCCATAGACAATATGCAAACGAATGGGCTTGGCTGGTTCCAATACCACTTTATACATGCTCCACAATGCAGAACACTTGTAGACATCATGTTAAATAAGCCAGACATGAAGCGACAAATATTGTATGATTTCACTTATATGAGGTATCTAGAATAGGCAAATTCATAGACGAAAAGTAGAAAAGTGGTTTCCAGAGGTTTCAGTGAGGGAGTTAGTATTTAATGGATATAGAGTTTCTATTTGGGATGATAAAAAAGTTCTGGAAATGGATAGTGGCAATAGTTGTACAATAGTGTGAATGAATTTAATGCCACTGAATTGTACACTTAAAATAATTAAAATGGTAAATTTATGTTGTGTATATTTTACCACAGTTTTTAGAAACAACTTTATTAACAAAAACAGGCAGTTGGCCATAGTTTGCTGACTCCTAATCTGAACTCACCTTTGGCCTGCTGATTATGCCTTCTTTGCCTTATACATCTTCGCTGTTGTTGCTATTGCAGCAGCTTCTGCTGTCTTTTGTCTCGTTCCTTGAGGAAGCTGTGCACCCAAAATGTTGCCTGTGTGTAAAGGAAAGAAACTCATTTGCATTCTTTGGGGGCTACCGTTCTTTCTAGAAGTAGTCCATCCTGAAGGCCCAGCTTTAGCAGAAGCATATCTAGAACAATTAAATATGTGTCCTGTTCTGTGCATGTAGAAATGGCCATAGTGACCCCAAAACATTTGGGGATTCACTTGACCGGTTTCCACTTTTCCTGGTGGGATCTACAAAGCCTTCACTTTTATTTTCCTAGTTTCTCAGTAGCCAATAGCATGGATTAGGGTGTTAGTGTTAGGGCATACGGGCTACAGCTGTCCATAAAGCTTTTCTCTTCATGAGGTTTATTGGTTCTTGCACAGGACCCTCCCCTCATCTTTAGTCATCACTCTTCTCTAACCAAGTAGGTCAATTGAACTTGATTGAGTTAATTATCTTCAAGGACAGAGATAAGTGCTTGACCTCTGCAGTCAAACCAGATTCCTCAAAATAGAAACCCAGGCAGCCCTGGCTCGTGTGGCTCAGTTGGTTGAAGTGTCACCCCATACACTGAAAGGAGCATGTGTGAGAGGCAACAGATCAATGTTTTGCTCTCACATCAATGTTTCTCTCTAGCTCTCACTCTCGCTCTCTCTCCCTCTCCCTTCCCCTCTATAAAAACCAAAGAACATGTCCTCAGGTGAGGATTAAAAAAAAAAAGAAAGAAAGAAACACAGGCAAACAGAAATGTTTAGATTTTAAAACAGAAGCTAATATACGTACATATTATTTGAAAATACCATTAAGTGGACCAACCCAGTCAAACAAGACCTCTTTTTAAAAATTCTTTATTGTTTAAAGTATTACATATAGTATTACATGTGTTTCCTTGTTCCCCCATTGACCTCTCCCAGGCCACCCCCACCAGCCAGCACACGCCCTCACCCCGCTAGAGTCTGTGTCCATTGGTTATGCTTATATGCATGCATACAAGTCCTTTGGTTGATCTCTTATCCCCCCTCCCCTGCTTTCCCTCTGAAGTTTGACAGTCTGTTCGATGCTTCTCTGTCTCTGGATCTATTTTTGTTCATCAGTTTATGTCGAACAAGACCTCTTAAAGGTTAGTTTACTTCAGAGTCTTTACCACCAAAAGTCATGACCTGATAGTTGACCATGGTAAGCTAACTTTGACAGAGGCACAGTAGTAAGAGTAATAATTTTTATCTTTTTAAAAATATTTTTTTATTGATTTCAGAGAGAAAGGGAGAGGAAGAGAGAGATAGAAACATCAATGATGAGAGAGGATCATTGATCGGCTGCCTCATGCATGCCCCACAGTGGGGATTGAGCCTGAAACCCAGGCATGTGTCGTGACTGGGAATTAAACCATGACCTCCTTGGTTTATAGGTCAACACTCAACCACTGAGCAACACCAGCTGGACAGTATTTTTTTTTATCTTTAACTAATGAAGTAAAAATTATTTTTACTGAACTGAGAGAAGACAAAGCTTTTTATTTCAAAGGATTTTTCCTTAAGGAAAAATATCTATTACTTTTGTGATGTTATTAATCATGCAACATTTTTAAAGCACCCTGCTTTACCTGTTTAGAAGACTCTAAAATTGTATGACTTGTTCACTTCAATAATTCTTAGTGTTTTTATTTTTTATTAAGTTTCTACAGGGTAGGCAAAAGGAGATTTACAGTTGGTAGTACGGAAAATATTACAATAGTTAATAAATAAATACACAAGAATAAACTCTGCTTCACATACTCACAACTGTAAACCTACATTTGCCCCCCACCCTGTATAATGAGATTTTTGCATGTCAGTGTAGAAAAGACATCGATTTTAGAAATTTCAAAAGTGAAGAGATTAGATAACCTCAACAATGTCATTTGATTCCAAAATAGAGTGTTTTAAATTTTTAATGTCATTCCCACTTTATTTTCCTTTCAACACTTATTCCTGCTAACAAAAAAAAACCACAAATTGATTAAAAACAACTTGTAAGTGTATTATTTTCAAATAAGAAAGTGGAATATTTTTGTATTTAAAACTCTATTTTCTTGAAATACTTTTAATCTGCACATATTAAAAACTAGAGGCCCAGTGCACAAATTCGTGCACGGGTGGGGTCTGGCTGGCCCGGCCCCAATTGGGGCAGATCAGGGCCGGGCCTGCCAGAAGGAGGGGATGGCAGGAGGTTGGCTGGCCAACCCGCCCTGATCAGGGCTCAATCAGGGCCTGATCAGGGCCGGGCTGGCTGGGGGAAGGGGCCACAGGCGATTGGCTGGCAGCCCCGCCCCCCGATTGGGGTGAGGGGCCTATTGAGGATGGGGCCGGCCATGTGGAGAGGCCATGGGTGGTTGGCCAGCAGATCAGGGTGGGGGGGCCAATTTGGGGTGGGGGGAGGGGCTGCAGGAGGTTGGCTGGCTGGCCCCGTGCCTTATTGGGGTGGGGTGGGGACCAGGGGCAGGACCAGCTGGGGGGAGGGGCCACGGGAGGTTGGCCACCGGCCCTGCTTTCCTATCTGGGTGGGAGAGGCCGATCTGGGGCAGGGCTGGCTGGGGGGAGGGGCTGCAGGAGATTGGTCCACTGGCCCCACCCCCCGATCGGGCCGGTTCGCTGGCTGCAGTGGCCATCATAGTGACCAGTTGTTCTGGTCGTTACGGTGTTACAGTCGCTGGCTTTTCATATACACTGAGTGGCCAGATTGTTATGACCACCTGACGTTTGTAGGCAAATTAGCTGTACACTGCATCGTATGGGGTATGGAACCCAAAGGCCTGTTCGAACACCTTTGCTGTCTGCAGTTACCAAGATAAAAACGTCTCCAATTCGCACAGGAACACAAGGATTGGACAGTCGAGAATTGGAAAAGTCATGTGGTCTGATGAATCACGTTTCCAGTTGCATCATGCAGATGGCAGAGTGAGA
This sequence comes from Cnephaeus nilssonii, assembly GCF_951640355.1. Classification (NCBI taxonomy): domain Eukaryota; kingdom Metazoa; phylum Chordata; class Mammalia; order Chiroptera; family Vespertilionidae; genus Cnephaeus; species Cnephaeus nilssonii. Next base: position 14,381,018 of record NC_137083.1, on the reverse strand, counting down.
ATTTCACAGAAACAGCATGAAAGCATGCACCCCACATGCGTGAGTACAACCCTTCAAGCTGGTGGGGGCAGTGTTATGGTTTGGGGCATGTTTTCCTGGCATGATTTGGGCCCTTTAATTCGTGTGGAACAACATCTGAATAGCACAACATACCTAAGTATCATTGCTGATCAAGTTCATCCTATCATGTTGATGGCATATCCCAATGGAGATGGCTTCTTCCAACAAGACAATGCGCCATGCCATGGTGCTCGTATTGTGCAGGAGTGGTTTCAAGAACACAAGGGAGACTTTACCTTGCTTAGGTGGCCCCCACAATCACCAGATCTCAATCCAGTTGAGCATTTGTGGGATGAAGTTAAAAGAGCCATCAGGCAGCTGGTTCCATAACCATCAAATCTCACAGAACTGGACAGTGTTATTCATCAGGCATGGTGTCAGATTCCACGCATCACCTTTCAACATCTCGTGGAGTCAATGACAAGAAGAATCGCCGCAGTATTGAAGGCAAAAGGTGGCCCAACGAAGTACTGATGGGGTGGTCATAATAATCTGGCCACTCGGTGTATATAGATTGTGTTCAAATCTTACATAATAAAAAGGTAGTATGTAAATTACCATCACTCCGCTACGCTCACGATTGGGCCAGCGGGAGACACAGGGGGCGGGGTGGCTGGGGTGGTGATTGGGAGGGCAGGACGCTGAGCTCGCGTTGCAGCACAGAGGGGCCTCTGGGGCAGCGAGCCAGGGCGTTTGGAGGTTTGGAGGCGGCGCGGCTCCCGGGGGAGGAGTCTGGCGGCAGTTGGGCCGCAGGAGCACATGGCGGTGTCCTGGTGTCCGCAGAGGACACGGGTTTCCACGAAGGCAGAGGAGGCGGTGGCCCCAGCCTTCCTGGGCGGGAGGCGAAGGCAAGACCCCTGCCTGGGCTCCGGCCGCAGGAGGATCACGCCCCCGCCCCGCCTCGCTTTAGGGGCCCAGGGACTTAGGAGCTGCCAGGCACACCGGGTCCTGACCAGTGGACAGACAGCCTACATGTGCATGATTAAATCATGCACTGGTCCTCTAGTGTTTAATAAGTTAAAAATGCAGACACCTCACTTTAATAGTCTGCACCTTGTGCAAGTTCTCAGATACAGGGGAAGATGGAGAGCAATGTCTGAAAATTTATGGCCACCAGAATGATTAGGTTACAATATTTATTTCTAAGCACATGAAGTATGTACAGATCACTTGAAAAATCACTTGACTTTTAGGATGTTACCTGTTGACCTTTGAAAGTGGAAGCAAGTGAAATTTTGCCATCAGTATTCTTCTTTCATTTTGAAGTTTAATACAGTATCATTGGTTCTCCAATATCCAACAGTGCCAATTTCCCACTGATGTTTTATATCTTGGGTTTCTTTTCCCCGGTTGTAAAAGCATAATGATGAAATGGGTGAGGTAACTTTGAGCACAGAAAGCCCATGTAATTAGATAGTGTTTCCAGCACAATCCACAATGTTCTGACGTTGGACATCAGTACAATGACAAGTAAGAGCAAAAATCTTGTCAGAGAAGTTTGACAGTGAGTGCAGCCCCAGGTAGAGTGGAGGAGAGCGTCAAAGCCAAGGTGGCGATTGTGAATACTTGGAAATCAGAATGTACTAGTATATGTGGAGAAAAATTGGCTTCTCCTGATGATTTCTAGAAGGTTTTTGGTGGTGGTTTTTTTAGGCTTGTTCTTCTTTTAAAAGACAGAATGTCCAGTACATAAAGTGCTTTTCTGAGAATAACCATTCTTGGGAAGGTTTGTTCCCAATCACAGCAGGACATAGACAATTCTTAGGATTACATAAAAATTTTCTTTTTAAACACTGACATAATTCTGTAATTTGACAAAATCTGAGTAGCAGCACTAATTGGACTCACACAAATACAGCCTCCAGTTTTTCTATTGAAAAGTGTGGGCAACCCTGTTACTATTTTCCCTTCATGACTATTACTCTCCAGGGTCCTGGATGCTTGTTGAGCTTTCCAAAGTTCCTGTTTTGTCCTTTTTAATATTTGTCTCTGACTATGCATAAAAGTGGTTAAGAACAAATACTTTTATGGAAGTCCAGAGGTTATTACTGTGCCTAACCTTTTTTTCTTTGGTTTGTTTTCTGATTGTGAATTTCTTGTCATGAGATAGCATTTACTCTCCTTGTGTAGCTATTGCAGGCTATTCCCAGCTGTACTGTGATCACATGACCAGCTCTAGCTAGTTATACCATGTGGGACTAAGAGAACAAAATTATTCCATGTCTCAGACATCCCTTAGCCTTAGAAGCACCTCAGATCACACATTTAGCAAAAAATCAATCCCGAAACCATGCTCTAGGATTCAAAGCACAAAAATATTACTTTGAAATGCTGCCCTATGTACTATAAATAATAGATACTTCATTTCCCCAAAAAGCAAATTAGGTAGTTATTGTCATCTCTACTTCACAGGTATGGAAACTGAGGCTAGAGGATGTTAGAAACTTATCCAAAGTCTACCTTGAAATCAGGATTTAGCCTCCATTACATGGCATCAAATGGCACCCAGACCTCCTGGATCTCTCTTCTTGGTATGTAAAGTCTGCCAACATTGTCATAGTAAAAAGTTAAAAGCATCATACAAAAAAAAAATAAAATAACCCACAATGTACATGGTTTTTGAATATGTAGGTCACTAATTTACTTTAATTAGTGCTTAAAATATATAAAAAGACTGAGAGCTAATACAACAAAATATTAGCAATAGTTTTCTTTTGGCAGATTACTGGTAATGTTTATTTGTTTGTTATACTTTATCTTACAAATTTTCTATAATAAAAATAACACTTGAAATTTAATATTTATTCAAAATGCAAATGTCACTATTTAAATGGACATGGTATAATGGAATGGGTTTTCCTGGGTGACGTAGACATTTGTCATATTGTCAGGTTCAGTTGACGATTATTGAGCTTAGCATGTCAGTGATTATTTCAATGTCCAAGGGAGGGCTTTTATATGCAAAATGAACCACTTAAACTGTCTAAATATGCAGTTTGTAACTGTAGTTAATTATAAGACTGAACTTTTCTTAAACCTCTAAATTCAATTTATAATTCTTACTAGTTGATTTATGAATTAAATAATTTTATTAAAATAAGTATAATCATATTTACTTATTCTTCTATTAATTTTTTTTAAATATATATTTTATTGATTTTTTACAGAGAGGAAGGGAAAGGGATAGAGAGTTAGAAACATCGATGAGAGAGAAACATCGATCAGCTGCCTCCTGCACACCCCCTACTGGGGATGTGCCCGCAACCAAGGTACATGCCCTTGACCGGAATCGAACCTGGGACCCTTCAGTCCACAGGCAGACACTCTATCCACTGAGCCAAACCAGTTAGGGCTCTTCTATTAATTTTTAACTAATAAGTATAATAATTAGGTGATCTTATTATTAAGACCCAATCAAAAAACTTACCTCATTAAATTCCCTAAAATATTTTAACTTACATATTTAAGATTTTTTTCTCAGATATACCATATTCCTGATAATCCCAGCTTATAAACTAAAGCAATCTTTATAAGTTCTTAAGCAATAAAAATTGCTTTAAAAATATAACAAATTCAATTTACAACTTTAGTAGGCACCAAAACACTATTTATAAGCTTTATTAAGTATTCTATAATGCGTATCAAATTTTAGTCACAGTATCACTCACACATTTCTTCTTAAAAGAATAAGGCAAATAATTAGCCTGTAACATGGCAGACATTCTCTAACATGACACCTCTTAGACATTTCAAACTGCATTAAGAAACATAAATTGTCATTGTAACTTGAAATATATTCCACCCAAACTGACTACTGTGATATTAATACTTTTTATAGACTTATTTCATTATCTCTATACAGGGTAGGCAAAGTAGGATTATAATTGTATGGGAAATAATACAATCTACACTAATAAAAGAGAAAGACGCAAATTGACCATACCTCCGCGACGCCCACCAGCCAGTCAGGAGTGAGTATGCAAATTAACCCAACAAAGATGGAGGGTTAATTTGCATACATGGGTGCTGAGTGGCCTGGGTCCTGGGAACATCCTCAGGACCCAGGCCACTCTGAGCCTATAGGCCCTGAGTGGCCGTGGTCTCAGAACACCCCTAGCCAGGAGTGGCCTACAGGCAGCAGCGCCAACCAGGCTGGATCCCGGGACGAGTGGCCAGGGTCATCAAGTGGGCTGCGTCCCGGGACAAGTGGCCGGGGGCGCCAAGCGCAAGTGGCCACGGGACAGGGCGGCTGCTTGTGCATGCGCCCACGTCAAGTGGCCCGGGTCCACGCCCCTCAGCTCGGCGGACACAGTGAATGCTCAGCCGCCAGGCTGGGGGGCGTTCCCCCAGCGGCTGCCGTGCTGTGTCCGCCGGGTCCACGCCCCCCAGCACACACACAGTGAACATGGGGCCGCCAAGCTTGGGGGCCGGGGACACGCCCCTAGCCCAGTGGACACAACGCAGGGGATCCTCTGCACATGGGCTGCAGAGGAAACACCTTTTCTTTTCTTTTTAAAAAAAAATATATTTTATTGATTTTTTACAGAGAAGAGGGGAGAGGGATAGACTGTCAGAAACATCGATGAGAGAGAAAACATTGATTAGCTGCCTCCTGCACACTCCCCACTGGGGATGTGCCCCCAACCAAGGTACATGCCCTTAACAGGAATCAAACCTGGGACCCTTCAGTCTGCAGGCCGACGCTCTACCCACTAAGCCAAATCAGTTTGAGCATAAACACCTTTTCTGACCGCTCATTGGCTAAGCTCCCTGTACGCGCCACTTGCAGTGTTCTTGGTAACTTGAGTAATAAGAATCCAAGAAGGTGATCTAGGGTTTTTCCACCTCACTCCTGGAGAAAAAAATGAAGGTCTGCAATTGGAGAGGCTAAGAAATGTCATATCATGCCCTAGCCGGTTTGGCTTAGTGGATAGAGCCTCAGCCTGCCGACCACAGGGTCCGGGTTCGATTCTGATCAAGGGCATGTACCTAGGTTACACGCTTATCCCTGGCCAGGGCCCAGGTCTGGGCTCATGCAGGAGGCAACCAATCAAAGTGTCCCTCTCACACTGATGTTTCTCTCTGTCTCTCCCTCTCTCTTCCACACTCTTAAAAATCAATAGAAACATATCCTCAGGTGAGGAGAAGGGAGGGAGGGAGGGAGGGAGGGAGGGAGGGAGGGAGAGAGAGAGAGAGAGAGAGAGGAAGAAATGTCATATCCTATGAAAGACACATCTTGAAAATGCCTAAAGAAAGTTGTCATTTTTTCATGGTGAAGGGACTGGAGTCTGTGTTGATGAAAACACCTTGGCAGCTACAGTGGCTGACAGTGGCTGCAGCAGTGGGGTGATGGGGCTGGCGCTTTCCCCCAATCAGCCCGGTCGCCTCCCACAGAGGGAGGCCAGACTGCGGCTAAGCCGTCAGTAGGACATCCCCTGAGGGCTCCCAGTCTGTGAGAGGGGGCAGGCTGGGCTGAGGGACCAGCCCCCAGTGCACGAATTTAGTGCACCGGGCCCCTAGTAAATAATAATACAATAAACTGCATTTTGTGTCGCAACTGAAACCTACTTTTGCCTCACTCTGTACTTATTTTTGCAAGTTTCCAACAAAAGAGCAAAAGTTGCCATCTCCAGCACTGCCAAGTTCCTTGGGTAAAGATTCACAACAAAAACACCGCTACAGATCTGGGAATTGGGTCTGAATTGGGGGACTAAAATGTGGGATCAGATCTGTGCTTCTTTTGCTATCCAGTGCTACTTGCCATGTCAGCAGGGGAACCCCAAAGCATCCTTTTAGCTGCCATGTACTTTTACACCCCCAACACTTATTCCCTGGGTTTATTTCAGATTTCACCTTTATGCAATTTTTTATTGGCTGATTTAGATAAATGGAATTCTGCATGCATCACCCACAGGAATCCAGCAGTTTGCCTTCAAATTAGAGATTTGAATTTTGTAGCCCCTTCATGGTCACAAAAACCTTTTTATATGATACTTATCATCTATCTCCTTCACAACTATTTGATAGACATTCTATTAACAGTGTAATAGATGACTTATAGATTATGCAAATATATGCAAAATGTTTATAAATTGCTTTAGATCTGTACTCCAGCACAGGAAACATTGTTTCCATGGTAATTCATAAAAATAATATTTAGGTCATAGTTTAGGGGCAGCTAGTTCACTTGGTCCCCACCCCTAAGGCTAGCCATAGCCCACCCAAATTAATTATCTAATAACAATCTTCCACATAAGCATGAAGTATTATTCATAATAATGTAGGATTTTGTGAACCCACTGCAGCACACCTAATTAACCTCATTTTTATCATTGTTTTCAGAAAGACTAGGTTGTCTAAGTTAGATATATAATAGAAACTATAATCATCCATCAAATCATGACTGGGGAAGAGGCCTGCAAAATCAAAGCAAACAAAGTACAGGATGGACAAAAGTAGGCTTACCGTTTTAATACAAATAACTAATACAATAATTTAAAAATAATAACACTAGAAGAATAAACTCTTGTTTCATGTACTCACAACTATAAACCTAATTTTGTCCACTTCTGTATAGCTTTTATGATGTTTGAGGTTGATATTAATTGGGGAGGGGTAAAGGCTCTTTAAGGAAAGGAATACAGATTTAAATATGAATGTGAATATTTAGAATTAAAAATTATAAAATATAATTGTAAAAATTATAAAATATAAAATATTAGAATTAAAAATTATAAAACATTACAAATTTCATATAATAGACTAGAGGCCCGGTGCACGAAATTCATGCATAGGGTGAGGGGGTGTCCCTCAGCCCAGCCTGCACCCTCTCCAATCTGAGACCCTTCAAGGGATGTCCAACTGCCCTTTTAGGCCCGATCCGACTAAACGGGCAGTCAGACATCCCTCTCACAATCCAGGACTGCTGGCTCCCAACTGCTCGCCTGCCTGCCTTCCTGATTGCCCCTAACTGCTTCTTCCTGCCAGCCTGATCACCCTCTAACCACTCCCCTGCCAGCCTGATTGATGCCTAACTGCTCCCCTGCCAGCCTGTTTGCCCCTAACTGCCCTCCTCTGCAGGCCTGGTCACCCCTAACTGCCCTCCCCTGCAGGCCTGGTCCCTCCCAACGGCCCTCCCCTGCTGGCCATCTTGTGCCAGACATCTTGTGTCCACATGGGGGCAGGATCTTTGACCACATGGGGGCAGCCATATTGTGTGTTGGAGTGATGGTCAATTTGCATATTACTCTTTTATTAGATAGGCTAGAGGCCTGGTGCACGGGTGGGGGCCAGTTGTTTTGCCCTGAAGGGTGTCCTGGATCAGGGTGGGGGTTCCATTGGGGCATGGGGTGGCCTGGGCAAGGGGCCTGTGGTGGTTTGCAGGCCAGCTACACCCCCGGCAACCCAAGCAGAGGCCCTAGTATCTGGGATTTATGTATCTTCTACAATTGAAACTTTGTAGCCTGGAGCGGAGCTAAGCCTCCTGCTTGCTCCATGGCCACCATTTTTGTTGGGATTTATTTATCTTCTATAATTGAAACTTTGTAGCCTTGAGTGGAGGCCTGAACCGGCCAGGGTGTGCGGAAAGCTTGGCTTCCTCCATTGCTGGGGAAGCCCAAGCCTCCTGCTTGCTCCGTGGTGGCAGCCATCTTGGTTGGGTTAATTTGCATACTCGCTCCTGATTGGCTGGTGGGCATGGCTTGTGGTGTAGCAGAGTGATGGTTAATTTGCATGTTACTTTTTTATTAGATAGGATAACAAACATTTCTAAATCTAAAATATTATAATATTTTAATAAAGTGCTGATCATAATCTTTCGTGTTGCTCTGTAACACAATACCATACACTGGGTGGCTTATAAACAACAGAAATTTATTTCTCACAATTCTAAAGTCTGGGAAATTCAAGGTCATAATGCCAGCATGGCCAAATGTTGGTGAGAGCCCTCTACCTTGTTCATAGCCAGCAGCCATCTTTACATGGTAGAAGGGGTTAGGGAGCTCTGTGGGGTCTCTTTCATAAAAATACTAAGCCTTGCCAAACCAGTGTGGCTCAGTGGTTGAGCATCGACCTATGAACCAGGAGGTCACAGTTCAGTTCCTGGCCAGGGCACATGCTCTGGTTGCGGGCTTGATCCCCAGTAGGGGGTGTGCAGGAGACAGCTGATCAATGATTCTTTCTCATCATTGATGTTGTTATCTCTCTCTCCCTCTTGTTTTCTCTCTGAAATCAATAAAAGTATTTTTTTTTAAAAGAATACTAAGCCTTTCATGAGGACTCCACCCTCATGACCTAATCACCTCCCAAAGGCCCCATCTCTTAATACCATCACATTGGGCCTTAGGATTTCAACATATGAATTTTGGGGGGACACAAATATTCAGACCATGGCAGTGCCTGACACATCTCTAACTTACTTTTTTTTTAAGTATCTTTTTTGCTTACATACTCTTTAATAACCTCTTTGTATAATAATGATTTCAATATATCAATAGGAAGAAGAGGAATATGGTTTTGTGTTCCCCTAATATGTCTGATCAATTTAAAAAATTATTGACATTTAGATGTGTAAAACATATGACTTTAGTCACAGACATAACTGTGGTTTGTAGTAGTGCAACAGATTTGTGACTGACAAAGATATGCTATTTTGTGTGATTTCTATCAAAGGAACAAAAAAATTATTTTTGCTGAATTATGAAGTATATTCCTGATAAGTGAGAACTTCCATTTTGACCAGGTGTTTATGAAAACCAAATCCTTTGCTGACAGCTTTCTGCAGACTAGCTTTCATTTCCATTGATTCTCAGCTTTGTTTCTTTCCTACCACCTCCAGGTCACACTCACATCATCACTCAACCTCTAGCCCTGCATTTTTTGTGTCAAGACCCCAGGTGAGCTGACTTAGTTCTGCAGGTGTTGCTCTTGCTCTGAGACGGCTAACTGTTACTTAATTGTACACAAAAGTGACTGTAAACCTCATAGATATATAATCCATTTAAAACATACCAAATGGGTCCCCACTTCCACTTCCTTTTAGCTAGTTCCCCAAAAATGCCCACAAAGACTTCAGAAATACCCAACACAATAGGAAGTGTGAAGGAAGAAAGTCTGAATGGAAAGAAACAGCCATATTTACCAATTATAATTAAAACTAGAGGCCTTGTGCATGAAAATTTGTGCACTCGGGGGTGGGGGGGTTTCCCCTCAGCCCGGCCTGCACCCTCTTGCAGTCCGGGACCCGTCGGGGGATATCCACCTGCCGGCTTAGGCCCACTTCCCGACATCCTTAGCATTGCCTTGCAGCTGTCAGCCCAGATTCTGGCTGAGTGGCTCTCCCCCTGTGGGAGCTCACTGACCACCAGGGGGCAGCTCCTGCGTTGAGCATCTGTCCCCTGGTGGTCAGTGCGCATCGTAGCAAGCGGTCGTTCCCCCATTAGGGTCAATTTGCATATTACCCTTTTATTATGTAGGATAATTTCTAGAAATTTATGCAATTTAATTATTTTTAAGCAATTGATGTCAATAGTTATTTCAAGGGAAACATGAGTTCAAAGAAAATAGGAACAATGTAAAATTTCTGACTATTTAAGAAAATCTTGTATTTTAAGTGGATAACAATGGTATCAAACCAGAATGGTATTTGGGTTATCTTTTTTACTTTTGAAAGCGCTATTAAAAAGTTTAACTTTAAAATGCCATACTTAAAGTATTTGAAAAATACATCCTTTTACTTTTAAAATTTCTCATGGAAATTTTTAGATTTTAATTTAAAAATGTTTGAGAGGGCATATGATTTTTCAAATGCACTATAGGCTGTATATCAACAAAATTGCCTATAACCAGTGCCCTAGATTCTCTAAGCTTTTTGCCCCTTCATGACAATTCATCAGTAATCTGGCAACCTGGATGACACTAGTTCCCATATAAATTTGACAGAACCATGAGTTAATATTTTATGCTCTTTATTAGTGGGATTAAAATTTTAGTGGGATAAAATTATCCTCCCTTTAAAAAACATTCTGAATTTCTTTTATTGTGCCAATCAAGAACCCTGTGGGCTATGCACCTCTTAATGTACAAGTCAGGGAAGTTTGTTCATCTTGATACACAGGTATGATTGTAACACAATTTCATTTTCTATCGGATGTCCCCAAATGCAGGGTCAAGTTTATCACTGAATTTAAATAGTTTCTCTTGGAGTAGGTTTCCTAGCACCTAATTATTCCTTGGCCACCTCAGTTGTTGCTTGCCTTGAACCTACTTTACTTATCTTAAAGATTTTATGATTTTATTGTACTTTTGACTGAGTGGATTACTTTCTTTCTTTGACCTTTAACTCACTCACTTGTTAAACAAATACGTAATGCACAAACTAGCTTGGATAAATTTGGTTTAAGCAAATCATCAAACTGAAACAAATAGAATTGAAATATACAGGTTAGAATTCAGTGATGGGCAACCTTTTGAGCTTGGTGTGTCGAACTTCGCCAAAAAACTGAGCATAACTCGGGTAGTGTGTCACTTTGAGGAAAAAACATTATTTCGCAAATGTTTCATCCTCAGGAGCAGCAAATGTTTCATCCTCGGCATGCGGCCGCCTCAGCGGCCTCGTGTCATCAGAAATGGCTACGCGTGTCAGTTCTGACACGCGTGTCATAGGCTCGCCATCACTGGGTTAGATGATGTTATTATTGACAACTAGATATAATCATAAAAGTATCAAATTAATAGTATACTAGTAGTTATTAAATAGGAATGTACATGACTAAACTATTACATTTTCCTATTTTGACTGATAATTCTAATAATTATTTCTGTTTTGTGACCAAAAAATATAGGAATTAGAACTAAGACACATGGGAAAAATCACAGATGTTATTCAAAAGGAAACAGTTCCCACCTAAACACATATTATGGATTAAAAATATCAATAATAATAGTTGGTTAGAATCACAGTTAGCAGCCCAGTCTTAGTAAACGTACAAAAGAAATCATCCTGGAAGTAACTACATTATAAAACAGCAAATGGTATTCAGCTCTAAAATACTTGGCAGAGCTACTTAAAGTAATTAAATATAGCCAATGTTATCTTTATAAAACATTACAGAGAGACTCTTTCAATTTAAGAAATGATTGCATTTGTGATAAGCCCTCTTTAAGGTAATATTTCACATAATAAATAGATTCTCTTTATTTAAATTATTCATTTAAATATGTACTTGTGAGAGAAAAAGAATCCACTCAGTGAACTTTATTGAAAATTTAATATAGGAAGAAATTGAGAGACTATTCTTGTGGCATACCAGTAATGATTCCACATAGAAATTACAGTCCACACCTTTAGATTACTTGAGAAGTTCAATTAAGTCTTATTGATTCTTTAAAAATATAACAATAACAAAAACAATAATAAAACACCACATTAGATACTCTAATATACTATCATTATGGCAAAGTATAGGTCAAAAATCTTAAATTTTCTTATAGAAGATTGAATTTTATTTGTATCCTAAGTAACTCTCAGGCCAGTGTGTAAGCTATTTTAGGCAGGTCAAGGCATTTCCTGACCTGCTGTAGGAAGTGTCTTTCTTCAGAAATCACACAATGCTTATGAAGAGGTTCTTCTTCAAAAGTATAAATATTCCATATGCTCTTTTGACATTGGCAAAAAATCCACTATGAAAATTTTTATGCAAAAATTATTTAAAGTTAAATTGTAAAGAGTCACATATCTACTTTTGATAACAGAAAAAAACAAAACCAACTACTGAAGAAGAGGAAAGGAAGAAAAACATGCTAGGCAGCCAAAACTGTTAGTATGAGAGAGACCAGAAAGCACATGAGAATCATCATAAAACTCACCAAAATAGCTGGAATAGTAGGAGTGTATATAATAGACCTGTAACATTACTAAGGAATGATTGGGGAGAGGTGAGATGCAGTTACAGGGTCTGCTCTGCTAAGGAGAATAAATCAAAATAAAATCAACTGGACCAGGTGATACCCAAAATTTCTGTTTGGGTCTGAGTTCATTGTCTAGAGAAATCAAAGAATGAGTTCATGGCCAAAGAGATGAGCGAAAGCAAAGTTTTATTACAGAAAAGCTCCCTGCTGCAGGGAGGAGACCCAAGCAGGTTGCTGGGCAGTTCCTTCGTCTAGGGCTTAATAAGTGCCCTACTAACTTCCCATTTGGTTGGTTGGAAAATTTTGGCCCTAGCAACATCCATACATTTTAAACCTCAGGATTCCCTCATTTCCCCTGCCCTGTGTGTTCAGCCCGGATCAGGGCCCTTTGTTCTTGTGATTTAGTCAGCAGAGCCTCCAAGGGCCTAAAGCCTTCCTAGAAATTTAAGAAGTGCTATACCCCCATTCTTTCCAATGTTCCTATCTTTATCTAGAAAGAAGTCCAAATGGTTTGTGAGATGTGTTGAGTTCCATGGATCCTCTAGAGAGGTCCAGTAGATTTAATGACATCTAGAACACCCTTGGAATTCTCTGGATGCTGGCCAACTTAGAAATGTGATCTAGATATCCTTAATGCTTATTAACTGTACTAGAGCAGTGGTTTTCAAAGTGTGTACCCCAACCAACAGCATCAGCAACACTTGGGAATTTATTAGAAGTGTAGATTCTCAGGTCCTCACCCCCAAGATTACTGAAGCAGAAACTCTGGGGACAGAGCTCAGCATCTGTGTTTAACAAACCCTCCAGGCGATTCCGATGCAGCTGTAGTTTGAGAAGCACTTATCCAGAGCAAACTGGAAATGAAGTTCACGAGCCAGATTCTTGAAGCACCCTTTATGATGGCTCACATTATTGATCTGTAAGGAGAAAATGGAGTTATTATTCAGAATAACTACCAGAGGTGCTTTGGATAATTCGCACCCAAGTTCATGAAGAATTAGCATGGCTTTAGTGTAAATTATACTGTTAGATAGTCATTTATTCCATAAACAAATAGACTGTATAATTATATGGGCACAAAATGTTTTGGTGGTTTTTTTCTTGTTTGTCTATTCTATATAAATGGACTGTTGCTATTATCAAAGTTAATGGTTGTAATACATTCTGATTTATATAATGCAATGTAAGATCGCCATAATTGCATTTCATGAAAAACACAGCTTGTATGGTAATGCTCAAATAATCAATATAATGTGACATCCTATTGGAATCAGGGAAGGATGGGAGAGAGGGATTACAAAATAGTACAAGAAAACTTGGGAGTAATGGATATGTTCATTAATTCATAATTTAGACAAGCAGTATGTGGTGTATAGACCTTGACTAGCTTATAGTCTAGCAAGGGAGGCTCACAAGTAAACAGGAAATTTCCATGTGATGTGAAAAATGTACATAAATATTAATCACAAGGTCCTGTGCCAACACATAGGGCATCTTACTCAGTAATTAAGGGTTTGAGGATAAGAGGGTGGAGTGAGACTTTCCTGAGGCCAGAAGAGCTCCTGAAACAAATAAGGATGAGTAGAATATAGTGAAGGGAAGAGTGTCCCAGGCAATAGGTTGGGTGTAGAGAAAAGAGGCTTGGAGAGGGAAACTGGTGAATGTAGACAGAGAGGTTACAGTGAATAATGTAGGAGCCAGACTGAATAGAAAGTGAAGAGGTGGACACAAGGGGATAAAACATTTTCCCAATCAATTTGGCTGTGAAGAGAAAGACAGGGCAAGAGGCAGGGCAAGATGGGTGTGTGTGTTAGCGGGAGTGTTTGGGTTATTATGTGTGTGTGTTCCTAAGATAAGAGAGACTCAAGTTCAGAGTCAGGGGTGTGGAAGAAGAGCAATGGAGCAAGATGCCTAATGTGGGAGAGGCTGAGAAGTGGAACAAGGTGAAAGCCTTTATTAGCCTCATTGTCTGGGATTCCAAGGAAGAAGCAAAGATGGGTATGGTGGATAGGGTGGTAGGAAGTGATGGATTTCGTTTTTAAAGTCAGTGAGGGAACAAAAAAGAGGGTAGAGTATGAATAATATTTGAAATATCCTATATAATAAAAGCCTAATATGCTAAGTGTCCAGTCATCCATTCAACCAATCAAAGTGTAACATGCTAATAATATGCTAAGGCCACTCAACCACTTGCTATGACGTGCACTGACCAAGGGGCAGATGCTCCAACCAATAGGTTAGCTTGCTTCTGGGGTCTGGCCAGTCAGGACTGAGCAAGATGGGCCAGACATGCCCTGGAGCCCTCCCACAGTCCCTCCCCGGCTGGCCAACTTCTCACATCCCTACCTGGCCCCAATCACGGGTAGGTGGATAGGAGGTAATCAACCAAAGACCATCTATATATATAAAACCCTAATATGCAAATAGACCGAACGGCTGAACAACTGAACTGGTCGCTATGATGTACGCTAACCACCAGCGGGCACGTGTGGAACATGGCAGGCGTGGGCAGCAGGCGGCAGAGCGCGAACATGGTGAGCATCGGCTGTGGTGGGATGGTAGAGCAGGTGAGCGGGGGCACCAGAACAAGGTGGGGCACCAGTCACTATCATTGGGGCGAGCCTCTGGTGGTTACTGAAAATTCTTTGCTCCCATGCACTGCAGTCCCGCCTGGCGCTCGCACCTGCTGCCGGCACTGGCCCCACTTGCATCCGCTGCTGGCGCCAGAGCTGCCGCTTGCACCCACTGCCAGTGCCAGCCCTGCTTGCACCCACAGCTGGTGCCAGAGCCCCACTTGCACCCACTGCTGGCAGATCGCTTGGCACCGTCAGCATGTGGGAGTGGTGGTGGTGGGAGCGGGGCTGCTGGCAGAGAGGGGAGCAGGGGCCACAGCAGGAAGGGCTGTGCGGGGGCATGGAGGATGGGCTGAGACCCACCCCTGAGCCCACCACAGCATCGTGGCCCACAGTTCCTTTCAAGGTGCACGAATTTGTGCACTTGGCCTCTAGTCCTATATAATAAAAGGCTAATATGCAAATCAACCGAAGAGCAGAACGACCGGTTGCTATGATGTGCACTGACCACCAGGGGGCAGACGCTCAACATAGGAGCTGCCCCCTGGTGGTCAGTGCGCTCCCTCAGGGGGAGCACCGCTCAGCCAGAAGCCTGGCTCACAGCTGGCAAGCACAGCCACGTTGACAGGAGCCTCTCCCACCTCCATGGCAGTCGGACATCCCCCAAGGACTCCCAGAATGCAAGAGGGTGCAGGTCGGGCTGAGGGATCCCCCCACCCCTGAGTGCACAAATTTTATGCACTGGGCCTCTAGTCTATATATATAAAAGCCTAAGCAACCGAATGACTGGTCAACCAGTCATTCGGTTGCTCAACACAGGAGCTGCCCCTGGTGGTCAGTGCACTCCCACAATAGGAGTGCCACTCAGCTGACTGACCTGTCCAGGTGGCCCACCAGCCCAGCAGCAGCCACTCACTCCCTCAGTAGTCCTGCGGGTCCAATCTCCTGAGAACAGGCCAGGCACCGACGGACCAATGCCGTAGGCATGATCCTGACAGCACCACCAACCTCCTGGAAGTTGGCCTCGGGCACCACAGCCGCTTCCCCTCCCTAGACGCCCCACAAGGAAGAAACGATATAAAAGCGTGGCTCCCGACAACCAATGTGAATGTCAGTGGGACGGATCCAGATCCCGGGTTGGCAAGGGCATCCTACCGCCCACCTGGAGGGCCCTTCACGTCCATGGGGCCCCTCCACACACACACCCCTTGGGACGGGCACCAGAAGTTGGGCTCATGGCTGGTGAGTGCTGCTGCAGCAGCGTGAGCCTCTCCTGATCAGGACTGACTGAACATGAGCCCGCAGCAGGCACAGCAGGGCCAGAATGAGTAGGAGCAGCAGGCGGCATTGGACTTCCGGTTTCAGCCCAATCCCTGCAGGCCACACTGAGGGACCCCACATGTGCACGAACTCGTGCACCGGGCCTCTAGTTATATTGTAATGACTATAGAAGGATTGAGTAGGAAGGAATGAGTGAACAGCAAATGAAGTGATGTTTTCCATGAATCTGGGGACCAACTAAACTCGGAGTAAATAAGAAAACTGCAAAGACAGGAGATTGGGATTTGAAAATGAAATAGTTTTATTTTATGATTTCAGGAGTAGATCAATCCTAATCATGATAAGATTTTGACCTAGCAGTGGGACTGAGTGGCTAATTGGGAAGATTATGTGAAGGTAATGAGAATGGGAAAATTATGTGAAGGTAATGAGAACTGAGAGGCCAGTTGAGTGGAACATCTGCATGTGCACCAAATTCTCCTGGTGATGGCAAGTCTCAGGGAGAAGAAGCTGTGAAAGGAGAGCTAAAGTGTTCAAGGAATGACAGGGAAGAAGCAGTGCTATAAAGGTGATGGAGAGCAGGAGGATGCTACACCTGGATAACAGGACCCTTAAAGATGCAGAAGTTCTACAAAAGAACGGAAGAATGATCCAGAACCTATCTCCCTGCTTCCATTGTCTATTCTCCACATAGCAATTGGGTTAATTTTTAAAATGTGTTTATTTTATTTTAGAGAGAGGGGAAAGGAGAGGGATAGAGAGATAGAAACATCGATCTGCTATCTCCTGCGCGTGCGCGTGCACACACACACACACACACACACACACACTCTGAGGTTACAGCCTGCAACCTGAGCATGTGCCCTGACCAGGAATCCAATCATGACCTCCTGGTTCATGGATCATAGTGCCATGCACCAAGAATTCACCAGTTTGATTCCAATCTGTTGTGGGCTCAACTGGGAGTATGCCAGAGGCAGTTGATTGATGTTTCTCTCTCATTAATGTTTCTCTCCCCCCCCCCCCCCACTTCTCTCTCTCTCTCTCTCTCTCTCTCTCTCTCTCTCTCTCTCTCTCATCAATAAAAACATATAAATATACATATATATAAATTTTTTTTAAAGGTGTAATTCTGGCCATACTATTCTACTCTAAACCTTCCATGGCTTCGCACCTCTCTCTGAGTAACTCCACTATCTTCACATGAGCTTCACTCTCTGGCCTGCCTACCTGTCCTCTCTGACTTTATCTCTTGCCACTTTATTGCTTGCTCATCCTACTCTCGCAACATGGGCTTCTTTGCTATCCCCAAACATGATAAAACTTGTCCCCACCTCAGGGCCTTTGCACGTGCTCTTCGTTATGCCTGGAAAGCTCTTCCCCAGTGGCTACCCCCCCCCCCCCCATCTCCTTCAGATCTCTGCTTAACTGTCACCTGCTCAGCAAGGCCTGCTCATCTCCTGTGCCCATTCCTACAGCAAGTTCCCATTCCACACTTCTGCTTCATTTTTCTACATAGCACTCATCATCACCTAACTTGACATTCACTTTTTTATTCCTTAACAACCCTCTCCCAAGAATAGAAGCTGTGTGAAGGCAGGGTTTTTTGCCATTCTGCTCACTGCTGTATTCCATCAGAGGCATTAATAAATATTTTTTTGAATGAAGGCAATAGCAGCGGGTTATGAGAAAAACCTTGACCCTAACTGTGTGAAGTATGTGAGAGAACATCAGGGAAGGGTACAGAAGGAAGAGTGGGAGCATGCTGGCGAGTTGTTAGCATCCGGTGGGAACTCTGGGAGGGGTTGGTGGGGCAGTGCGCATAGGTCATTGCTAGGAAGCCTGGAGCAGAATGGGGACACAAAAACATCAAGACTGGATGAATGGAAGAACTTTCCTTTCAGGAAGTCTCTGAAGACAATGACAAGGACGGGAGGTGTGGGGACATTTGCTGGCTTTAGGGTTTCCAAAAGACTTAGAACCATCATCCCTTGGATTGATTGATTTTTTATTTTATTTTAAGGAATCCATGTTAGAGATGACAGCAATCATTGAGGTGTGGGAAGAACACAAAATTTGTTGGAAGGGGTTGCCTATCCTGTGGACAGATATGTTACCAAAGCTCCCTGGCTGGCAGGGTGCAGGTAGAAAATTGGATACTGGTTAATACCAGGGCGCTTTACCAAGAGTTCTCCCAGCAGCAGTCCTTAAGGGTACGGGGCTGGCTCTGAGCTAATGTCAGGTCCTGGCAGGTTTTATGCTTACTGTCCCCACTTCCAATAGGCACTTCCAGCATTTTTATTTATTTCTTTATTTGGCTTCCACACCTCCTGTGCTCAGAGGGTTCTTTTGTCTGGAACACCCTTCCTGTCCCCTAGATCCATTCACACTTTTTGGCATCCTTTCAGATCCTACTCAGATGCTATCTCCCTAACAAAGTTTTCCTTTACCACCCCAACCTGGAGGATTGCTCCATACCTTGAACTTCCAGAGCAGTTATTAACTGTAGAATTAATTTAGTGTTTAATCACCTGTGGCCCTGTGACATCTCTCTTCAAGGATTGTGCTGAACTCTTATTTATACCTGCTGGGTTGTACACTTTTGTGTGGGGGGAAAAGGGAGACTCTATGGAAAGTAACCTCACAAGGTGATCTGATCACAAATTCCTAACTGGGCAGATCATTGTGGGTAGTCACACCCCAAGCATATAATTTTCAGTAAAAGGTCTACCTTTGCCTTAAGCAAGTTATATCCATTGTTCCTATGCATCCAGGTTAACACACCTTTAAAATAAACCTAACCACTCCCAAGAAAGCACACAATCTTGTTAACTGTCCTGGAACCCAATCCTTGATTTTTCCCACCTCCATGTAATCTTCCTTATGTTCCATTCTTAACCTCAAATGCATAAAAGAAGTTGCAAAACTGTTATTCTCCGGAGCATTTGAAATCTTGCTTCCCAGCATATGTCTTCAGTTTGACTCAAATAAAATATTCTCTACAGGTTTGGACGGTTCTTCTGTCAACAACTCTGTGTGTGTGTGTGTGTGTGTGTGTGTGTGTGTGTGTGTGTGTGTGTCTGTGTCTGTGAGATGGTGCTTTGCTGTCTCTCTACCTTACCTTTAAGCTTCCTGACGGCTGGAGCAGGTTTTGTTTTCCTTGGAGCCCCCGTATTACCTGACATAGACCCTTTCACAGAGAAGGTGTTCAGATCATATACATTGATATGCTCTAATTTATTAATCATTAATATTCCATGCCAATACCCAGATGATAGTTCTGTTTACCTTTGAATGATTATTAACATAAGGAGAGTACTGTGATATTTTTTCTTACCATAAAGGTGTTGCGTACTCTCCCTTTTCCATTCACAGATGCTTCCAAGAACTGTTGGGTTCTCTGTCAAGCAATTCAATCTTAATTTTCCAGCAGAGGCCAGAGAGCTTGGTGGATAAAAGAACAGCTCCTAGAATCAGATGTCCTGGTTTGACAAGGATCTCTGCCCCTTGCTAAAAGGGTGAGTCTGAACAAGTCACTTACCTTTTCCATACCTTATTTTCTTCATCTGCAAAATGGGGGTTATAATATCATGTTCCTCATTCATTTGTTGTGGGGATTAAATGGATTATACATTGTGACACCCTTAGGTCAGCATTTGCTGCACGATAAAGCCCTTAGGACTTGCTAGCTGTTATTTCTGGGTGACTAGAAATTTCCAGATGTAAAGCATGAGGTTCTCATACCTCTTTCCACCCTACTTTTTCCACTAAGGACAGAGAGCAGATGGTGAAGCTAGAGTGTCTTGTCTCCACCTCCAGAAACCAGGCTGCAGTCTAAACTCTGCCACTTAGGCCTGGGTCCCGGGTCCGGGTGAGGCCGTGGGCCCCTGGATCCGGGTGAGCCTGGGTCCCGGGTCCAGGTGAGGCCGTGGGCCCCTGGATCCGGGTGAGCCTGGCCCTGGGTCCGGGTAAGGCCGTGGGCCCCTGGATCCGGGTGAGCCTGGCCCCGGATCCGGGTGAGGGGTGAGCCTGGGTCCCGGGTCCGGGTGAGGCCGTGGGCCCCTGGATCCGGGTGAGCCTGGCCCCGGGTCCGGGTGAGGCCGTGGGCCCCTGGATCCGGGTGAGCCTGGGTCCCGGGTCCGGGTGAGGCCGTGGGCCCCTGGATCCGGGTGAGTCTGGCCCCGGGTCCGGGTGAGGCCGTGGGCCCCTGGATCCGGGTGAGGCCACGCGACCCTGGGTCTGGGAGAGGCCACGCGCCCCTGGGTCCGGGTGAGGCCATGCGCCCCTGGGTCCGGATGAAGCTGAATCCTGGGTCTGGGCGAGGCCGTGTGCCCCTAGATCCGGGTGAGGCTGGATCCCGGGTCCGGGTGAGGCCGTGGGCCCCTGGATCCGGGTGAAGCCGTGCCCCTGGATCCGGCCGAGACCAAACCAGAGGGAGTCGGACCTGCATTACCACCATTTGTCCACCATCCAGAGCTGAGGGGTCAGTGCCGACATCTACTCATAAGGAACTGGTGGACATTGATATTGGGTCTCAAAAGAACTGTTGGACCAGAAAGAAACTCACTACAGACTGATTCATTTGCCTGTCAGCATAACTATTATTGCTCATCTCACATTTGGTTCTTATAAGTATATTTCTAGTAACACATGATCTCACTCATCTAGGGGAAATGATGAACAACATAGACTGATGAACAAGAACAGACCCAGAAACAAGGAGGCATCGATCGGACTATCGGGCCTCAGAGGGAGGATAGGGGAGGGTGGGGGGAGGGGGGAGAGATCAACCAAAGGTCTTGTGTGCATGCATATGAGCCTAACCAATGCTTAAGTTCAACAGATGGTTGGGGCATCCATGGGGAGGGGTGTGGGATGGGAATGGGGGGATGAGGACAAATATGTGATACCTTAATCAATAAAGAAATTAAAAAAAAAATAAAATAAAATAAACTCTGCCACTTAGTTCATGTGTAATTTTAGGCAAGACGTTCAGCCTCTTCGGGGTGCTGTAGAGATCAGGGAGCAGACATATGTGAAAGCTCTTTGTAAACAGCAGGCTTGTTTTACCCAAAGCAAGAACTTCGATTGAGGACAGGAAGCAAATTTAATTGGTTCTGTTTTGCAAATCTTACCCTTAGAAAATTCCCTTTAGGAAAAGAGTAAGTCTTTGTCTCACTTTGACTGGATTATCCTGATTATTCTATGTGGCCTTCATTTTTCTTTTCCTTTTTTTTTAAACTACTGGTGCTGTGGGAAGTCTTCCAGAGCCCACAGTATACTTCCTTTTCTCCTTAGTAAATCTGGTTCGTCAACTAAACAACCGTAGTCATTCACATCTTTGTGGTTTAAAATCTGTGGCTGTGCTTTGACAAAGGAGCTCTGTAGGGGATGGTAATGCGATTAGGATGGTAACTGGCTGGGGCAGTGGGAATACCCAAACCAGGCAACGCCCCCTACAGGGGTCCTGAGAGACATGTGTCAGAGGCAGGTTAAGAGCAAGGTCTTGGCTTGAGTTGCCTGGGTTTGAATCCCAGCTCTACTATTTGTTTCTGGGCTCCCTAGCAAATTATTTAAACTTTGAGTGCCTCTGATTCCACATCTGTAAAATGGAAGCAACTATAGTACCTACCGTATAGGGTTACTGGACAATCAAATGAGTTGATATATGTAAAGTGCTTATACACTGAGTGGCCAGATTATTATGATCTCTGAATGCATAATAATCTGGCCACTCAGTGTGTGTGTGTGTGTGTGTGTGTGTGTGTGTGTGTGTGTGTGTGTATTAGAGGCCTGGTGCATGAATTCGTGCATGGGTGGGGTCCGGCCAGCCTGGCCAGGGGGAGGGAACATGGACAGTTGATGGGCGGTTGGCTGACCTGCCTGCTGGTCTAACTCCTGGTCCAGGGGACAATTTGCATATTAGCCTTTTATTATATAGGATATACACTAAGTGGCCAGATTATTATGCATTCAGAGATCATAATAATCTGGCCACTCAGTGTATATAGCATAGTGAGTGCTAAATAAGTATTCACTCTTAATATATGCACAGAGTCAGTGGCAGCAAAGGTATGTCTTTTGTTACCAGATAAGCTTCCCAAAGCTTCCCAATGCACCCCTGGTAAGCTGTGCTGGGACAGATGGAGGACTGATTTTGTCTGGACTGGAAGTTTAGAAGTAATTCAGGCCTAATAGGTTTTTCTTCCTCTTTCCCCTTTTCTGTAAGGCCACAGCCAAGGCCAGGAAAAATGGATCCAAACACAACAATTATGTAGAAAAAGATAGAGTCCCAGTGCTAGTCGGGCCGGTCACCATGGCCTTTCCAGTGCTGGAGGAGTCTTTCCCAGATAATTTGTCCCCTGGCTTATTTTGCTCAACTGACAGAAGAGAGGGAGGGGGAGGAGAGTGAAGGGAGAGGGAAAGAGAGAAGTAGTTTAGAGAGACAGGGCTTCTCTCTGGAGTGGGAGACAACCCTTCGTCCCATCTTTTCTCTTCCACCTCTTAGAAAGAAATGTGGTAGCCAGAGAGAGAGATGTCTGGACCTTCTTCCAAGTTTATCTTGCCATCTCAAGTTGGAACTGTCCTATCTCGTGAGTTAGATGCAAGGAAGAGAATCCAAAGAATGAAATGTCAGAGAGAATCAAGTGGATTGGGTCTTCTCCCTGAAATAGCAGGCCCCTTGCTCCTTCTCTCCTCTCTAACCTCCTAAAAGAAAGTGAATTCTGAGAGCCCAAAGAAGGGGACTTCACCTGCACAGCTCCAGGGGCAAAGCCAGTTACATTGTAGCCTACATTAGCACTTCTTCGCTGTGCCTCAAATGACCTGGTGATCTTGTTAAAATACAAGGGTAGGCCTGGGAGTCTGCACTTCTAACAAGCTTCCAGGTGCTCTTTAACCATCACTGCTGGCTGAGGACCTCACTTGGAGGAACAAGTTTTCTGGATGAATGGTGACCTATAATTGTGTAATGCACAGAAACTCCCACTAAGTTACTATCCCCTAGATCAGGGTAGGGAACGTCACACCCTTGGCCCATATAAAGCTCTCGAAATAATTTGGCCTGGCCCTGCTAAGGCATTAGTGGCGAGTGAATTAAATGTTTGACCAAATAGAGCAGGCTAATTTTTAAGTTGATAATTTTGTATGGCCCAAGAATGATGTTATAAGTATCCAAATGGCCCTTGGCAGAAAAAAGAGTTCCCCATCCCTGCTCTAGATAATGTGGCCCACCTGTGTATACCTGAACTTGGTCAACCTGCTTTTGGGGGATGGAGTGATAAGAAATGTCCTAGTCCTTGATTCTGACCCCAAACTTGGAAGAGTGAAGAGGGGACAAGGAGGACAAAGGTTTTTATCTTGGCCAATCAGTTCTGTAAGTGATTTTCCTAGTCTGTTCACAAGCTAGTTGTCTGAAATAAGCCTAATGTGAATATTGTGGCTTGGTGATATTTCATGAGTCCTTAAGGCTTTGCCTTAAATTGGGGGATGTGGAACCAAGTCATTCATTATCTTCAAGGTGACACATGATAATTCCAAATGGCATTTTAAGTAAACTTTTCTTTATGACTACCCAAATCTTATTTGTCCTTCAATTTAGCTGTCATTAATTACACAATTTCTATATACGAGTACTTTACATACATAATTTTATTTAACTTTTCCCAAACAATATTTCATGATAGAGATCATTACCTGCATTTCACAGATGAAGAAATTGAGGCTCAGAGAGGTTAAGTAATTTTCCCACGGTCACCTAGCTATGAAAAAGCAGAGGCAAACTAGGAACCCAGGAGAATCTAACTTTACTTCTCTCTTTCTACTGCCTCTATGCTGTCCTGTAGATAAAAAGAATAATTATTTTAAAATTAAGAAGAATTATTCATTATTTAAAACAAATTCAAATTTGAATCAACTGACATCCTTGATGTGAATTTACAACAAAGCTAATGAAACTTAAGTTTCAACGATTCCTCACAAAAGTTCCTTCCAAGGGCCTCTAATTTTTATTCCTAATTTTGTATTCTTTGTCCTTAAAAAGGGGTCCCCAAATTTAGAAACTTCAGGCTCCACAAAATCTGGATCTGCTTCTGTTTCTATCAGATACATAAATCCTCTTTGACAACATTCCAAATAAGTACTGGTGGTTCAGCCTGTGCTTGAATATCTCCAATTAAGAGGAGCTCACCACCCCACAGGGCTTTTGTTTCATTTCAGATAGTTCTGAGTCTTCAGAAGTTCTTTTTATACTGTGCCAAAATCTACCTCCTGGCAACATCCACTTATGGACCTTGTTCAGTCCTCTGAAACTACATAAAGCAAACCTGATCCCTTGCCATCTAATAGGTCTGAAAGCATTTGAAGGCTGTTTTAGTAACTATTGTTTCCCAAAGCATCCCCGGTGCTCTTAACCACTCCTGGCCCACCTTCCTTCTGGTTGCTGGGGTCCTTCTTCAAGAGCATTCCAGGTTTGGCTTGATTGACAGAGAATAAAACAACCCCCTTGCTAAACTTATTTATTGAAGACTTTGCATTTATCACAGTGGAAATTTCTCATTTCTATTATATTTGACTCACTGTTGCAGTTTGCCCAATCATGTTGTGTCCATATATGTTTCCTAGTCCAGACTTCATAGTCCTGGGAGATGCCTCCTACCTTTTTGTGGAGATGTTCACATTGCATGATCTGTCGGGAGCTGGATTCGGCAGGATTTAGCAAGAAGGCTTCCTGGCACATTACAGACTCGGACCATGGGAAGATAGCACTCATACAGCTGCCCTTGCATGTAATACGACCCCGTCTACACCCCCTGGTGGGTGCTACCCCTCCATGATCACACTCTTAATCTAGCTTTTCTCAAGCCACTCATCACATTTGGAAAACATCTTTGTAAGATGAGCTCACTGAACAGGCTAATTACGGTTTTTCTTTTTTGTCACCTTTGCCATTTATATTCCCTTTTACATGAATTCCTCTCATGTAATTCCTTAGTTTTTTCAGGATCCCCTCTGTCCTGTTCTCTGGTGAGGTAGAGGTACAGAAGCACCCAAGCCCACGTATCTTCTCCAGAGCACATCACACTCAGGCGATCTGCCCCGTTGGAGGGAAGCAAACACGGGGTTCCCCACAGGTTTCAGCTCTGCGGCTCTCCTTGTCCTTGGCCCGTCCCCCCCTTTTCTTCCACATTCCACCTAAGCCCCTCATGCCTTCCTTACGCCTTTTCCTTTTGTTGGACAATCTCCTCACTCAGTCTTTTAGGTAGAAAAGTTAGTAAACTTCAGAGTTCACATTCTTTTGGTGGTAAGTGGAGACTTTTCCCCTCCAATACATTAAATTGTTTTCTGTAAGCTATAAAGCAGATGGCTTTAAAAATTTCAATACATATAGATGCTGAGACCCAAAAAGGCCACTGGTGACCCCAGAAGCTATTATTTACTGATAGAAAGCACCCTTCATTCGATTAAATGGTTCACTACATTTTAAAACTAGGAGAGTAACAAAATTGAAGAGTTAATTTTCATGAAATATAATAAAAACACTGTGAACCAGAAAGGAAGGAAATCTAAATTATTAAGTGCCCACTATGGAGATTACCTCATAATCTTTCTAATAACCTATGTGGTAGGAATTGTGATGCCGATTTTACACATAGATAAGGAACCTCAGGGAGGTTAAGTAACCAGCCTGGGAGCTAAGACGGAAGCACATGCGTTCCAGCTTCCAAAACAGCCAAGGCTCATTCTACTTGACCTCACTCAGCTATTAGCCCAGCTGCTGAACTCTGTTATTGATGTTCTTTATAAATTTGCATTTTCATAGCCCCACAAGAATCTGGGTAGGCAGAAAGAGTACTGGCTTGGAAACAATCCTGAACAACTTAAAACAAATGCTGGGTTTACCATTCCTCCCTTCTTTATACCATATCTTTAAACTTTGAATTCCCTCTTAGATGAACTGGCTGTGTGTTCCCCTGAGCCCTGTTTGGCTAACATACTTAGATTAAGGATTTGGTGTATCACAAAACAATGTGGCCTCAGAAGATCATTGTTTCTGATGTTATTAGAAAGAAGAACTGAAACTAAAATTTAACAACTAAAATCTTGGGCACTCACAGAAACTCTTAGATACCTAGTTTTGGGTTGATTCCTTTAGTTATCTTATGGGTGTTAGTGTGAATTTTTTTAAATGTCCAAGAGAGCAATAAATTTATAGGTTTTGGGGTTTTAAATTAACATTCAATTTATTAAAGTCACAATTTTTTTCAAGCCTTCAAGGCCAATTTGCACATCTTTTTGTAAAAGTCTAGAAGTACTTTACTTCTAAGAAAATTACTTTTATATGATCTTTTTATATTAATCTCAAAAATAACACATAATTTTTTCCTAAATAATATCATATGATAAATTAATTTAAATTCATTATATATTTCAAACCACATTTTTAAATTTAATATAATTAATTCTTCCAAGCATTTTTAAATGCCTGACATGACAAATTCACAGCCCTCACATACAAGTAGCACTTATAAATTTGTGCTCTATATTTTCATGATGTTTAATCACTAATTTTATATACAGTCTTTTTTTTTTTTATTGACTTCATAGAGGAAGGGAGAGGGAGAGAGAGAGAAACATCAATGATGAGAGAGAATCATTGATTGGCTGCCTCCTGCATGCCCCCGCTGGAGATCGAGCCCACAACCCGGGCATGTGCCCTTGACTGGAATCAAACCCGGAACCCTTCAGTCCACAGGCTGACGCTCTATCCACTGAGCCAATTAGCCAGGGCTTATATTCAGTCTTAAAAAATTAATTTTTAATTTTTATGTCTGAACTTTTACACTAATCAAATCTCGTGTGTGTGTGTGAACAATGAGCCTCATTATACTTCTATAAATTGATATGAAATATTCAATAGGTATTTATAATGCCCCATTAACTGCCAATAGCTATTAATTATGTTCAAATATTAATTAACAATAAGTGTAACTGGGTTAAAATCATATTTAAAAATTGTTAATCAAATTTTCTGAAGTTGCACATGAACAACCCCTGAAAGAGCTAAGTGCATATGAGGAATAGCAATGTCATCAACTCATTCTGGAGAAATAAAGCAATCTGAGGGTCAATCTTTATTCACTATTTCAGTGTCAGTTACACACATACTTTGTAACTTTTAAAAGACCTACACATGTACAGGCTTTTTTTGGGCCTCTGTTTTCACATAAATATTCTATATTTGGGTCCCAGTTATATTACAATTAAATTTTGAAAACGTTCTCTGCTTCCTGAAAACAATTATTGTTAGTATCTATCTAAGGAATTTATTTTTTAATGGAATTTTGAACACTACCAGGGTTTTATTATTATAGGAACTATGCACTATACACTAAGCCTGTGCTGAATTCCTGGTTAGCTACATTTTAGTTGATGCACTTAGGAGCAGAGGTGGATGTTAAACTTTGATCTTTCTCTGGTTTGTAGTCTCTCCAAATCTTTTGCTTTTGGCTTCCCAAAGAAAAAATGAAGCAGCTTAACAATTTTTTCAACAAGTAGCTTCCTGATGTAGACACTTAAAATTGGTCCCTTTAATATTTAAAATTCAAGTGATCTGGTGTAGTTGGGCCTCAGTTTCTTCTCCTGTCATATTAAGTATTCTCTGGAGCTGCTTCTATTACATTCATCCATAAGCATACTTATTAACGTCTTACTAAACTTTAATCCTTAGCATTTTGGGGGATTAAAAGTCCTAACCTTTGCCCTAAAAAAGCTAAGGGCCTAAAAACAAAACAAAAACAAAAACAAAACAAAAACTAATGGCTTGCACTGGGAGTGGAGGAATAGTGCTTTCAGTATAATTATATGGCTTATTGATTGAATGAGTGGTCAGTTGAGAAATGCCAGGCCCTAGAAAGTGGTGACCAGGAGATAATACACCTGATAGAGACCTGTGAAAAATTCCAGCAGCATTTTCTCAAATGCAGACTGAGAGTTCAATTAGGTATTCAGAGCTATGGGCAAAAAATCT
The DNA here is from genome assembly GCF_951640355.1 of Cnephaeus nilssonii. Lineage (NCBI taxonomy): Eukaryota > Metazoa > Chordata > Mammalia > Chiroptera > Vespertilionidae > Cnephaeus > Cnephaeus nilssonii. The sequence goes on along the minus strand of NC_137083.1, from coordinate 14,353,169 downwards.
ACCTGGAATCTAGATGTATTCTGCCGTATAACTAGAATATGAACTTTCTCTTCCACAAAGGTGGGGGTGGGGAGTTTTATAAGAGATCATAGGACACTGTTGTTGTTTTTCAAACTCTGGGTTGCTACTAAAAATTTTTCTAAAGCAGGGAGGGAGCCCTAGCCGGTTTGGCTTAGTGGACAGAGCTTCGGCCTATGGACTGAATGGTCCCAGGTTCAATTCTAGTCAAGAGCATGTACCTCAGTTGCAGGCTCCTCCCTGGCCTGGGCCCTGGTCAGGGCTCTTGCAAGAGGCAACCAATTGATAAGTTTCTCTCACATCGATATTTCTCTCTGTCTTTCCCTCTCTCTTCCACTCTCTCTAAAAATCAATAGAAAAATATCCTCAGGTGAGGATTTATTAAAATAATAATAAAAGGGAGAATAGGGAGACGAATAATTTTTCTTGAAGATTTGTTTCAGTTAACATCATTGGTTGATATTCAACTAATACATATGGATATGGCTCTAAAAGCTGTTACCCCTGAACAGATAAATAGTGTCTATGTCCTGTCCGGTCCCCCTCTCCCCAAGGCCAACATTGTCTGCCCACCCTCCGGAGCTCTCCATCCAGCAACTGCAAGGGAAATGCATGGCAGGGGGCCTCTAGGATACCCTCTTAGAGCTTTGAGGCAGTGTTTGATCTTAGTGGTCAGTGCTCAATGTTGTTAAATATTTTGAATAAAAAGGCTCATTTCTTCTGCATATGTATATACACTAGGTCACGATATAAAATATATTTATTCTTGTGGATCATCATAAAAAAATTGAAAGCTACTGTTCTATGAGAAATATGAATGTAGGAAGAAATCTTTTTCAACAAACTGCTTCCTCTGGGGGAGAAAAAAACACACAACACCCTCACTGGCCTGAGGCTGAGACTTTCGTTGCTTTATATTTATACTGACTCTTATAGCTAAGACACTGGATTTTCCTTTACCATGGTGATATCAACTTTTTAAATTATTTGGGTCAGGAATAAAAGTAATTTGGTTTGAAGAATAACATTAAGTCAATCATAATGTAGATGGTACATAGCTTAAATTAGGAAGGTGGTATAAGAATGATTGTAATTTTGGAGCTCTTTCATCTAGCTAAACCTTCTATTATATAGATATGGTGCCTGAGAAATGATTAATTTTAGGTAATTAGTCACCTGTCCCAGGTCTCATGGCTCAGCCAGGGATCAGAAGCTTTGGCCCACCCTAAAAATCAGGGCTTATTAACTTTTTTTTTTTTGGGGGGGGGGTGGCTTATTAACTATTGAAGGGTAGCAGAATATGCCACTTTGGCACATTGATTATTTTCAGCTGTAAGCACTTGAAAAAACAGCAAATGCAGGCTTTCTCTCAACTCCTCTTATCTGCCTAAAGACAGACCCTCCAAAAGGAACTCATTTGTCATAAATCCCCTCTGGGAGTTTCATCAACCATGGGAGACTGACTCTTATCAAAGGAGAAGAGACCAGAAGTCTATACCAATCCAGACAACTTTGTCACAAATTATCATTATTCCCATCTATTTTGCTACAGGCCCATTCATTTTTCCTAAAAAGTATTTTCTCCCTCCAAGAGGCATACATCCCCATCTCTAACTTTTCCTATTAAAATGACATTTAACCCCAAATTTTAAGCTACCATGGGGAATTACTCATTTTTCCATTTATCTCACGTGTATACATAAGGTATACACGTTAATAAAATTGCTTTTTCTCGTTTATCTTTTATTACAGGAGTCTCAGCTAAAAGGGGTGGAGAAAAATTATTTTCTTCCCTTACACTATGTTTCACAAATACCAGTATTACCTGTTAAATATAGGGTGCAGCATATTTAGGACACTTTGTAGATCCATACTGAATGGATAAGCATGCTTTTTTAACCTGTGGTTCAGAGCTAGTGGCATTGCCCCTCCGAGCCAGGTTTTGTAAGGTTAAAAAACTACAGGGCCTGCCCCAATTCATAAGACTGCAAAATGTCCTCCTTCCTTCATCATAGTGAATTGGGGGGAAAACGACCCGAGGATAGATAGTATGTCTGTAAATGCAAGAACTATTTTTGAGCTTTCTGTATTGTACTGGCAGGAGAGCAGGTTTTCCAGGGATCTTCAGCTCATTGTTTAAAGAAAGCGTAGACAATAGTTTCTATTTCTTTATTCGAATTGCTTTGTCTTGCTGCACTGCTGGCTTTGTCATCAGCGGATGTTGCAATTAGTTTAACAAGCAAAGGAAATGCCAGTCAAGTGCAGTAGCACCTGGGATCTCGTCACCCTTGCTACACGGCAGGCCTTAGGAGACAAGAACGCTCAAAGCTGTGTGTGGAGCCCAGGTAAAAAGGGAGTAGGTGGCAGTGAGCCTGCGTGTGCAAGGGCCCCTGACTCCCAAGGCCAATGTTGACGTTGGCGATTCACTTCCACCTCTGAGACACTTAACCAGGCGCTTATTATACCCCATGGCATCATCCTGACCTCAGGACTTGGGAGGAAAGCTGGGGCCAGGAGACCGCTCAAGTGCATTTGACAATAAAATGCTTTGTGCGTCAGATGTAAATTCCGCCTGCCCAGAGCTTAGGCTGAACAGTGACCGGTGCTGACCCAAATAGAGCTGGGGGAGGGGGGTTTCACTTCGAGAATCTTGTGAGGCTGGTAAGTCCACCAGCCATAAGGGCTACTCGGCAAAACACGATGCAGCGTCAGGAGGGTCATTGCTCCAGCAGTCAGCCAGAGAACAAATAAAATGGAAGATCCTTCTCTGTGGGAAAGCAGGCCCCGGATTCGAAGCGGGGGGCCTCCGGGGGGGGAGGTGAGCAAAGAAAGGAAAGGCGAAAGCATTTCTCCAAGAAGCCGGGTTCATTCAAACCCGGAGGACAGCAAACCCCGCCTCCCCATGCGGCCGCCCGCTCAATCGCCGAGCGCTCCGGGTGTGAGCTCGCCCCGCGGGGAGCGGCTTGGAGCCGAGGAGGCGGTGGCAGAGGTGGTTTGGGCAGCCCCGCGCGGCGGATAGGCCCAGGCAAACAACACCCATTCCCCCTCCTCTCTCAGTTCAACTCCCACTCGGCCAGGGCCACGCCCTGCCGCCACCGCCCCCTCGGGCAGCTTTCCGCTCGGCAGCGCGGCCTCGGCCGGGGGCGGGAGGGAAGGCGGTGCCAGGGAGGGGCCGCCGCGGCAGCCGGAAACTACAAGGGCCAACAGCCTTTGCGGCATCTCCCCGCCCTCTTTCTTCCACCACTCAGCGCGCGTCACCAGGGGCTCAGCCAATGGGGGCCAAGCCAGCGAAAAAGGGCGCCCGGGTCCGGATGCGCCTCAGGAAAGGCATGCTCCCTGCGCCGGGGCAGCGGCCAGTTCACTGGGCGCGCTAAGCCGTCCGTGCCCAGTGCGCCCCTGCGTGCGCCCCTCCCGCTTCCCTTACGCGACAGCCCTACTTTTTTTCTCTAGTGGCAATTCCGAGCGACGCTGGAGCGGGGTTTTGAGGGGAGGGCGCAGGGGAATGAGTAGGGGGCGGGATATCCTGAGACAACAAGTTTGGCTGCATGGAGGGCCTACCGGCCGCGCGCCCGAGCTAGAACGCCGAGAGAAAGAGCACAGAGAAGCCAAGACAGGAACAGAAAAGCTGCAAAAAGAATAACCCCGAGAAAGGGGGTGGAGAGGAGGCGGCCCCAGCGCCCCGGCCCCCGGCAGGTCGGCGGCCAATCCGCTGGGGGAAGGGGTGGAGAGTCGGCGGCTCTGGCGGAGAGAGGCCGAGGGGGGTGGGGAGTCGGCCCGGCTCGCGCCGCCCTGGCCCCGCCCCTGGCCCGCGCTGCCGCCCGCGCCGCGCGCCGCCGCTGTCAATCAAGGGCGAGTCAGCCGGGCTCGGGCGGAGAGAGGAGCTGCTACGCCACAGCCCAGCGGCGGCCATTCGCGGAAAAAGAGGCAGAGCCTGTGCCAGCTACAGCCTCCTCCGAGCCACCGCGGGCGGGCGGGACCGGCCTCTCCTCCCGCCTCGCCCCCACCCCCACCCCCACCCACCTCCATCCCAGTGTCTCCGTCTGAGGGTTTGTCCTGTTAATGCGGGATGAGCGGTACGTATTCTCCACCCCCCTCGGTCTCCTTCACCGCCTCCCTCTCCCTCCTTCTCCAGACCCTGCTCGGTTCTCCCCCCTCCCCCGGGGCTGCTGAGATGCTTTAAGGGGAGGAGGAGAGGGCGGGAGAGAATCAGGGGGAGGGAAGGAGGGTTGTGTTTTGTCTTAATGTCTGAGCGAGAACAACCTCCTTTTGGGTGTCGCTCTGGAGCCGATGGGTCGGGTTTCAAACCACGTTTTGTGATATCCCCCTCCTCCCTGCCCTCCTTCTCCCCCACCCCCTGCCGGTGTGCGTGGACCGCGGGTTTATGGAGATTAATGTTCGGAGGGGAGGGAGAGGAGAGAAGAGGCGGAAGGCGAATAATAATAATCCTGGTAACCTGTTGTCGTGTCTGTGTGTGTTGGGGGGTTTGTTGCAGATCAGAAGAAGGAGGAGGAGGAGGAGGCGGCGGCAGCGGCGATGGCTACAGAAGGAGGGAAAACCTCTGAGCCAGAGAATAACAATAAAAAAACCAAAACCTCAGGCTCCCAGGTAAAAGAAAGCATATTAAAAAATTCATCACGAAACGTAAGGGGAAAGAGGGAGTTATGCCCTTTAAATGCCCAGAAGTTAAGAACAGAATAAAAATGTTTATCCACTCAAAGCATCTTTCTGAGAGGGAGGAAGTTAAGTTGTAAATTTATAAAGATTTTACGTTTGAGGGTAAAGTTTGGTTAAAATTACACTAGGAACTCAGACTATAAAAAACTGGTGTGTATTTTTCCCAAGGACATTTTGAGTTCAGGAGAATAACACTTTTAAGAAAGTTCGTTAGAAATTTTCTTTTATTTAAACTTTATATTACAGGGTCAGCTTTCTTATTCCTACATCTTACTGATTTTGTTAATATTTCTTTTTTATTTCTGCCACTTCCTAAGTTCTTAAATGTAGAGCTGTCAAAATAAATAAGCCCCTCCCAACTACTGGCCTCCACTAAATCCGCCCACTTTTTTTCCCCCCCTCTCCTTTACCATCCCGTTTTGGGTAGGACTCTCAGCCCTCTCCTCTGGCTTTACTGGCAGCTACTTGCAGCAAAATAGGGACTCCTGGTGAAAATCAAGCAACTGGACAACAACAAATTATTATAGATCCAAGCCAAGGATTGGTGCAACTTCAAAATCAACCACAACAGCTAGAACTGGTAACAACACAACTTGCTGGAAACGCTTGGCAACTTGTTGCCTCCACTCCTGCTTCAAAAGAAAATAACATTTCTCAACCAGCTTCTAGTTCATCTAGTTCTTCCAGCAGTAATAACGGGAGTGCATCTCCTACAAAAACTAAATCAGGGAATTCTTCCACCCCTGGTCAATTTCAAGTCATCCAAGTACAAAACCCAGGTGGTAGTGTACAGTACCAAGTGATTCCACAACTTCAGACCGTGGAAGGCCAGCAAATTCAGATCAATCCAACTAGTAGTTCATCTCTACAGGATTTGCAGGGTCAAATTCAGCTCATTTCTGCAGGTAATAATCAAGCTATCCTCACGGCTGCTAACAGGACAGCTTCTGGGAATATTCTTGCTCAAAACCTGGCAAATCAGACAGTTCCAGTCCAAATTAGACCTGGTGTTTCAATACCACTGCAATTACAGACCCTTCCTGGTACTCAGGCTCAAGTTGTAACAACCCTACCAATTAACATTGGAGGAGTGACTTTAGCTTTGCCAGTGATAAATAACGTGGCTGCAGGAGGAGGGACCGGACAGGTTGGCCAGCCTGCTACTACTACTGATAGTGGGACTTCTAATGGGAGTCAGTTAATTTCCACACCCACCACCACCACTGCTTCTTCCAGTACTATGCCAGAATCCCCCTCCTCCTCCACCACCTGCACAACCACTGCTTCAACATCTCTGACCAGCAGTGACACGTTAGTGAGCTCAGCAGATACGGGCCAGTATGCAAGCACATCAGCCAATAATTCAGAACGTACTATTGAAGAATCTCAGACACCTGCTGCTACTGAGTCTGAAGCCCAGAGCTCCAGTCAGCTTCAGTCTAATGGAATACAGAATACACAGGATCAATCAAATTCTCTTCAGCAGGTGCAAATTGTAGGCCAGCCTATCTTACAACAGATCCAGATCCAACAGCCTCAGCAACAGATTATTCAGGCTATTCCACCACAGTCATTTCAACTCCAGTCAGGGCAGACAATTCAGACCATCCAGCAGCAGCCTTTGCAGAATGTTCAACTTCAAGCAGTAAATCCGACTCAGGTGCTTATCAGGGCTCCAACTTTAACACCTTCAGGGCAAATCAGTTGGCAAACTGTACAGGTTCAGAATATTCAGAGTCTTTCCAATTTGCAAGTTCAGAATGCTGGGTTATCCCAACAGTTAACCATCACCCCAGTGTCTTCAAGTGGTGGCACAACTCTTGCTCAGATTGCTCCTGTGGCTGTTGCTGGTGCCCCAATAACTTTGAATACTGCCCAGCTTGCATCAGTGCCTAACCTTCAGACAGTGAGTGTTGCCAACCTGGGTGCGGCAGGCGTTCAAGTGCAAGGAGTTCCAGTTACAATCACTAGTGTTGCGGGTAAGTTACTACAACCTTTTCTCTTTAAGGACCTTTCATACAGTTTTTAATAACCATCAGTTATTGCTTTTCTTTGCTAATTCTTAGATTTGATGTAGACCTCTGAAGTAAACAGATAATTTTAAGGAATCTAAAATACGCGGGAATGCTATACTATCATAACTGTAATGATTTGTGTGACCTTTTCACATTTGTACATTTTTAGTGTTAGGTTTTATGTGTTAAATTTGTTAAGACAGTTTTATAAAATTCTTCCATGGAGCAGAACTTCCTGATTAGAATCAGTATAGTCCTCTGTAATTTAGAGATCATATTTGAGTACACTTGAACTCTTCTAAAAGAAACCTAGTCAAAGCGATGTTTTTTATCTTCAGGGAAAGTAGGTCTAAATTTGAATTAGTATACAGTTGTGAGCCTGTTGAAGTTTTAATTCTACTTTATAATAAGGCTTACGTTTTCTTAAATTGGTTGTTACTTCTCATCTTGTCGCCATGCTTCAGCATCTTGTTGCCCATGCTTTTGAGTTTTATTAATACAGTATTGTTTAAAACTAGGCATTGATGCAGTTGAGAGATAAAATTTTACGTTGCAAGTTGTTTAACTTTTGTCTACTTTTTTGCTAAAACCAGGAGTTGCTCAGGCTTTTGAGTTAATAGTCCTTCACATATAAAATTATATTTAAGTAAATCTTATGGTAGTTATGTTATTTATAGGTATTTTTAGTGCTAAGTTGGTGGAAAGAAATTGAAGATAGTAAAATGTCACTGACTAGAATTAATTGTAGCAAGATCATTTTAAAACCAGTTATAAAGCAATTATTTGTTATGCATATAAATAATATTTCTGAAGTATTTGGAAAACTAGTCTTAAGTATTTTAATCTTTCTGGACCAGTCTTATTTACCCTACTACCTTTTGTTTTCTAATAATTAAACACTCTTCATTGATTCTGATTTGATGAAAACCTAGTTGTCATTTTAGTGCCTTTGATACTTTCAGACCTCTTTAAATATTTGTGTTTTGATAATCTGACATGAATAAGCATTCACTTTTGAGTGACCTGTCTTAAAACAACTTTCAGAAAAATTATGCTAGGGTTTTGGGTTTTTGTGTGTGTGTTTTTATAGTTAATACCTAAAGTGGATATATATATTTAAAATTGGAAATTGCTGGATAGAGGTCTCTGATTCAAGAGAACAGAGATTACATATTTTATTTAGATACCATTACCTCCAAACCAGAGCTATCCAGTAGAATTTTCTGTGATGATGAAATGGACTATATCTGTTATCCAGTATGTTAGCCACTAAGCCATGTGTGGCTGTTGATCACTTAAAATGTGGCTCTTGCAACTGAGGAACTGAACTTTAAATTTTATTTATTTTTCATTTAAATAGTCACGTGTGGCTAGTGGTTCCTGTGTTGACATGGAGTATTTTGAGTGTGGTATTTTTCCCCCTAAAACTATTATAGCACAGTTATATAAGTGCTTCCCTGGATTACATTCCTTAACTTGCTTTGTTCTGAATCTTTTTCTAAATATTGACAATCACTTAAGTATTTCAGAAAAGTGTCTGTTTTGGTGGATTGAATGATAGTTTCCATTGTCAAAGCAAAAATTATTTTACTTATATTTTGACTTGTCTATTAAGCATTAGTGAATTTTTAAAAGAATTGAGTAACTTATAGTTTAGTTTAGATATAATCAATTTTGTTCTCTAATTAATATCATTTACAACCCAGAATTTGCCCACTGTGAGGGTAAGCCAATGCTAACTAAGAGTATGATTTGACCGTCTAAGATTCACTTGAATGATGTATTATTATAAATGCAGAATCCAGCTTCTGGAACTGCGATTTTGGGGGAGGAAGTGGTCAAGGGATTTGCCTTTCCAACAGACTTTCTAGGTGATTCTAAATCTTACTGAAATTTGAGAAACAAAGGTCTAGTCATTAGCAATGACCCAGAAGGCAAAATGTGGAAGCAGGTCGCTGTCAAGTGAGTTCATATGTGCCTCAGAGAATGGATTTTGAGGCCAAATAAAACTTACAGTTTTTATTCCATAAATATTTATTGACTGGCTGCGTGCTGAGCACTTTCAGTAGTTGTGTTTAGTCCATCATTTTCTGGTATACTTTTTTATTTATTTAAAGAGTTTACATGATGTGTGGGGCACTTAAATGTATGAGGAAATTTGAACTTTACATAGTTGGATTTCTTTTTCTCCTGAAACCAAAGATCTTAAATTTTGTTGTTGTTGAAGAGTATATGTTCTAATAGATATGCTCAATCATTTTAAGACGATAGCCATGTTACTGAGACCAGAAATGTACCCTGATTTCTACAAGTCATTGCAGTTAATCTGGGCCTAGTTGTTTGCAGATTTACCTTACTTCCTAGCACAGTAGGGCTTGACAAATGTTTGCTGAATTAAGGTATAGAAGATGATGGAGAAGATTGCAATTTGGAATTGGGAGCAGTGCCTTGGTGTAGTTTTAATGGAGCTAATGAAATAGCTCTGATTTTATTCATTTCTTTTGGCCTTGAGTTTTAAAGACATTAAACAGGGACACGAGGTACTTTACTGTCTGTAGAAGGGGGAGTATGAGCAATAAGTGCCTATATATTCCTTTTATAAATGAGCCCTGGAAGTTAGATCCTTTACTTTGTGTCTCCATTCACCTTTTAGTACTTTGTTATTTCATGCCCTCCTGCCCCCCAGGAGAAGGGTATTGTTTAGTTTTGTTTAATTTATGGGGGGAAATTAAACATATTCATGACATCTATTACAAGGGCTTGAAAAAATTATTAGTGTCAGTTTTGAATGTAATGGCTAGCTCAAGAACAAGGGACTGAAAGTTTTCTACCGTCCACCCTCATGTTACTCTTCAGGTAGTAGGGAAGGGACTGCATGATATGGGCAGAAAAAGAAAAAAAACTTATACAAGGTAAATTGAAGGAAACAATTCTTGAAGCTGGGGAGCTTAATACTTGATTTTATGAAATGAGACTGATAATGACAACCTACGTGGAAACTCTTTCCTTAATAATGTATTCAGCATAATATGTTTCTGTGTTTTGGTCTCAGCTTGAAATCCTGAGTTCCAGGCTGAGCATCTAGCATTTAGTTAGTTAGACTTGTAGTAGGAACTAAATACATGTACCACCTACATACTATTATTTGTTTCCTTGGGATTATGAGCTTGACTTTGACTAAAGGAAAAACAGAAATCCTATTTAAGAGCAAAGGTAACAACCAATAGTACTGCTGTTGGTTTAAGAACATCCTTTGTTTTAACTAAGTGAGCAAAGTGGAAGATGTTTTGCTGAAAAAGAACTATCTGTTTTCACAATGTACTGTGGTAGCCAGAGAGCCCTAGATAAAGCAAACTTTAGCAGTTACATCTTCTTAAAGAATGTAGATTATGTGGGGACCATTGGTATTTAAATCTGTAATTAATGTGCATTGGACAGCGATTTGATTTGGGGGGGGGCTGTAATCATCATATATAGTAACAGGTCATACTTTTGCTGAATTGGGTGGATATTTCTTTATCAATTTTAATGACAGTTAAGGTTTTTATGCTAATTCTCACAGAAAGAAAGTTCATACTGGAGGAAAGTATGTTAGCCTTTCAAGAACTTGACTCTCTTTACCTTCCTTTACTTTTGGGGGGATTTAAATTATGAAACCTGTGGATGTGGCAGAACCAGGAATGGGAGGGCCAGTTTTTCATTTATTGCTGAAAATGGGAACAAATAAAATAATTGATATTTATATTAAACTAAAAACCTAACTTAATCAACCTCTTACATGAAACATTTTTCCAGAGGTATTAAAAGTAGGAAATTGACTTGAAGTTTAATACGGTATGGTTTTCCTTTGCCAAATCTATTGATTTGGATTTTCCTAGTAGGCATCTTAATATAACATGTACATATATGTTATATAAATATACACACATATATACATATACACTTATACAGGGTGTCCCCAAAAAATGTATACACACTTTGAATACCATTATTAATTCCAATGGTTTAAAACTGAAATGAAAGAAACATCAATTGAGCTATCAGCTGTTAAAGTGTGTATACATTTTTTGGGGACACATATATATATATGTTAATATACATATACATATACATATACATATACATATGCTCCTGTGTGTAGTGGTTATTTCGTTTTTAAGAGAAGTCAGGTTTACTCCTTTAATCTTCTCTAAAACCTTCTAATTCTGTTCATTATAGATTGGAATTCATTACGAGGAACTTATATCTTGTACCCTGTACAAGTGGTTTAGGTTCTAAACTACCAAGTTGGACCTTTAAGGTTTGTTGATGTTGCCAAACAGTATCCTTGCCTATTTTTAAGATTTTCATAAAAGATAAAAAAAAGTACTGTGTAGAGCCACATTATTTTTTTAAAAGGGAATCTTTGAGAAGGATTTCAGGTTAGAGAAACAATGGAAAACAGAGTTTTAATCATCTGCTTTTGAAACCTAAATCAGATAATATATAACAAGTAATACTTAAGGAATATTGGAGCAGACAAAGCAAGTTGAAGAGGAAAAAAGAAAAGGAAGCTTAAGTTTGATAAAAAAGGAAGATAGGGACAAGTTGCTATACGTAGATTTTGTAGAAATAACAGATATACAAAAGTGATAAATTTATTTTGAAAGGATCTTTGAGATTATTTCTCACTAGTTGTAGCATTTTGGTATTGCTGAAGTCTATAAAGGAATTTTGTGTTTTCACTGTTATGAGTGAAAGCAAAAATATGTGTGAGAGGTTCTGCAGTGCTCCATGAAGTACTGTAGGGAAGACATAATAAGGATTGACAGTAAAAGGGGAACCTGGCCTGATACTAGACCATATGTACATGTAGGTTCTTCTGTACTCTTCTGATCTAGGTATGAGATGTGATTGGATGTTTGTAATGCTTGTATTTTGCTACCTAGTGAATGAGCAAATTGTGGCAAAGGTAACCTGTTGGACCACAAATTGGCTTATAGAAGTACTAGAGGCCCAGTGCACGAAAATTCGTGCACTGTGGGGGTCCCCTCAGCCCAGCCTGCCCCCTCTCACAGTCCAGGAGCCCTCAGGGGATGTCCTGTTGACGGTTTAGGCCTGCTCGCTGCAGTCTGGCCTCCCTCTGCGGGAGGCGATGGGGCAGTCATGGGAAGGCGCTGCCCCCATCACCCTGCTGCTGCTGCCACTGCTGGCCACTGGCCCTCCTCGGCCCTTGCAGCCTTCACGGCTTTGTCTGGACCTTTGTCTGGAAGGACTTCTGTAAGATGTCTGGTCTATCTGGTCTAATTAGCATATTACCCTTTTATTAGTATAGATGTGGTGAGATAAAGGCTTAATGAGCTTGTCATTATCTAAGGTAACGTAAAGATAATTGACTGTTTCTCTCCCTCCCTCATTCCTTAGTGGTATTTTAGAAATAAAGAAACTAAAGCCCAGAAAGGTTGAATGCCTTCCTGGTACTCTGTGGCAAAGTGAGGGCTAGTAACTTGACTTCTGCTCCAGTTGTCTTTCTGCTGTATTTATGACTTTATTATACAAGTCCTTTTCTGGTAAGGAGGCTTAGATTGGGGACCTGAGAGGGAGAGTATCCAGCTTGAGTGTGTCTTCTTGCAGATAGACTGCCTATTTATTTTCACTGGGTATTCGGCCTTAGTATGTTGAATACAATATTGGTGAAAAGTGCAATTCTCTAGGTTTCCTTGTTGTTGAATTCATTGGTGGAACCAAAATGGTACTATTTTGTTCTTTCTTGAAAGAGCAAATTGAGAACTAAAGAGATCAGTAAATTTTATACGTAGGTAAGCAAATCCTCACGCTGTTGAGATAGTGTATCTTTCCCCAAACTATAGTTAGAAATGGATTTAAAAAAAACACAACTTGTGGAAGAAGAAAACAAACATTTATTGTTTACCTAGTATGTGTTAAATTTGGGCTAGCTATTTATAACTCTTTAAAACCCACAAAATCCTTGTAAGATTGGTATTACTGTGCCCATTTTACAGATAGCCTCACTGAGCTCCAATTTCTGTAAGCAAATCTGCCCCTCCAGTAAGTGGTAGAGCCGTGATTTAAAATCATCTCTGATTCTGAGGCTTTTATTTATGTGATATAAGCTAAAAGGGTAAGTCCACAAATAAAGGCTATTTTCTAACCTCTTTTTGTCTGGTGCATACTTAAATCCTTTAAAGAGTGAGCAATTTTGAAAATTGAGTACTGACTGTACAGTTAAGATTTCTTCTAATCCTAACATTGTGTGGCACTGACAAACAATTATGACCAAACGTGGTAAAAAAAAAAAAAATGGTGAATAGAAACTAGGGTGGCTGCATGGAGACCTGTGTTAAACTCAGATTTTAAAATACTGTATGTGGAAGATGGAAGGAGGCACATAGGACTAAGAATGAAAAGGAAAAGCAGCTTGACATTTTAAGAATAATGTCAGGAAAGCAAAAACCCATAATAAAGCTGGGCTTTTACAATTATTTTAAACAACTTGTTAAGGCTTTATATCAAAGCAAGATAAACTCATTGCACAAAATTGTGTAATATGGAGAAGATAGAGAAAGGCAGAGCATCTCCATTCTGCTTCTGTTAACCAGTAAGGAAAATGCAGTTCCAGCTGAAATGACCAGAGCTGTAACTCTCTCAGAGATATTTGTTCAGGGTAAGTGAGGAGATAAAGGACTTTTAGTTGCTTTTCAGGATGATCACAATGATAAGATGAATGCTATCCTAGAGTTCAGAAGGAACTTTCAGATTTAGTTTAAGGCCAGTATCAGTAACTTAAAAATTACACATCATAGAAAAATTGAGCATGAATAAGCACCTCACTTTTTAAAAACATCCTACACTGCAGACAAATGAGTTTGATACCATCCTTAACAGAGTTTCTTGCATGAATTACCAAGTGGTTGTCCTTTGAGTATTTAAAAAATTTCATTGGGAGCCAGTATGGTTCACTAAGAATAGTTTTTATACTTATCTATTCTTTCTTTGGGGTTTCCAGATGAGTGAGTATACAGAGGAAATAACACCAGCACAATGTAGTTTGATTTCAGTATTGATAATCATGATTTCTGTAAAGGCTTACACTTGGTTGCTCAATTATATGAAAAATGTTGATTGTCCACCTCAATAGCGGCCTCTGGTATTATGGCATAGGATTCTATTCTTTTTTATTGATTTTTTACAGAGAGGAAGGGAGAGGGAGAGAGAGTTAGAAACATAGATGAGAGAGAAACATCAATCAGCTGCCTCCTGCACACCCCCTACTGGGGATGTGCCCGCAACCAAGGTACATACCCCTGACCAGAATTGAACCTGGGACCATTGAGTCCTCAGGCCGACGCTCTATCCACTGAGCAAAACTGGTTAGGGCAGGATTCTATTCTTGATACAGTCTTGTTTAACTATTTTACCCCTAAGTGCCAGATTGAAGGATACCATATTTACTGAATTCAAAAATGAGACAAAGCTGGGAGAAGTTGTTAATAATTATGATAGGAAATAGAATTGAGATTCTGAGTGATCCTAATAGGCTAGAATGCTGGGCCAGGATTCGCAAGATAAATATAATAGGAAAGATCCTTAAGGGGAAGAGGTATTGCATACCTACAAGATGAAAAACCTGGCTTGGCAGCAGAGCATATGAAGATGATTTGGGATTTATGAACTTAATATGAACTAAGAGTAGATTAAAGCTCTCAACTTTGTGCTAGTCAGACCATTTGTGCAATATTGTGTACAGTACTAGGTGGCACATTTTAAATGGGACATTGACAGACTTTCAGGCATATCAAGAACGATTCCCAGGGTGAAAAGTGTGGAAAGCATTTCTTACTAGCAATAATTGAAGAGTAGTCATTTTCATTGTTCAAGAACACAGGAGAAAGTGTGACAGCTGTCTTCAGATGGATGAAGGGCTGGGTTTTTTGTAATTGAAATACTCCTATTTTATTTGGTCTTTGGAAAACAGTGGAGTGTGTATTTCTATATACACATGGACTAGAGCTGTACAATAATAGAATGGTTTGGTTCATGATGTAGTGATCATCTTACCATCAGAGGCTGGAGGCTATCAGAAACACTGGAATGTAGAATTTTTTGTACTATATAGAACAGCTGTCGCCAACCTTTCGGATCTCACAGACTACCAATGGTCCACGACCACCAGTTGGCGACCGCTGATATAGAAAGTTTGATTAGATAAAGTATGAGTCTTCATCTAAATATAAAACTTAAGGTTCTATGAATATTTGAGTACATGATCCTGTTCTGGGTACTTCCATCCAGCATATGGTGAGAGTGCTCAATAGGTTTAGCATGATTGACAAAGTATTTAGGAAATTTTGGGGCGTTACATTTACCATTTTTCTTGTTACAAAAAAGCAGTATAATTAAGATGAATTATATTAATAAATGCAGTATTTAAATTCACAAGTTAATAGATTTCTCTGTTCTTGATTGTACTCTTAGATGCTATTTTTCTAAGTCATTAGCACTTTTATTTGGTGTCTACCAAAGCCTTAGTATTTTAAATATATACTTCAGTGTCCAACATTGAATTTGTAGTTAGGATATTTGATGTCAGTAGCCCTTTAACTGTAGTCATGGGTCTGAAACTATCACTTTAGTAAGAACAATGTAATTACTTTTTCTTGAGTGAAATTGGAGAGCAGTTGGAAAATCTAGGATTCTAATGGATTTTAAACTCTGGGAAGCACAGATTCAGATTTGTTAACTTACCTGTGGAGTAAGCAAATCCAGTATTCCTGCCTTTTTGGCTCAAACTATCTAACATACAAGTGTTTTTAAAATAATATTTGAGGCTTGAGATTCTTGAATAGAAAAAGTAATAATTCAAGCAAATGAAGGTTCTCCTTTCCTTATGTATGATAAGAAAGTTAGATGCTGAAACTATCTGCTTGTTCAGAGGTGTGGTTCAAGTAGTGGGTTTGTTATTACAACAGATGTGTATGGAGAGGCCTTCTAGAGCACAGGTATTTGGTATTTTGTGTTAGTTGGTCAGATGTGGCTACAAGAGGAGACAGAAAAAACTTATCATATTCACTGGTCTAGAGAGAAAGTGTTACTTTACTGTATGCCTAGAGCCGTGGTCAGCAAACTGCGGCTCGCGAGCCCTATGTGGCTCTTTGGCCCCTTGAGTGTGGCTCTTTCACAAAATACCACAGCCTGGGCGAGTCTATTTTGAAGAAGTGGCGTTAGAAGAAGTTTAAGTTTAAAAAATTTGAGTTAAATATCAGAGCTAAACAAGAGAGAGTTGTATATAAGGAATATCTTGAGGGCTTCGCTGAAGTGCAGACAAGGCTATGTGAAGAGGTGTATCTACAGGTGGAAAAGAAGCAGTGTGTTTTGGCGTAGTAAGAACTCGAGATGTTTGCTGTGTGCTCAGTCTGTGTGAGGCTCTGAATTTACTAACCTGTCTTAAAAGAATGCTTATGTTGGGGAGATAAGGCTTCCATACATGAAACAATTATATGACAGTTGCAATTGCATATAAGAGTTTATAGTAAACTACTGGGTTTTGAAGTATGGAAAATGAATACACAAGCTCAGAGACAAGTGAGATCAGTGGATTGGAGTAAACAAAGAAGAGGCTTTCTATGGTGGATATAGGACTTTAAACAGTCCTTCAAGATCAGATTGGAAAGTGGACATTTGAGATTTGAGGAGAGATGAAGAGAGAGGATGTCTTGAGCCAAGTGGTGGAACATGGAATGAAAAGCATGAAGCCCTCACACAGAAGCTTATGGCTTACAGAAGGAGTGATATTCTTTGTCTTTGCACTCCAGAGACGCACAGTGGTTTCTCCAAGTATCTCAGGGTATGCTAAGTGAACAGCCTGCTTCAGCCAGGGAAGATGTGTGTTCATTGGATAGTTTCCTAACATTTTGTTTGAAGAATAAATTCTGCCAAAACAATAAAAATAAGTTGAAAAACATGAATCTAGTCGATGGAAGCGATTGAATGGAAAGATCTGAGATGCAAATGATATTTAGAGTATTTCTCTCTAGATAAAAGTGTGGAAAAGTTATAAACCGGGAGCCCAGTAAAAAGAGGTTGTTGGGGAAATTTAGTCATGAATTCAAAATTCTAGACTAGAATGGATATGACAGTGAAGTTGTTTAATATAAAAAATAGATTGTTAAACTTCTCTTTAGATTAACCAATGCCACCCAATAAATTTAGTAAAAAGGAAAAACATCTTCTCTTTAGTACACAGAATGTTAACCTGAAAGAAATGGTAAGGGATTTGGTAAAAATATCAGGTTGCTTGTTCTTTTTCTGTACTGTGTATCAAGCATAAATGGCATTGAGAAGCTAACGATGAATGAGATATTTGCTGCTCTCATGGAATATATGATCTGTGATGGTATTTCTTTGCTTCTGAAACATACCTTTTTTCCCCCATTTTAACTACTTTGAAATTGAAATGCACCTTATAACCATAGGCATGTCACTGTTTAGTAGAATTTTTTCTTCCTTATGATCACTTGTATCTTATACTCAATGGAATATGATGAATATATAGTTAATGAAATTTCAGTGTGGCGTTTGGTTTATAGAGGCTATGAATAAAGTGTTATAGAAACCCAGAGAAAAGAATAACTAGTTGTGCTTATAGGGTTCTGGGAATGTTTCATGGAGAGGGTGATAACTGGACTTGCCTATAAAGAATAACTGAAAGTTTGCCAGGTTGGGATGACAAGAGTCATTTCAGGTTATGTTGGAGTTTGGAAATTAAGTTTGGAAATTAAGGAGTCTTCTATAAGATTTAGATCAAATAATTTAGACTTAGATCAAGGAATGTTAGTATACATTATAGTTGAATTGTGAACTTTCTGTAGGCAGAAGCTGTGTTATATGTATTTTCATACATTGATGAACATTGCTCAATGCATATCCTGATATTAAGGGGACAGGACACAGGTGGAGAACTTTGATTTCATAGGAGACTAGGATGGATGGATCCTTGCAATAGATTCAAGATACATATATGAAAAGGAAAGAGTTTGTGATCATAAAAGAAAAAGTGATTAGTAAAATGAAATAAAAAGAACTTACATCTGATTGTGTTTGATGTGTTTTGGTAGACACTTGCACGTGAGAATCTTAGCAGTGATGGAGTTTTGGTAAGAAAAATTGAAGGTAAAGTGTCCAGGTTGTTTCTGTTCTTAATGTGGCCAGAGAGGGTTTAGTACAGGTCTGTAAATAATGAGTCAAGTTACCATAGCTTTTTGTTCACATAGGCAGAGCTGCTTTTGCAGAGGAATATAGGAACCAGATAGTGATCTGTGTTGTGGTAAGTGGGTATCTGTGCCTGGTGTGGGGTTGAGGGAGGAGGAAAATTCTTGTTCGGTTGTAGTTGAGGGTGAAGAGGGAAGAGGAAAAGACTAGATGCATATGGTGATGAGTTCTAACTGGATTTATATAGGAGAAATAATTATACTTAAAGTGGTTTGTAAATTCTATGTGTTTTCCCATATAGTTAAGTGTGCATATTAACCGATTTGTGATGTTAGCGTTGGACAGGTATTTGTCATAAATACTAAAAACTATAATATGCTTGTTGAAGCAGTAATTTAATTTGTGATTTTATTAATGTAGTTATATAAAGTTAAAGCACACTGTATTTTTATTTCTAGAATTTCTCTCGCCTTTTGTCCTCATTAGTAGGATGTCATTACCTATATTGATTTTAATGATGGGGCAGGTAAATGATTTTAGTAACCTCTTGATAGACTTTCATCCATTTCATGGACTCCCTGCTGACAGACTGCATCTATTTAATTTAGTCAGCAAATAGGTATTCAGCATCTGTATTTTGTGTGTGAGGCTTGTTGTATTCATTTATAAAGTTGAATAACATGGGCCTGGCCGTTGTGCCTCAGTAGTTGAACATCAACCCATGAACCAGGAGATAACAGTTCGATTCCCGGTCAGGGCACATGCCCGGGTTGTGGGCTCAATCCCTGGTAGGGGGTGTGCAGAGGTGGCCGATCGATGATAGTCATTATTGATTTTTCTGTCTCTCTCCCTCTCCTTTCCTCTCTCTGAAATCAATAAAAACATATTAAAATGTGTGGTGTTTTTTTTTTTTTTTTAAGTTGAATGACATGGGATTGAACTCCCACTTCCATAATGTTCTAATAGGGAAAGAAGTAATTTACTTTTCTTTCATGAATGAAACAAGAAGTAAAAGGGTTCTTCTTTAACCCTTATGTTTGTTTTATATTTGGCTCATATTTACTGCATGTTTATAGTATGCCAGATAACTATATGCAGCACTTGATAAACTCATCTACTCTTCAGAACACCCTATAAAGTTATCATTATCAGGTACAAAACCTGAGGCCCAGTGGTAAAGAACTTGCTCAAGACTACATAATCCAAACAAATTCTGTTTCTAGAACCCTATACTTTAACCATTACCACTTACTGTCTCTCCATATATACTTCCTATGTCTGTGTTTTCTATGATTAATTGTTATGTGTCATACACTGTACTTAAGCATTTTACATATATGATTTAATTTTTGCAGTTGTATAAAAAAATGTAACGATGGTGACTGTATTTTATAGAATAGGAAACTAGGGCTGTCAAAGGTTAATATCTTGGCCAAGGTCATGCAGTATGTTAGGCAGCTAGTAAGTGAGACTACTTTATATGGCTGGTCTAGGTGGACAGGACGATTGCCTACCTTTACAGCTAAGCAATACTGTCTTAAGTATCTTACTGTAACTGTAGTATATTCAATAGGCATTGATTCCTATATCTTTAGCTGAACATTCTACTCTCCAGGGCAGTGATTTTCAGCCTTTTGCATCTTATGGCACGCATAAACTAATTACAAAAATTCTGTGACACACCAAAAAATATAATAGGTATAATTGTGGTTGATTTACAAAAAGAAAAAGAATAATAGTAATTATCTACCCTTTTTGCTCCAAAGTAACTTTTTAAAAATTCAGGTGCCTAAACTTGTATATAAGGATTTCTAGTATCAATCAGATGCAATTTTATTATGCAACATGATCAATAAGATGCAATTCTATTATATGACCTATATATTTAAGATTCAAGACAGAGCGTTCACATTGGATAGCTATGGTTGTTTTAGCTATTGCCTTTTTGTTTTTTTTGACAGTCTAATGGGAAAAGAGGTCGGTGCCCCTGACTAAATAGTCAGGTATTGCATGTTTTAAAAATGCTTGTGGCACACTGGTTGAAAAATCACTGCTCTAGATTAGTGGTCAGCAAACTCATTAGTCAACAGAGCCAAATATCAACAGTACAATGATTGAAATTTCTTTCGAGAGCCAAATTTTTTAAACTTAACTTCTAACGCCACTTCTTCAAAATAGACTCGCCCAGGCGGTGCTATTTTGTGGAAGAGCCACACTCAAGGGGCCAAAGAGCCGCATGTGGCTCGCGAGCTGCAGTTTGCCGACCACGGCTCTAGGGCATGGGACATATATGCCACAGAGAGAGTTAGAATTTAAAAAGGTTTCATTACTCTGTGGTATCCTGTGTTGATTGGGAATATGAGGCTAATAAGAACATTGCCTTTATTAACTGTATGTATGTAAGTAATATCTATATTACAAACCAATTTTGAATGAGTTTTTAAACCATTCAGGAATATAAGCCATAAAGGAATCTTGCATTTTGTTTTCATTAACATTTGTAAACTATAATAACATTTAATGTATTATTATGTATATTAAGCAATATTAAATATAACCAGCATATAGTAATATTCATTTGTATACATTAGTATTAACTATCCTACCTAATAAAAGAGTAATAAGCAAATTGACCCGAACTCCGCTATACCCACAAGCCACGCCCACAAGCCAATCAGGAGCAAATATGCAAATAAACCCAACCAAGATGGCTAAAGCCACAGAGAGCAGGAGGGAGGCTTGGGTTTCCCCAGCAACAGAGGAAGCCAAGCTTTCCACCTGCCCTTGCCGGCCTGAGCCTCCACTCAAGGCTACAAAGTTTCAGTTATAAAAGGTAAACAAATCCAAACAGAAATGGCGGCAGCTACGGAGCTGGAAAGAGCAGGAGGCAAGGGTTGCCCCCGGCAATGGAGGAAGCAAAGCTTCTGCAGCCCTGGCTGGCCTTGGCCTCCGCTCCAGGCTACAAAGTTTTAATTATAGATATACATAAATTCCAACAGAAATGGCTGCCACCACAGAGCAAGGAGGAGGCTTGGCTCCACTCCAGGCTACAAAGTTTCAATTGTAGAAGATACATAAATCCCAGATACCAGGGCCTCTACTTGGGTCACCAGGGGGCGTGGCCAGCCTGCAAACCACCACAGGCCCTTCACCCAGGCCGCCCTACACCCCAAGGGAACCCCACCCTGATCCGGGATACCCTTCAGGGCAAACCAGCTGGCCCCCACCCATGCACCCAGGCCTCTATCCTATCTAATAAGAGAGTAATATGCAGATTGACCATCACTTCAACACACAAGATGGCTGCCCCCAGGTGGTCAAAGATCCTGCCCCCATGTGGATACAAGATGGCTGGCACAAGATGGCCAGCAGGGGAGGGCAGTTGGAAGGGACCAGGCCTGCAAGGGAGGGCAGTTGTGGGCAATCAGGCCAGCAGGGGAGGGCAGTTGGGAGGGACCAGGCCTGCAAGGGAGGGCAGTTGGGGGCAATCAAGCCCGCAGGGGAGGGCAGTTAGGGGTGACCAGGCTGGCAGAGAAGGGAAGTTGGGGGTGACCGGGCCTTCAGGGGAGGGCAGTTAGGGGTGACTAGGCCTGAAGGGGAGGGCAGTTAGGGGCAAACACACTGGCAGGGGAGCAGTTATGCATCAATCAGGCTGTCAGGGGAGTGGTTAGGGGGTGATCAGGCTGGCAGGCAGAAGCAGTTGGGGGCAATCAGGAAGGCAGGCAGGTGAGCAGTTGGGAGCTAGCAGTCCTGGATTGTGAGAGGGATGTCCGACTGCCCGTTTAGGCCCGATCTAAACGGGCAGTCGGACATTCCTCGAGGGGTCCCAGATTGGAGAGGGTGCAGGCTGGCCTGAGGGACACCCCCAACCCCCGCCATGCACAAATTTCATGCACCGGGCCTCTAGTATTAATATAAAAGTAATAAAATTGTCAAATTTATGATGCCTATATTTCATGACTTGCTTCTTCATCAATATGTGACATGTCAGTAGGTATGAATTTACTTTCTGAAGGAAATATCATTAAGAAATAATTTCAAGAAAAACCAAAGAGCCCTGGCCAGGGAACTCAGTTGGTTAGAGCATTGTCCTGATACACCAAGGTTGCAGGTTCCACCCCAGTTAGGGCACGTGCAAAAATCAACCAATGAACCAATGAGTGCATAAATAAGTGGAACAACAAGTCAATGTGTCTGTCTGTCTGTCTCTCTCTCTCTCACCCCTCCCTCTCTCTCCCCTACTCCCTCCCGCTCTCCCTCCTCAAATCAATAAAATCTTAAGAAAAACCAAAGAAAACCAAAGACCATAAGAATTATATGTATAGAATTTGTGTTCTTTAGATAATCCCGCATATCATTTTTATAGAACATTATCTTAGTTTACAGGGATGGTGTTATAACTTTATTTTGTTGTCTAATGAATAAATAATAAGAAATATCTGCCACTGTATAACAGACATTGTTCTAGGTGCTGGAGAAAGGAAACAGATATGTTCTCTACTCTTGGGGCTTATATTTTGTTCTAGGTGAGTTTTGTTTTATCTCAGTCTTAGATTATTGATGTTTTTAATAGATGAGAAAGTTAAATAATCTGCTCAGTGTTACAGAATTAACACATGATATGTTGGGAAAAGAACCCAGTTTCCATCTGGCTTCACAACTCTTTTATGTTTCATCATAAATCCTTGGAGCCAGGGAAATCGGTTTTCATGAAGATTTAAAAGATTTTTCTCCTCATTTTTATTGTAACTACTGAAGAAATTAAAGCCCAGTTTACATTTTACAAGAGATTGATACACCAGAGTAAATTGGTAGTATTTGAGAATAGAGTAAATGTAGTTTAGTCCATATTTGCAAAAGACAAGATTGAGTTCATTTTCTCTCTCTGTATGTTTCTATGTGTATGGGGCCACATTTACATATTTGTTTTTACTCGTTACATTAACATACTGAGTAAAAATTTAAAGGGATTATATTTTATATCTGTGACCTATTCATCACCTTCTTGTTCTCCCAGTCTACCCTATAATTAACGATATCAACTCATTTTGGTGTAATTCTAAAAAGTTAGCACACCTCACACTCCCATCTTTACCTGAAGTTAAAATGACAACTTGATTGTTGAAATCAAAGATTGCAGACAATTTTCAGGGCTTTTAAAAGTATTCTTTGGCAACTATCTGAACTGGTAGTGATAACTATGTATAATTTTCAGACTTCAAGGCAAACATGTTTTATTCCATTCCATAAGTAGTTTGTGAAGAGCAGAAGTAACTATGACATATTTAGGAAAAGAGTTCTGTGCTTTTTATGTAAGTTATTTCTATCATTAAATAGTGTGTTGCCTTTAGGAATGGAGGTCTTGGGTTTTTCCTCTTAATTAAAATAAAATATTTGTGTATGTATGTATTTATAAAATGGTATTAAAGTTCTATAATTTTAACCACAAATGTGTGCAAACCAAATTGAGCTTAAATTTTTTATTTCAGTGACCCAAGAGAAAAACTCAGGTAAAAATATCACTTAATAATATTTCTAGTTTTTAACCCTTTGTACACCATAAGCGTCTATAGATGCAATTAAATTCAAAATATCATGGTGTGTGGGGGTGGTTTCCGTTTTGGACACTTGGCAGTTAACTGGTTAAATTATATTTTGGAGAAAAACTGTGAATGAGATTTGTCAGTATTTTTAAAAAATGCAAGGTTTTGGTTTGGTTTTGACAAATCTTTGAAGCCAAATCTAATAATGAATGTAATGCTGTTGTCTTTTAAAGGTCAGTCATCTAGATTTGAGTCATTATTAAGAATTCACAAAATTTTTTAGAAAATGATGCACCACCATCCTTTTAACTAGGCACATGCCCAGCCTTCAGCAACAGCAAAGATGAGGGCCAGGGCCCTTGGGCATTCAGATTGCCATCTGGGACCTCATCTGACTACTAAAAATGCCCTTGCCAGTGGATAGAGACATTGAGGAAGCCTGGTCAGAGACCAGCTGCCTTTTAAGCCTGGGAATATGCTTGCTTAGGCCAGAGCTTTTCTAGCTAACAAGCAGCATAGATAGCCCTGTGAGAGTAAACACTGCCACAGTAACTTTGCAGAGAGCTCTCTTATCCAGTATTACCGCCTAACCTTTTCAAAAGCTAGTTTCTGAACTTCAGACCAAAGATTATTACTGTAGTCCTTGTTGTCTTTGCTCTTCAACTGTACAGTAACCATCACAACCAACCAATCCATTTTATTACCTTAGCACGTCATGACAGATTAATCAGCCTGCCTCAGGAATAATAGTGTAAAATCTAGAAATTTAGAAGTAGAAGAGTTAGGTGGATCTTTGTGTTTCAGTTTCAAAGGAGAACACTTTTTTTTTTTAAATATATTTTATTGATTTTTTACAGAGAGGAAGAGAGAGGGATAGAGAGTTAGAAACATCGATGGTAGAGAAACATCAATCAGCTGCCTCTTGCACACCTCCTACTGGGGATGTGCCTGCAACCAAGGTACATGCCCTTGACCGGAATCGAACCTGGGACCTTTTAGTCCGCAGGCCGACGCTCTATCCACTGAGCCAAACCGGTTTCGGCAGGAGAAAACTTTTTACGCCTTATTCTAGAACGTAAAGAATATGACTGCTGATTTGTAGTTTAAAGAGGTCTCTTAAGAGCAGTAGTATCTTCATCTGCTGGAATTTTAGAATTTTCTGCTAGTGGTGTTAAAGCAGAGAGAACACCATTTTCAGCCTCACAACTATTGGAACAAATGGAGTTTCATATCCAATTCCATCTGTTACCTGGGGAAGAAAGTACTTTTTAAACAAATACATATTTTTATTGATTTTAGAGAGGAAAGGAGAGGGAGAGAGAAATAGAAACATCAATGATGAGAGAGAATCATTGATCATTTGCTTCCTGCACACCCCACACTGGGAATCCAGCCCACACCCAGACATTATGTCCTGACCCGGAATCGAATCGTGACCTCCTGGTTCATAGATTAACGCTCAACCACTGAGCCACGCTGGCTGGACAAGAAAGTACTTCTTTTATTTATTTGTTTGTTTAATTTTATATGCTTCCATTTATATGAAGTTCAAACGCAGGCAAATGTAATATATGGTAATAAAGGATTAGTGGTTATCTTTAGGGGTTGATCCAGTAGCTAAACAGTGGTGCTATAGTAGTGCACATGTGAAAGTACTTATTTTAATGCTGGATTGCACTAAGGTTACCATGCACTTATAGAATTACTTCTGTGAAGAATTTAAAAAAATTAAGTAATGATAAAATAGGAATTTTTATAAACAGGGATTTCAAAAGAATTTTCAATGTAATATTTGCTTGGATTTCATTTGGCAGGTTATTTTAAATGCTAGAAACTTTTAAAATTACATATTTAATCACCAATGATTGCTGTGAAATAAAAGAGCTGTTTGGAAATTATGTCTTAGGTTTTGTGAGATTTTAGCACTCTACTATTATCATAAGTTGGAAAAAAAAAAAGATAATTGTGCTTTTAAATACTACTTACAAGTACTCCCAGTAAAGAATCTATACTAATAAAAGGGTAATATGCTAATTAGACCACATAGACCGGACGTCTTCCGGACAAAGCCACGGTGGCGGGGGCAAAGGCATAGGCAGTTAGGGGCGATCAGGCAGGCAGACAGAGTAGTTAGGGGTAATCAGGCCAGCAGGGGAGAGCAGTTAGGGACGATCAGGCCAGCAGGGGGGAGCAGTTAGGGGTGAGCAGGCAGGCAGGCAGGCAGAGGGGTTAGGGGTGATCAGGCAGGCAGGCAGGCAGAGGGGTTAGGGGTGATCAGGCAGGCAGGCAGGCAGGCAGGTGAGCGGTTAGGAGCCAGCAGTCCGGATTGTGCGAGGGATGTCCGACTGCCGGATTACGAGATGGTGCAGGGCGGGCTGTGGGACTCCCCCCGCCCTGCACGATTTCGTGCACCGGGCCTCTAGTTTATTTCATAAGTTATTAAGAATCCTACAGGTTTTTCCACATGTTAGCCCAGTTGTTACTGTAAAGGCCATTGAGTAATCAATCCTCAGTGATTAGGAATAGCTAACTATTTGTTTCTACATAATAATACTATAACTTTAACTTAAAATGAAGGAGATTTCGTTATTGGTGAAAATAGTAAGGGACAAGAATCAAGGCCAGGCTTCAATTCCCTGGTCTTTAATGTGGGATATCCTTTAACTTTCTTGAGCCTTAGTCATAATTACCTATAAAATGAAGATATAACAGTCTGCCTACGGCACATGTGTTTTGTGAGGATTAAATTTAGTATCTGTGAGAATCTTTTGTAAATGCCAAAGCACTAAGTAGTTGTAAACTCTTGTTAATTTTTATAAATTTACTTTTTTTTTTTATTAGTATGTGTATGGGTTTAGCATTTTGCAGTCTCAATTACATGGCCATTTTTGTATCTGTAGCATATAGTGCAGTGCTGGTATACAGGGAGTGTTCATTAGATATCCAGTAGAAATGAGACTTCTCTATTATTTAGCTTAATTGGGTGTGCTAACTATAGGTTTTATTTTCTGTGTTTGGATGTTTTGACATCTGGGGCCTTTCTGATTCCAGAGGGACTGTCCTTTTCAGGGTTAACCGAATCCTAGAGATAGTAAGCAACTCCTTGAATGTGCTTTTCAAATACAAACCAAACAAGCCAGAGCTCAATCCCCAACTACATCCTTGTCAGCCCTCACACTTCAGGCCACTGTTCCCCCACTCTAATCACATCCCAGAGTCAGATACCAACTAGAGATAGCCCCTGTGCCCCAGAGCCTCCTGAAATTACTAGAAGTAGCCAATCCTAAGCCTATGTCTCTTGTCTCTCCTTTTTTCCCCCCTGTGGAAAGCACAACAAAGGCTCTTGCCCACAATTCCTCCCATTCCCTCTGCCTCCTGACCAAACCTGGTGCTTCCCTATGTAGCACCTGTGGCATGGTGTGGCCCCTCCTCTTGGGAACTGTGAATAGCAAACTCTTTTCAGTGGCAATCTTCTCATCTGTTAACTTTACTAGACCTCACATTTTCTATTAATACATTATGTTTTAAAATGTAGGCTACTGATTCATTTTATAATCCTACTAGAGGCCCGGTGCACAAAATTCATGCATGGGGTGGTGGTGTCCCTCAGCCTAGCCTGCACCCTCTCCAATCTGGGATCCCTCTCACAAACAGGCAGTTGGACATCCCTCTCACAATCTGGGACTGCTGGCTCCTAACCATTCACCTGCCTGCCAGCCTGATAGCCCCCTAACCACTCCCCTGCCAGCCTGATTGACACCTAACTGCTCTCCTGCCGGCATGATCGTCCCCAACTGCCTTCCCCTGTGGGGCTGAGGGGACTGGGCGCTGCTGTCTTGTGGCTGTGGGCACCACCATCTTGTGAGGGTGTGATGGTCAATTAGCATATTCCCTCTTTATTAGATAGTATGGCAGAGTCTTATTATTAAGAAATAGTATTAAATATTGTTAAGTTTCAAGTTTTCTTTAGAAGTAACTTGAATAGAGATTCAGAATGGTATTGAGATATGTCTCCGTGTATGTAAATATATACATATGTACATGTATATGTGTATACACATATATGTATGTATGCACATAAAAATTTTTATTTAACCTCATTAGAAAATGACAGAAATTCTGAGCTCTAAGATATCTTTATAGATCATCTTTGGTTTAGCTCTTTTTGTTTAAAAGTGAAAAAACAGAGGCCCAAAGTGGATATGTAGTTCACACCTGTAGTTGTTGGCAAAGCTAGGATACCCAGGTCTAACTCCTTGAGGCTTAAATAGACATGCAAGTGTCATAAGCTTTTTTATTAGGAAGAAAATTTATAGGCACATTTTTCTTGTTTCTTCCCTCTCTTAAGGGAATACAGTCATAAAGTTAATTTTGTTTTCTCCTGTCCCAAGTGGCTGTGCTTTGGTTGCTAAGTAACTATTCCAATTGATACAGTTTTTTTCATTTAGCAAAACTAAAATTTAATATAGTTATTTAAATTTTACTTCATAAACTTTTAAATAATAAATCCAGATATTTTATGTTCAAAATTCACTCGTTTTTGTATCTCAGCTCTTTTTTTTATTCTTAATTTTGTTTTTGGTGTTACAAACTTAGAAACGTCAACAACTTTTAAGCTAGGTGCTTGGTTCTAACCATTTTCCAGTATCTGTACTTTATCTTAAATTTGACTGGATCAAATAATCATTGTGAACTGAGATAATATGGGGGAAAATTGTTGAGAGATCAATGAATTATAGTTAACCAAAAAATAGTTAGGAATTTTAGTGAGTTTTTTCTTAGTGGTGTTTTTTTTAATAGACATATTATTAAGAAGTACCAATTAAATATACAAGATTTGGGGTGAAATTGTTCTGTATTATTGGGTCTTTCTATAAATATTTGGTTTTTCCACATTTGAAGAAAGTAATCATGCAGGGTATAATATTGAGGAAGGATGTTAAACTTAAATCTCTGCCCATGAAAACCTTTCATATGCTACCCACCTCCTAGCTTGTTCTAGAATTGCATGTCAGCTGCTCCCAGGGATCCTCTGATATGCTAGCTAAGAGAAATTATAGTTTTTGATCATAGAATAAAGCACTTAGCAATTTCTATCTAGTACCTTAAATCATGGAATAATAATGTAGATTAATCTGGTTTGGGAACTCATGGATTTATTTTATTTGTTTTTTATTGATTTGAGAAATAACAATTTGTTGTTTTACTTATTTACTAGAGGCCCAGTGCATGATTAAACCATGCACGTGTAGGGTCCCCTAGGCCTAACCTGCCATCCAGGCCATATCCACTGCCCCGCAAAGCCTAGCACGCTCCGCGGACACTGCTAGCAGCCTGCTCCCCGCTTTTGATGGCAGGGGGTCCGCTGGTGCTGGAGCGGACACACAGCTCCCCGCTTTCGATCTTGGGGAAGCTGGCTGTCTGTCCACTGGTGCACCAGGCCTTTCAAAAGCCTCCAGTGCAGCGGAGGCTTTCGAAAGGCCTGGTGCGGGAGCGGACAGACAGCCAGCTCCTCCGCTTTCGCTCCCCGCTTTTGATGGTCCGCAGCAGGATGTGGGCTTGCTGCCCCAGAGGCCCCTTCTGTGCCGCAGCACAGCCATGGCGCAGACGCTGAGCTCGCGCCGCCGCTGGCAACGCAAGCTCAGCATCCCGCCGGTCCAATCGGCCACCCCGAGTCCCGCCCCCTGCGCCTCCCGCTGGCCCAATCGTGGGCATAGTGGAGTGATGGTAATTTACATATTACCCTTTTATTATGTAGGATGCATTCATTGGTTGCTTCTATTATATGCCCTGACTGGTAATTGAACCTGTAACCTTGGAGTATTGGGACGACACTGTAACCAACTGAGCTACCCAGCCAGGGTGGGAACTCTTGGATTTAAAATCATTTTTCCATTCCCTGTCAGATTTACTGTGTATCCTTTTCTTCCCAACACTTATACCTGGTCTGCCAGAGGCCCTGAGATGTTCTTGTTGCCACAAACTTTCAGCTTTTGTAATGAAAAATAAACAGCTATAAATGGGAGCTAAGTAATGATCCACTGTGTTACTTTAATAGTACTGTAATTATTTGACTTCCTCCAGTGTGCATTGACAGTGCCTTGCACATAGTTGGTGCTTAATAAATATTTGACTAAGTAGATGTAGCTTTATTGAAAAAAATTTGCTTTGATTTAATTATTTGATTCCATTTTCCATGAATATGTGGAATTTTTAAAAAACTTGTCAGATATTTTAAGGACTAGTATTTATTATTCAGCTGTGGTAAGCAGACACTTTGGGTTTCACCATGTTGGAATGCTTTTGCCTTTTTTGGTAATTGAGTAAAATATGATCATTTTATTAGTCCCCTGAGAGTATGAAAAGTTCAATATTTTGTAATACTATAAAATCTCCTGATTTTACTTAATGACATGTTTCAGTTTTACATTGACTTTGTGTTTTGTAACTGTTACTGAAAGTTACATTAAGCATATAAGTTTTTTCTTGTCTTTTAGCAGTATAGTTCCTTTTCATACTGAAACGTTAGATATTCACCTGGACGGCCATACTCCAGGTACTGTAAATCTGGCCATATTTTATGCTTTTTTGTTTAGGATTTTAAATTAATCACAATTATTTGTTGACTAATTAAAACTAAAATTTTTATGTGATACAGTCTACTAGCAGTCTTTGAAAGAACTTGTTAGTAATATTTTAAGTTTTTAAAAAATGTAACCAAATGTAGTTTTGTTGCATTTTTTCATGCCATTCTCTAAGTTTACGTAGTGTTTAGTAGGTCTAGAAATAAGAACACTTGTATGTCCCTTTCCCTTTTAGAATCATCAAGGATAAGCAGGCAAAGAATATTTGATAATAAATAGATCATTGTCTACCCAAGCTGATAAAGCACATTGTATTTTTCCAAGGGACAGAAATAGAAAATAATTATTAACCTCTCTACTGTGACAAAGGGGGAAGAGATATGTGATCACTGGTTTTTTCCTATTAGTTATTTTACTTTATATCTTTTATTTCCCATCTATTACCATGTATCATATTAAATGTACATATTGAGGTATCTTAACTTTGAGCAATTAATGAAATAAACCACTAAAATAGTAAAGGTATTGTAAATTCATGGCCTTTTGCAGTTTTATTGTGATAAAGAAATTAAAAGGACAAAATAGTTAAACTTAAGAGTTCTTATAACTATTTTGAATAGGAAATGTAGAAATCATTTGTTAAAAGAATTTGGCTTTATTATAATTTTACAGTGAATTTTATTTTCATTGTCTGCACACGTCTTTCAATGGTTTATGTTAGTCTCTTCTATCAAATGCATGAGC
The DNA here is from genome assembly GCF_951640355.1 of Cnephaeus nilssonii. Taxonomy (NCBI): domain Eukaryota; kingdom Metazoa; phylum Chordata; class Mammalia; order Chiroptera; family Vespertilionidae; genus Cnephaeus; species Cnephaeus nilssonii. The sequence goes on along the minus strand of NC_137083.1, from coordinate 14,322,383 downwards.
AGTTCTTCTATCTGTTTCTTAAGATTTATTTTTATAAATGAGGTTTTCTTTAAAATTTTTTTTCAATTATAGTTTACATTCAATATTACTTTTTATTAATTTCAGGTGTACAGCATTGTAGTTAGACAATTGTATCCTTTACAAAGTGTTCCCCCTCATATTTCTAGTATCCAACTAGCACCATACATAGCTATTATAATATTATTGACTATAAGGAAATCAAATGCATCAGATTGTAAATTCCTTATATATGATAATCAGATTGTAAATTCATGTAAGTGAAAAAACCTTTTCTTTGCCTATGTTCTAATCATCTCCTGACCCCGAATATGCCAGATGTTATTTATGTCCAAGAAAGTCGGTTTAATTTTAAAAATTTTCTCTTTTCCCCAAAGGTGTGCTCATACTCTCCTCATCTTAATTGGAAGTAAAAAGAGATGATTAGAACTGAATTTCCTACAACTGAAGATGGGTCTGGATTGCTTGGTAGAAGGATGTAGAATGGTTCTTAATATGGTTAGAATGATCTCCACCTTTTTAGAGAAAATCGTTGGCTAGTTCACCTATACTTGAAAGTAGAAAGCTAGTATTTCCTGGTTGCTCTATTTGCTGTTTAGAAATATAGCTTAAAATAGTCATCTATGAAGTTAGACTGATCCATGGCAGCCTAACTGTGTTGGACCAGCCTCTGTTGGCCCTGAACTATGCAACTATTTTAAGCTGTGACCCTAAGAACTGACAGGGCATACTGTATCCCTCTACCACTGAATGCCAGTTCTGTATTTCCAGGGCTGGACAGCTCAGATATAAACTTCTGTGCAGTTAATGCTATCATTTTTAATGTTTTGGGAATTCTCATACCCACCTGCACAAGCTAATAGCTTGCCTTAATATATCAGATTTCATTTAAAAAAAAATACCATTGTAGGTGAATAAAAGGTAAAACACAAACCCTATGATTTACCTATTTATTTTGAGCATTGCTTATTCGGATGAACTGCCTATAAAACAGAAAACCCCCAAAAGTCATTTGATGATGGTTGTATAAGATTTTGCTATTTTTAGATGGTTAATACACTAGTGCCTAATTCGGTTATTGCCTTTGCCCATATTCTCTGCTCTCATGCCAAATTGTTTTTCCCCTTCTTTTTTCCTATTTTACCCATTTAGTTGTTAGTGACCTTGGTCCTGACTTTCTCTTATTACTTGCAACCTCTCAAATACATCTTTTTTGTGTGATTATTCCTTAAGTTCTTACTAAGTATAGGAACAAAGCTAAGTTTCTAGAACATAAAGATGCTATAAGACACTGTCCTTACCTTCTAAAAGCTTCTATTTTAATTGATTCAAGATATTCATTAAAATTTAAAGATATTACTTAGAAGCACAGTGGCACATACCAAAAGCAAACTGAATGGTAAAAGGTAGTGATATTGAAATTAAAAATAAGAAGGAGTCACTGAGAACCAGGGTAGAAATAAAAGGCTACATTGAAGCTGAAGGGACTTGAACTGATTATTGAAGGAAAACAAAGCCCCCAAAAAACATGAACAGAGAAAGAAGGCATTACAGACTGAAGAAACAATAGGTGTGAAATAGAGGGAGCTGGAATATGCTTTACATGTTTAAGAAATAATTGGTAGACCATTTAAGTTAGTGAAGACTTTGAGGGAAATGGTAGAAGATGAAGTTGGCAAGGTTGGTAGTAGTCTGAACAAGAACAGGTGACAGACAGGTCATTGAAGGTGTGTGAATGTCTTTTTGGAGGGTTAGGGGAAGGGAAGTTTCATTTATAAAGTGCTATTTTAGTTTTATTATCTAGCAGACATAGGAGAAACAGGGAAGTAAATTTGGGACCATTAGAGTTAGTTCATATATCAGTGATAGGAAATAAGAACTTGGATGTGAAGTGTGTGATTCAAGAAACTTTTAAGAAAACAATTGGCAGGATTCAATGCATGAATATGGAGAGGAAAAATAATTTAAGGGTAATTTTTAGACTACGAGCCTATTTGACCATGAAAGTGATTGTACCATTGAAAAACATGACATTGAGCCCTGGCCAGTGTCCTTTAGTGGTTACAGCATCAGCCCATGCAATGAATGGTCTCTGGTTTGATTCCCAGTCAAGGGCACGTACCAGGTTCCATCCCCTAGTGCCCCCCCTGGTCGGGGCACTTGTGGGGAGGCAACCAATCAGTGTGTCTTATATCAAGGTTTCTCTCTCTCTCTTTCTCTCCCATTCCTCTGTCTAAAAAAACAAATGGAAAAAATACTCTCAGGTGAGGATTAAAAAACACACACACAAAAACAAGACATGACATTGAGTAAAAGAAGATGATGAATCTGAATTTGATATTTGTTAAATTTGAGTTAATAGTATTCCATTGGAAATACCCATTTTGTTTTTGGAGATTGGATCTGAGAAGAGGGATCAGAGTTGACATTCTAGTTGTGAAGTTTTTTGCATAGAGCTGATGGTTGAAATTATGGCAGTATGTGAAACTGATGAGGAGACAGTTTTGAATTTGAAGTGCAACTGGCCTCAGGGTTATATTCAGACTTTTGGAGAACAAAAGGAGAAAGTACAGTCAAGAAAAGAGAGCTGTCAGAGAGATAGGAAGAGAACAGGGTGGTATGTCAACAACAAAGGAATCTCAAAATATTGAATGTTGGAAAGATGATTTGGAAAGTGAGTGTTAAGAAAAGGTCATTGGATGTAGTGTTTGAATCATTTGATAAGACTTGAGAACTGTGCTGTTCAATATGAAGGCCACCAGCCACATGTGACTGTTTAAGGTAAAATTAATTAATATTAAAAATTTATTTCTTCATTTGTACTAACCACACTTCAATAACTAACAGCCACATGTGGCTAGAGGCTGAGCATTAAACAGCCCTGATAAAGTACATTTTTATTATTGGAGAAAGTCCTATAGGACAGTGTAACTTTATAAAGCTTAATGCTACAGCAAAGCTGAAAGCATTTAAATTGATGAATTAGTTCTAAAAATACTGACCAAGCCTATGTAGAATACATTTTGGAAGAGTTTGATGAAAATAGGAAAAGGACAGTATCTTGGGGGCTGATAAAGGCAAACTATGATTATGCGCATTCATTTAGAAAATATCAATTGAGGGCCTATTATTTGCCAAGTACTCTGCTAAGTATCTACATCACAATACTGAAGAAGGCATTAAAGAGTATGGAAATATATAATTGGAACAAGGATGTTGGGGGTTAGATGTCAGGTTAGTTATGATACACTGTGACAATGCCTTAAATAGAAGGACCTGCCTTTTGTGGGAACATAGAAGTATACTAGATAATCATATGAGGGAATTTGTGAGGCAAGTTTCCTCGAGGAGGTGATACCAGATAGCTCAGGTAGAGTGACTAGAAATTAGCCAGGTTGGCAGAGAAAGGATATTCCAGGCAAAAGGTCAGAGTCATGTAATAGCATGATGTGGTCAGGGAACTACAGATAGTTTCATGTGATCAGACCAAGAGTTCATGTGGTATGGTCATGATGGCAAGGGGCCAAGGTTGTGGAGGTTCTTCCCTTGCCATAATAAGAAATTTAAATGCTTTCCTGAAAGCTATGGGGAGCCTTTGAGGGACCTTAAGAAGTGGAATATCATGGTCAAATTTACATTTTAGATTGCACAGGTTGGACATGGAGGACAGGAGGCTAAGGAGATTGGTTCAATAGAAACATATAGATAGTGGAGAGGGAAGTACTGGAGAGACAGAATGGAGATTAAGGAGAAAACAATATGGTTTCTGAAGCAGTAGTAGGAGATAAAATCAGATTGTTTTGACAGAAGTTGAAGCCAGAAGAGGATTGCTGGATTGAGAACGTGTTTCCAGTCAATAGGCTAGAAGACAAGGTGCTGATGAAGATGACATTCAAAAATGTTTGGAGGAGGAATGACAGAAGGTGAAATGACTGGTCAGAGAAGAGGCAGTACCAAGCTTACCTCTTGGAGGTGGAGCAGTTCTAACTGATGACAGAGATTGAGCTGGGGCTTACTAGGAAACACCTTGAGTGTAGAACTGATTTTTGTCTCCAAAGCTGCTTCCCCTCCTGGGTTCCTTTGTCTCAGCCAATGGCTCACCGTCTTCCTTGTGACCCAGACCAGCATTCTTATCTGATTATCCTACCTAATAAAATAGTAATATGCAAATTGACCGCACCTTCGCTACGCCCAAGCCACGCCACCATCCAAAGCCACGTCCACCAGCCAATCAGGGCGAGTATGCAAATTACCCAACAAAGATGGCGGTTAATTTGCATACGCCGAGGGAGGGAGGAGTGAAGACTGAAGACAACTTAGAAGGAAGACGGAGGAAAAGCGGAAAGCAAGATGGCTGCCAGAGGGAAAGCCCGGGCGGGGCGGGGCAGGGCAGAGTGGGGCGGAGCGGGGCTGGTGGCAGTGGCGTGCGGGTGCAGCAGCCGCTTGCAGGATTTTTTCTGCAAATGGGCTACTAGTATCTTTATAATTGGGATTTTAACGTTTATAGTGTTATACTTGAACCTTGGAATTAGACCTCAATTCAGTTCTTGGTTTTGTCACTTAAATCTTGATCAAGCATTTCTCTAGATATCAGTGTTCTCATCTATACAGTAGAAATAATCGTGTTACTTTAGTGGCATACTACATGTAAAGTGCTTTGCACAGTGCATATAACACAGAAAGTTTTCACTAAGTGCCAGCAGCTACTTATTATTATAATTATTCTTATACCCATTTTTTCCTTTCTATTGTCAGTATTCTTTTTCTGCGCCTCATCATCTAGAAGGTCACATAGATTCTTAATTGGCTTCTCTGCCTCTAGCTTTTCTGTCACATATTGACATTCCAGAGTTTTTCTAAAACTCAGATTGGATTATGCACTTTTCCCTTCCTCAAAACCTTCATAGATTTCAAGTTGTAGACATTTCAAGTTATTGAAACTTTAATACATTTTATTTTCAAGAAGTGAGAGAGCCTAAAGTAGGATAAAGTTTGTGATAGAGGCCATATCAGTTGAGCCCTACCTATGGTGACTCCATTTACCTCTAAATAACTGGAATAAGCTTTAGATTTTAAAAAACTATTAAAAGCCCACATAGAAGTAGTCAGGTTTTCCTTTGATTTTTTTTTTTTACCACTCTTTTAAATAAGTATGCTTCATTAAAGAATGAATGGAATGTGGGAAAATTAAAAGTTTTTTTTTGTTTGTTTTATTGCAATTCTGTTTGAAGGAAGTATTCCGATTCATATGGGGTCTGTTGTTTGCCTACTGGGGAGGGTTTCTACAACACAAACTTTAACCTATATGAACAAAGAATTGAAAAGAGTGACCCTTAATCTGGATAAAGGCCAGAATAAATAGAAATGACTAGAAGTCAGAGAGAAATGTATGTCTTTGTTTTGACTAAGCTTTTCTCCCCAATTCCTGCTTTACTCATCTGTGTATTCCTAACCCATGGGAGGCACTCAATAAATGCTTATTGTAGTAAATTGTACTGAATACATAAACTGGGGCTGCTTTATACATTGGATTGTTTGTGTGTCAACCTCCTAAATTAGGAGGAGGAAAAATATATACAAATTGAGTTCTTTTATTTGTGTGCCCGTTAATTTGTAATTCTGAAAATTGCCAAGTAATATTCTATAACCCAATAATTTTGGAGGAAAATATGAACTTTTATTACAAACTAACATCAGCTATTTCTATCATTAAAAATTTCTATCATTAACAAGATAGTTTGTGGAACATGGGCTCTAGAAAATGATGACTTAGACATACTTCAATACTTATAAGAGCCAGTGTCATACATATTGTTTAAACTAAGGATTTATGGAGGTCTGTTAACTTTCCCATGACACTATGGTATTGCCAGTCAATATCTGAGACATTGATTTGGGAGTTTCTACCACTGTGTTTTCAGAGTTCTTATACAGGCACATGTAATTGTAATGACTCAATGCATGTTTTGTATGTTTTTGCATAATTTGCAAACTATTTATTTAAATAAACTTTGAAAGTTGTCAGCCTGTTTTTAAATTAAATATTTTTATTGCATTATTGAAGTGTGTATGTATAATATTTGTATTTAACATGGTTAGGTAGTTTTCTTGTATTAAAGTAGGCTTCTCCAAAGTGTTCTTTGATAGGATCAAAATAGATCTATGATTTAGTTTCTAGCTTTGAAAATTTAGCAACTGGTTTTCAAGTTCAAATTGTAGACAAATTGATTTATAAAGTCATGATTCACAAGAGTATTCACTGAATACTCTTTTGGTTGTTTTTATTTTTTATTTTTAATATAAGCTAAGACATAAATCTTTCCAATTACTGGAATGCTCTTAGTCTTCTATTCCTGGCATCAAAGTATTTGGCAAACCAAATAGTCAAAATTAATTGGTGAACATGGAATCAGAGCATTAGGGGGCAGGTCAGCAGTCTGTGAAAGGGCCTAACATGGTGCCTGATGGTGGTCATTATGAGTTTTCTTCGGATGGAAGCTGTATCCTCTATGATAGAATTTATTCTAATAACTAGAATATTGTTGCCTTCTAGTAGTGTCTTAATGATTATTCTTACTATTCACTTTTCTTATATTCTATATTGAATATTAAAAATGTCATTAGATTTTCTCAAGAAGAGCATCTTAAAATTAAACTGTGTTACAATTCTACATATAAAATTCTTTAGGGAAACATTATTTTTGCAATGACTACTTTAATCTACTTAATGTTCTTTCTTGTCAGAAACAGTTTTACATGCTGATGTTTTTTAGCAATGTCCTCACATCTTAGTGTAACACTTTTGGAAAATTAATCCCTGTGATGACTGCACTACTTTTTTAAAAAGCATTATAGGTAGATAGATGGATAGAAAAATCTCCAAATTAAATTACAGCCATTTCAAACCATGTCAATGAAGTGGATTTTGAGCAAACTTACATAGCAGGTACTCAGGAAATGTTTGTTGAATGAGTACATTTCACTTGTACACTAGATTCTCATCTAGAGATCTAAGACTTGTAGAAATCTGAATGGCTCTTATTAAGTATGTATACTTAACAAATTATGCAATTTCTTTGTATTGGAGTTAATGTTCCTCGAGTATTTGTCATATTCCAGATATTGTGCTGTGTTACATACATACGTTGTCTCAGCTAATTCCCATCACTTTCAGGTCCTCAAAGAAACTACAGAGAGAATTAGAATGCAAAGACAGATCTGCCTGACCCCAAAGCTGTGTTTAATCTGTAGTCTGCTAAACTGTCTGTTGTGCCTACTCAGTAACTCAGTATTGGTTTACAAATTAACATGACCCATGCTATGTAAATAGTTCTGGAAGTCATTGGCTAATATGGTCACCTTCATTTAAGAAGTGCAGTGAGCCCGGACGGTGTTGCTCAGTGGTTGAGCGTCGACCTATGAACCAGGAGTTTATGGTTCAATTCCCAGTCAGGGCACATGCCAGGGTTGCAGGCTTGATCCCCAGTGGGGGGCGTGCAGGAAGCAGCTGATCAATGATTCTCACCATTGGTGTTTATATCTTTCTTTTCCTCTCTGAAATCAATAAAAATATATTTTTTTAAAAGTACAGAGAGCATTCAGTTATTTCTTAATATTTTCAGTTTATGGTTCTGTAGGAAAACACATAGTTACATCTCTTGAATATGGTAAAGAAATAATTTTACTATGTTTGTAAAGGTGTTAATTCACAGTCATGTAGTTTATAGTTTTTATAGGTATATAAATGTACCATGTAAGTGTTCATATACTTCAAAATTAGTTAAGGTTATTTATAATTATATGAATAAGAGAGCCATGATCATTAGTTATTTGGAAATTCAGCTTAAGCAGGGCTTTTTAATGTTGACATTTTAGGCCAGATAAGTCTTTATTTTGAGGCCTGTCCTGTGCATTGTAAGATGTGTAGCAGCATCCCTACTCTCTGCCTACTAAGTAACAGTAGTAGTTCCCCAAGTTTTGATGATCAAAAATATTTTCAGACATTGCCAACTATCCCCTGGAAGACAAAATTACCTTATTGAGAACCACTAGTTGAGATTTAGAACCAACAAAAGTAGAAATTTTTTATAGTTACCTTTAAAAAAAAAAAAGCTTTATTGAGGTATGATTCATATATCATACAATACAGCCATTTAGAATTTACAGTGGCTTTTAGTATATTGACAGAGTTGTACAGCTATCACTATGATCTAATTTTAGGACATTTTCATAGCCTTATTTTGATACATTAACCATCTCTTCCCATTTTTTCTCTCCATCTCCCTAGACATAGATATACCTGGTTATCTTTTTACTAGAGGCCCAGTGCACGAAATTTCACCCTCTCGCAGTCCGGGAGCCCTCAGGGGATGTCCGCCTGCCTTGAAGGCGGGAGAGGGTCCTGCCACTACCACTGCACTCTCCAGCCGTGAGCCCGTCTTCTGGCTGAGTGGCGCTCCCCCTGTGGGAGCGCACTGACCACCAGGGGGCAGCTCCTGCATTGAGCGTCTGCCCCCTGGTGGCCAGTGCAGATCATAGTGACCAGTCATTCTGCCGGTTGATTTGCATATTAACCTTTTTAATATATAGGATTTTTAGGAATATACAGCTTCCTTGTTTGTTTTAAGTCAGATTATAAAGCAAACCAAAGTCTACTGCATACTGTATTTATTGGCAGTGTAGAGACATATATTCTTTCCTGTATATATCTTCAGAGATCCTTAGACATTTGTTTAGACAGACTGAATTTAGTCTGTAGAGAAAATAAATAAACCTAAATAGGCTCGGTTAAGAATTGTGATTAACAAGTAAGAAGTCTCTCTAGCCCTTGATGACAGGTTTTTATTACAGGAATCAACAGTTTTTGTTTTTCCTGATCAATTCTAGTAGATGACCTTATTTCCTAGGCTATATGTAAAAACAAACACACAAAAAAAAACACATTTTGAACTTGTTGGGTTTTAAGCAGAGAGCTGACATGATGTGTCTTACATTTTAGAACAAATCTTCTGGGAACTGTGTTAAGAATGAACTTAACTGTCCTGACCAGGTAGCTCAGTTGGTTAAAGTGTCATCCCAATATAGCAAGGTTGTGAGTTTGATCCCCAGTCCGGGCACTTATAAGAATCAACCAATGAATGAGTAGAACAGCAGGTCAAGTTTCTCTCTCTCCCCCCTCCTCTTTCCTTTGTCCCCCTCCTTTCTCTCTCTCCCCCCTCCTCTTTCCTTTGTCCCCCTCCTTCCTTCCTCCATTCCTCTCTCTCAAATCAATAAATAGAAAAAAATGTTTTTTAAAGAATAAACTTATAGAGGAAGGAGGACAGTGGTGGCAAGGAGACCAGTTAGGAAACTATTGTAGTAATCAAGTAAGAGAAAATGGTGGCTTGGAAGTGGTGGAGAAATGCTTAGATCCTAGATCTATTTTGAAGGAGCAGTCAGCAGGGTAGGTAATAGAGTATGAGAAACAGATAGGAATCAAGAATAAAGATTACTCCACAGATTATGATCTAAAGATTGATAGGTGTAATTGTATGCTTTTAAGAAATGTAAAATTCTGATAATGGTCAAGTTTATCAGTATTTCCTTTTGATTTTTGTTTTGGGATTTTGTTTAAAAGACCCTGTGGGTCTTCTGTATTTTCTTCTAATATTTTTTGTTCTGTTTTGTTTTAGTTTTTTTACATTTAGGATTTTTTGGTTTGGCATGTTTTATTTTTAATATAAATATGTTTGCATTTTACTTTTGTGTGTGATATGGGATTATCTAAATGTCTTTGTCTCACCCCCACCCCATGCACACCCAGATAGCCAATAGTCCCAATCCAAAACATGGTTAAAGTAATACATATGCCACTTTAAAATAATCCCTTTTATTTTATACTCAGTACTCACATGTTTATTTCTGCTACCATATTTTATTCAGTAGTAACAGTAGCTAACATGTAATGAACAATTCTGTGCTGGGCACTGTGATAAGGGATTTGTAAAAATTAACTTTTTAATACTCATCAACTCTCTGAGGTGGAAGCATTCCTTTATAAATAGGTGTTTTCTTCCATTTATACACTTCCATTTATATTCCCACACCTGATGGGGAGAAAGTAGACTGTGTTGAAAGAAAGGAAAATTATAAAGCATACTCATGTACACATAAGGATCAATTTAAGCCATGTAAATAGCTATTTTTTCCAAAGTATGTATTATTTATGTTTTTCCCTAAGTGAAGAAGCCAAGTTGGTATATGTGCTAACCTGAGAGGTGAAATCTAAGCTATAGAAAATGAGTGAACAAAGTCAATGTCCTAAAAGTCTGTGTTATGATTATAGTAACAGTATGTAATAAACATAGGTGTTTTTGCATTAAAAAAAACTATTTAGCTCAATGTGCATAATTTAAAAATTCTTCAATAAAGAGATATTTGCTTAATTTGAAGTATTTAGGAATGAGAAAATGTCTATAAAACTTGATCTTTTTAGTTACTTTTCATTCATTTTCTTGGAGTGAATGAGATATGTTGCTTACTGTGGAAATGGTAATAATAATGCTTTGTATTTATATAGCATCTTTCATCTGAGGATCTCAAAGTGCTTTTCAAATAATGTCTCATGAATCCTCACAGCACTTCAGTGAGGTAGGTAGGTGGCAAGTATTATTATCTTCATTTTACAGATGGAGAAATTAAGCCACAAGAGGGTTAGATGATTTATGTATATAGTCCCACCAACTGGCTATAGGGGCAGCCTAAAGTAAAAATATTCTATTTTAGGAGCATTGGCATAGTATAAACCATTAACCCCTTTGCCGTTTGTACTTTACATACCTATTAGAAAAAATATGGTAGTTTTATAATGTTTACATTGAAATTATTGTTTTCCTTTCTCAAGTAGAAAACATAATACTTTCTTTTCCTCCCCATTTTTAGGTCAGCAGCAAGGACAAGATGGTGTAAAAGTCCAACAAGCTACAATAGCTCCTGTAACTGTAGCAGTTGGAGGAATTGCTAATGCAACGATAGGTGCTGTTAGTCCTGACCAACTCACACAAGTGCATTTGCAGCAAGGCCAGCAAGCTTCTGATCAAGAGATACAGCCTGGCAAGAGGCTTCGAAGAGTTGCCTGTTCCTGTCCAAATTGTAGGGAAGGAGAAGGAAGGTAAATGCTCTATTACCAACTCTGCCTCTCTGGCAGGCATAAAATAGCTAAAGCCATGCCATTGGTTGGGTACTTTGATCATTAGAACCTATAGCACAATGTTGAATAGAAATGGAGAAAGTGGACATCATTGTTTTGTTCCTGATGTGAGGGGGAAAGTATCAGTCTTTTGCCATTAAATATAATATTAGCTCTGAATTTTTCATATGTGTCTTTAAGTTAAGAAAGCATGCTCTATTCCTACTATATTCAGTGGTGTGTTTTTTTAATCTTGAAAGGGTGTTGGATTTTGTCCATTGCTTTTCTGTATCTGTTGAGCTGATCATGTAGTTTTTGTCTTTTATTCTATCAATATGATATATTATAAGTAATTGTTGGATGTTAAAGTACTTTTACATTCATAGGATTAAATCCAACTTGCTCATTTTTTATAATTATTTTTATTATGTTACTGGATTTGGTTTGCTAGTGTTTTGTTGAAGATTTTTGCATCTATGTTCATGAGAGTTATTGGTCTGTAGGTCTGTAGTTTTCTTATAATGAATGTTTTTGCTTTCATAGAATGAGTTGCTAAGTGTTCCTTCATCTCCAGTTTTATTTTTGAAGGAGTTTGTTGAAGAATTGGTGGTAATTCTCTAAGTGTTTTGTGAAATTCACTAGTGAAACTGTCTGGTCCTGGGCGCTTTTTATGGGTACTTTTTTTTAAACTTCTAATTCAGTCTTTTTATTTGGTATGTGTGTGTTTTCTCATTGATTATTTGAGTCAGTTTTGGTACTTTGTGTCTTTCTAGGAATTTGTCCACCTCATCTGTTATTTAAGCAATTAGCATATAATTGTTCTCATTTTATGAACATATCATTGAAAATAGAGGTTGAAATCTCCAACCATTGTTGAATTGTTTATTTCTCAATTTCTGTTAGTTTTTACTTCATCTCTTTTGGTACACTCTTGTTACTCTCTGGTTTAAGTGCATGTATGTTTATAATTGTTATATCTTCTTGATAGATTGACCCATTTATCTTTAACAGATCTTCCTCTTTTATTTTAAAGTTTATATTGTCTGACGTTAGTATTGTCATTCCAGCTTTCTTGGGTTGTTGTTGGCATATCTATTTCCATCGTTCTACTTTCGATCTCTGTATCTTTGAATGTAAAGTGTGTCACCTGTAGACAGCAAGCATATAGTTGTTTTCTTTTTTTTTTAATCCAATCTGACAAAAATCTGCCTTTTGATTGGATTGTATAATACATTCACATTTGATGTTACTGACATAGTTGAATTGACTGCCATTTTACTTTTTGTTTTCCATATATCTTGCCTTGTTTTGTTCCTCTATTTCTCCTTTACTTCTTTTGCATTAAGTGAACATAAAATAGCATTTTAACTTGTAATTTTGTACTTTAATTTCATTAATGATTTTTTTCATTATATTATTTTGAGTTACTTTTTTAATGGCTGTTCTAGGTTTTACCATAGATATCATAATCAGTTTAACATTTATAGTAACTTAATTCCAGTGAGTTATACAAAAGTTACCCCTATATAAGTCTATTCTTTTGCTTCTTTTTGTGGTATTATTCTTACACATACTATAAATGCTACAAACTCAACAATACATTGTTATAATTATTACTTTATATAACTTCATTTAAAGAAGTGGAGAGAAGGCAAGCAAGTATGTATAGCTTTTGCTATGTTAACTGTATCACTTCTAATTCGCTGTATTTGTTTCCATCTGGGGTCATTTCCTTAGCCCAGTACAGCTTTGCTCTCATCCACCTCCTTTGTGCTTTCTTTTCTTTCTTTCTTTCTTTTTTTTTTTTTTTGCAAATATATTACAGATTTTGCATTTCTGTAATGTTGTAGGTTTGATAATACATTTTATACATATTATTTATAAAATTGCTTTTTAAATTAGGTAAGAAGAAATATGCAGTTATATTGTCCTCTATAATTACATAATTACCATTGCTGGTGCTCTTTTCTTTGTGTGCAATAGAATTACTTTTTGGGTTCATTTGCTTTCAGCTTGAACAACTTTCTTTAGTATTTTTTGCACAGCAGGTCTGCTAGCTTGCAAATTCTGTCAGTTTTTGTTTATCTGGGAATATCTTTATTTCACCTTTATTTTTGAAAGATAGCTTTGCTGGATATAAGATTCTTGTTTGAGTTTTCTTTGAGCACTCTGAATATGTTTTCCTACTGCTATCTAAACTTGTTTCTGTTGAGAAATCAGCCTTTAATCATAGTGGGGTCCCCTTGTAAATGATGAGTCATTTTTCTGTTGCTGCTTTCAAGATTTTTGTCCTTATAGTTGAGTTTCAAGATTTCGGTATAAAGTATCTATTTGTGGATCTCTGCATTTATCGTACTTAGAGTTTGTTGAGCTTCCTGCATATGTAGATTAATGTTTTTCAATAACTTTTCAGCCATTATTTCTTAGAATATTTTTTTCTACTCTACTCTCTCCTCTCCCCACCCCTGCCCCCTTCCGTCCTCCCTGTCCACCCCCTGTTCTGCCCACCCCTACTGTATGTTGGTGTCCCACATTTCTGTGACACTGTTAATTTTTCTTTGTTCTTTTTCTTGTCTGTTTTTGGATTGCATAATTTCTATTGATCTATGTTCTACTTTTCAATTTTCTTCCTTCTCTTAAGTACCTCTAGCGAATTTTTCATTTCAGTTGTAATTTTCGTCTCTAGAATTTCTAATTGATTTTTCTTGAATCATTTCTGTTTATCAGTGTTCTCTATTTGATGTGACATTGTCATTATGCTTCTTCTTTAACCCTTTGCACTCGCTTGCTTTTTTCTCGATTCCTTTATTCTACTCGGGATTTAATTTTTTAAATACCCCAGATTTTACAAAGCGCGGCAGTAGAATAAAAAACTGGAGTTTCTTTTCATACAAACTTATTTATTTGTATTTTTTTATATTTCAAATTATTGATACATTCAAAGAGTAATTTTAATCTCTATAATTTTTCATGGTGTGATATTTTTTGAAACACTCACCCACATGAAGACCTGGTTTACATTCACATGTTTCGCAAATATAAATCGTCTCTCTTCTTCCTCCTTTGATTTTTCTGTTGGAACAAACAACACAATCTTTATGTTTTTTGTTAGGGTGAGGTGTGATTATATGGAGCTTTCCATCTAAACGTTGCTCTAAGTTAGTGGATAATAATCTACTCCTGGAAGTTAGTGTACCATCTCTGAATTCTCCAACAAGATCATGTACTAGTTTCCTAATAAATTTCACATGCGTTATCGGTTTTTCATTTTTTCTTTTTTGGCATTCTTTGTACAATATATAGGAATTTACAACACTGACCTCAAGCCTCCAGAAAAACAATTTACGCCACCATTTTAGAGTCTTCCTCATAAAACAGTATGTGCCTGTGTAGTGATCAGCTATATCAACACCCCCCATAAACTTTGTATAGTTGGTCACGACCTTGGGTTTGAGAACTGTTTCCTTCCCACCACCACGCACTCTCCTTTCCACAGACTCAGTCTCTGAAGTGTCCCATGTACTGAGCATTGTGACTATCCTCTTGTCTTTCCACGCAAGAAGCATTACATTTTCATCCCTGAAAGCCACTATCTCTCCTTTCCTTAGCTTTGGATGTTTGATAACAGGTGGATTATCTTTCCTATTGGGCATTATTGTCCCTGTCAAGTGTGTTTTTTCCTTGAACAATTCCTTTGCAAGAGTGACACTAGTGTAATACCTGTCAGTGAAGAAATGATAACCTTGAGAACCAGGTACGGAGTTCTTCAATCTTTCATGAAGCTCTAAAACTATTCTGCTAGTAAAAGGGAGATCAGGTCTCACCAACGTTTCAGATGTTATTCCTCCATAATAAGGGACAAATTAATGTACGTAACCACATTTTGAATCTGAGAGGACATATAAACGAATACCCCATTTTGTTGGCTTTTTAGGATTATATGTGATGAAGTGTATCTTTCCCTTGAAACCAACAACAGCCTCATCAACAGCAATCTCTCTTCCAGGACAGAATCTCTCCCTAAATTTCATTTCAAGGTATGACAAGAAGCAATTTACCTTCTCGGTTCTTGTTCTCAAATCTTTACTTGACTTTTGGTCGTTTTTCAAGTGTAACATCCAAAATATTTGCAAGAACCTTTCTCTTTTGAAAACAGATCGAAAAAATGGTATATGAGACTCAAAATCCATGGACCAATAACTCTGCAAGTTGGGGTGATTCAATACACCCATATTTAGTATTACACCAAGAAAAGCCTTCATTTCCTCTATCGTCACATCTTTCCAATTATTCCAAGTGGATCGCTGGGATAGTTCTTTCTGGCTAATTTTATGCCTAGCATACTCATTTGTCTCATCCGTTATATTTTTTATCAACGTCTCAGTAAAAAACAACTGAAAAAAGTCTACTGGTGTGGCACATCCAGAAGGAACTTGAGGTCCAGCATGTAACTGACCAGTGGAGAAAGGGATTCTGCTAGGCTCTTTGTCATTCACAGATGTAGATGTCCACTTTTCTTTTTCCTGTTTTCCCCTAGAAACGTAACTTTCACTGGGTCTTATACCCGATTTCTCAATGATATCACCTATATCTCCATCACTCTCACTTGAATAAACAATTGTGCGTCTTTGTTTTGCCTTTATGAATTCAATATCACTGTCACTGTCAGTACTTTCAGCCAGATCTTTGGGCAAAGCAAGGGACTTATTCCTTTCTGTAGTTCCACTAGGACCAGCGATTTGTTCATCATCTCCATTCGCATCCTCGGAGAACTCACTTTCATCACTATTACATTTTTCACTTTTTTCTTCGTTTTCGAAGTAAAATTCATCATCGCTGCTTTCTATGTCTTTGGAAAACTTATCCATCCTGAGGAAAGGAAATTCACTCAGAACGTGCGACTGCTAGGGGGCAAACCAATCATCCAACTAACCCTGTGTCATGACAACATCTGTGATATGCTAATAGAAACCTAAACAAACCTAGGAGACGAAAAGATAAGGAAGGTTCTTTACCAAGGGAAGATGATGCAAGCTCAAAAAGGCATGATGCAAGGACTCATGGCTTGGACCCTCCTACTCAAGATTGCTGCCTATGCAAAAGATAAGCTTAGGTGGTGGCATCAGTTGAGACGGCATTTACATTTTATTTGTCCTTTCATGCTAATGAAAACAAGAAAAGATACTGGAAAAATAGACAAAAATCCCCCTCCCCCCCCCCCACCCGCGGTGAAACTACGTGTCGAGTGTGGCTCGACATATGAGCTGCTACCGATGCTAACCGTGTCAAGTCACACTCGACATCCGAGTGCAGAAGGTTAATCATGGTGTCCTTTGGTTCTTTCAACATATTTATAATTGCTACTTTGAAGTTTCATTAAATCTGATTGCTTTTCACAGGAAGTTTCTCTTCCCTATTTTTTTGTTTGTTTCTGGTATGTGGGTCATACTTTCTTATTTTGTGTTTTTTATTTTTGGCATATCTCATAATTTTTTGTTGGAAACTAGATAGTTTAGGTCAGTGGTCGGCAAACTCATTAGTCAACAAAGCCAAATATCAACAGTACAACGATTGAAATTTCTTTTGAGAGCCAAATTTTTTAAACTTAAACTTCTTCTAATGCCACTTCTTCAAAATAGACTCGCCCAGGCCGTGGTATTTTGTGGAAGAGCCACACTCAAGGGGCCAAAGAGCCACATGTGGCTTGCGAGCCGCAGTTTGCCGACCACCAGTTTAGGTAATATATTGTAGCAACTCTTACTGTCCCTGCCCTCCGCCTCCCCCCAACTTGTTATTGTTGTTTGCTTATTTATTTAGGGACTGGCTGGATTCTTTTAGAACAGTCGCCAACCTTTCGGACCTCACTGGTTGGGGACCACTGTTTTAGAGGCCCTCCTCAGTGGATGCAGACTTGAGTACTGTATTCTGATGGTGACTCTGGGATGACAGTAGTTTTGGCAGGGGTCTTTTGATTGTCTCTTTTCCCTGACCACACCCAGCTATTAAGTTCAACTAATTGCCAGTTGATTGCTCTGTTGTATTCAGCAATGCCCTGGAGCATATATTTCTCCACAGTCTGATCCAATCAAATTCCTTTAAGTGCTAGGTCACTCACTAGGTCTGTGTTTGAGATTTATTCTGACTCTGGAGGGCTCCTCCCAGCTGTCTTTTTTCTGGCTTCTGTCTAACAACCTAAGCCAGCCTACAGTTTATCCTAGTTCTCCAATGAATCTATTAATTAGTCTGTTCCCAGTTGCCTTTTGCAGTAACCTTCCATTGCTTTTAAGAACTCCTCGAGACCAAACTTCTCCACACTCTGCTGCAAATGAAGTCAATTTGGGGCAGGGGTGGGGGGTATTTGGAGCTCTCTTTTTATGGTATGCTTTCCCTCTGGCCAAAATCTTTGTGTCATAGTGGGGGTTGAGACAGTGAGTGGCACCTTTCTCTCAGTGGCATCCTTGCTCTAGGAGCTGAGTGCTTGTTGGCAGAGGGGCATCAGTAACATCAGGTTTTCTTGGCTTGCCTCTCATAGCTTGGGACCTCTGATTTATGAACTACAGGTGAGTTGGGTCAAGGCGATCTAAACCCCAATGTTTTCATCTTGTCTTATCCAAGGCAATCTCAGGAGTTGGGATTGGGTGGAAGAAGAAGGGAGCTCCCTGGGGATTGAGCCTGCAACCTAGTTACATGCCCTTGATCAGAATTGAACCTGGGACCCTTCAGTCCACAAGCTGATGCTCTATCCACTGAGCCAAACAGGCTAGAGCAGAAAAGCATCATTTAATTACTTGGATTCCCTTTTACTTTTCCATAATTATAAGCTTGGTGTTTGGGAGTGTAATTATGTTTGGTTTTTGTTTCTGTTAGAGGCAGTAATGAACCGGGGAAAAAGAAACAGCACATCTGTCATATTGAAGGATGTGGAAAAGTTTATGGCAAAACATCTCACTTACGAGCACATCTTCGCTGGCATACTGGAGAACGGCCTTTTGTGTGCAACTGGATGTTTTGTGGTAAAAGATTCACAAGGAGTGATGAGCTTCAGAGACATAGAAGAACCCATACAGGTTAGTTGGTTTCTTTTTGGACTTGTATTTTCTACTTATTTTTTCAGTGCTTTACATGAAAATTTTAATGATAATTAGCTATCATATTGGAAATAATGGACATTAAGTAGAATTTACTTCAACAGTTATATGGGAGATGTTCAAAAATTTTTAACTCATATTTTATTCTACCTTTCATCAACTTCATCAGCATGATTACATGATCTGGAATTTATTTCATTTGCTTATATTTTATTTTAGCAAGATGAATTCCAATTTTTTGTGGCTTTTTTTTGTTTGTTTGTTTTTTCGGTATCTAAGTAGATGAAAACAGCTGAATTAAGATTATTGGTGATTTTTTTAGTTTTTGTTTTCTTACCATTCAGAAAATTGACTCAATTATCCAGAATAATAGCTCCATCTTTAGTTATTTTCTTAGTGGTTGCCTGCCTTGGGGATTATAATTTACACTTTATAACAATCTAGTTTGGATTAATACCAATTTTATTTAAATAGTATACACAAATTTTTTTCTTATATAGCTCTGCCTTTCCATCTGCTGTTACTTTCACCAGTTACATCTTTGTACATTGTATACCCATCAACACAGGTTTATAATGATTGCTTTGTACAATTGTGTTTTAAACCAGATAGGAGATCAAATGAGTTATAAATCAGAAATTCATTTAAACTGACTTTCATGTTTAACTATAGACTACCTTACTTGGTGTTCTTTATTTCTTCATATGGATTTAAGTTACCATCACCTTTTTGTTTTAGCTTGAAGTATTCTTTTTGGTATTTCTTATAGATGCAGTCTGCTGTGGAAAATGTTTTTGTTTTTATTAAACTGGGAATATCTTAATTTCTTATTTCTGAAAGATAAGTTTTTGCTGTACATAGAATTCTTAGTTGACAGGTTTTTTTTTTCAATCTCTTTGAATATATTATCCCACTGGTTTCTGGCTTCCATGATCTATGATGAAAAATCATCAGTTATTCTTATCCATAATCCCTTGTAGATCATGTCACTTCTCTAGAGAATCTCTCTAGATTCTCTCTTTGTGTTTTACTTTAAACATTTTTATTATTATGTGTCTCACTGTGAATCTCTTTTCATTTAATCTACTTGGAGTTGATTGAACTTCTTGGATGTGTAGGTTAGTGTTTTTCATCAAATTTCAGAAGTTTTTAACTATCATTTCTTCAAATACTCTTTCTTTAAATACCTGAGAACAATAAATATTTTTGTTGTTGTGGGGCTCTGTGTGAATGTTGGGGCACAATTCAGCACTCAACCAGACAGTTGACAACTCTGCCTTAGCGTTCACTTTCTGCTTATGCCAGTGGTTCTCAACCTTTCTAATGCCGCGACCCTTTAATACAGTTCCTCATGTTGTGGTGACCCCCAACCATAAAGGTTGAGAACCGCTCGCAGGGTCGCCTAAGACCATCGGAAAACACAGATATTTACATTACGATTCATTAACAGTAGCAAAATTACAGTTATGAAGTAGCAACGAAAATAATTTTATGGTTGGGGGTCACCACAACATGAGGAACTGTATTAAAGGGTCCCGGCATTAGAAAGGTTGAGAACCACTGGCTTATGCAGAGCCTCAAAGGTTAGGCACAGGTGAGAGTTTGGCATTTTTGGGCCTATACTGCCCTAAGCATGTATGTAGCCTTCTAGATTCCAGGGAGTATGTCAGAACTTTTCAATACTCCTATGAATACCTTATCTCCAAGCTTTTGCTTTTAAGCTTGTTGTTTAGTTTATTTATTGCGTGTCCTAAATATTATTCATGGCCTCTGTCATCATGAAGTTAAAACATTTGCCTGTAACTGGTTTCAGCAAACACATGCCTGTCTCTACTCTGAATAAGACTTTTCACATTGGGCTACCTCCAAGTAAGTTAAATGCAAGTCTTTTACATGGGGTCTTCCAAAGAACCACCAGACAGATCAAATAATGATCATTCTTTGGGAATGAGAATTTGAAGGAGCTACGTTCTGTTCTGTTCCCTGGTGGCTACCAGGCTGCTGGGGAGTAGAAAATAGAGTTAAGCAAATTAAAACACCACAAAGCTTTCTGTTCTAGTCAAGAAAGATTCAGCCATTTTTCTTTAAAAAACACTCCCTGAGTTATTGCAAACCTTATTTATTTTCCAGAGTCAGAAAGGGTTGGTTTTGATAGTTTTGTTTAGTTTTCTGATTCATAGAGGAGTGAATTTTTGGAGGTCACCATCTTTATTGGCATTACCTCTTTCATGCCTTTGGATTTTGTTTTCCCTCTTTATTTCTGAAGAATTATATAGATTAGAAAGAGTTGTTAAGTTCTGTTTATGTTATATTGAATGATGCTGCCTATGGCATATTTAGGAGATGTCAGGTTCACAATTGAGTTGAGAAGTCTGGATCTTGATTTGGTCATCTACTTATAGATGATAGTTAATAGTTAAAACTATTAGCTTTTAACTATCATCTATAGATAAGATAGCTTTTTTTTAAGATATTTATAATGAAATGACAAAGGGGCTTCTATATTTGGCTAGGTCATTGCTGAAGGAGGAAATAAAAAAATTACTCATTATGCAAATTAATGTTCCTATAA
Organism: Cnephaeus nilssonii; assembly: GCF_951640355.1. NCBI lineage: Eukaryota > Metazoa > Chordata > Mammalia > Chiroptera > Vespertilionidae > Cnephaeus > Cnephaeus nilssonii. Next base: position 14,301,538 of record NC_137083.1, on the reverse strand, counting down.
ATTCATGGACTTATATTTCAACCAATCTCTCAGAACAGTCTATTAATCTTATTCTTTTTTGTCAGCTTTAGTAATTACCTAAAACTTCTTAAGTCTTATTTCCTTTGTAACTTCCACTCAGCCTCACCTTACTCTTAGTCACTTACTTCAAGAAAATTTAAGCCACATTACTTCACTCAAATGATCATCCCTTCCCCTTTTAATTTACTTTTACCCACAGGTAATAATAGAGTAGAGTGTACTCATGAGAAGATTAGTTTAGATATTCTAGGCTGGGTAAGTAAGAGTATTCAGTAGGGGCTGGTGGGTTGAGGATATTGGAGGGGAGGGTTGGAGGAATCCAGGGACTTCAAGTCTCTTAGTTTGAATAATGGTTTCTTAGAACAAATAAAAAAATGATTTCTGTAAAAGTCCTAACCCTGGTATCTGAATGTGGCTTTATTTGGAAAGATGAAGTGATACTATGCCTAGATTTTAGGACCTAATGGGCCTTCAAGCCAATGACTGATGACCATATAAAAAGGGGAGAAGACACAGAGATACAGGGAAAGGCTGTGTGAAGACAGAGGCAGTTTGGAGAGATGCAGCTTCAAACCAATGAGTGCCAAGGATTGCCAGACGTTACCAGAAGGCTAGGATAAAGCAAGCAAAGGATGCTTCTCTAGAGCCTCTGGTGGGAACACTGCCCTACGGATACCTTGACTTTGGACATCTACCTCCAAAAGAGAGAACTGTGAGAGAATAAATATCTATTGTTTTCAGCCACCCAGTTGTGGTATTTTCTTACAGAAGCCCCAGGAAACTAATACAGTTCCCTAGTTTGCCCCTGAAATTAATTTTAATATATAAATATGGAAGTATGTTATTAAAGGACAAATTTAGAAATAACATTAATAATTCATAAAATGTTTTATACATTGTATTAGCTTAGGTTTGAGGGTAACATTTTAAAAACCAGGTTATAGGCAGAACTGTGACAGCTATAATTGGCTCTTAATGGTTAACTTCCAGTGAATAAGGCTTAAAAGATCTGATTTATTTCATTCATCCCTCAAATCTACCATTCCATTAGAAAACAAAGCAAATATTTTCTGAGAAAAATTACTGTTAAGAATATCATGTTAAGAAGTCATCTAATGTTTCTAAATATGAATTTTCTACTTAAATTATCTTAAAAGACTCTACTATATTTTAATGATCATGTAATACAGCATGGCATTCTCTTAGTAATCTAGGCAAAGAAACAAATGAAAATCAGTTTATGAAACCAAAATTGTTAGGATTATGTTTTTGAGATTTTCTTAGAGAAGCATTTTTCAACCCTTTTCATCTCACGGCACAGATAAACTAATTACTAAAATTATGCAGTACACCAAAAAATATATTTTCTGCCAATCTGACATAAAAAAAGGTATAATTTGGATTTTTTCATGCTGGATGGCTACTGTGTTGGCTGTTGTCTTTTTAAAAAAACAACACAACAATTTAAGGAAAAAGAGATCAGTGCCCCTGACTAAATAGTGTGCCATGAAATACAAGTTGCAAACCGCCGTCTTAGAGAAACAAAATTTTGAATTTGTCCCTGACATGCTTTGTGTTTTTGTAATGAAGATATTTCACAGATCTTGAACTAAATGTCAGCTAAAATTTAATTTTTTCAAGTTATATTTTATATAACTTACTAGTTATATTTTATATAACTCAGTTTTCTGTTGTTGCCATAACAAAATATTGCAAATTTAATAGCCTAAAACTACACACATTTATTGTATCAGTTTCTTTATGTCTGAAGTTCGAGTAAGTTCTGTCTGTTTAGCTAGCATCTCACAAAGTCAAAATCAAGGTGTCAACTGGAATGTGTTCCTTAAAGAAGGCTCAGGGGAAGAATTTGTTTCCAAAATTATTCATACTGTCAGGCAAATTCAGCTTTTGTTGTTGTAGGATGGGGGTCCCTGTTTCCTTGCTGGCTGTCAGCGGGGGGCTGGTGGGTTTGCTCTGGAGGCTGCTAACATTCCTTCTTATACTTTTCTTTTTTTTAAATATATATATTTTATTGATTTTTTACAGAGAGGAAGGGAGAGGGATAGAGAGTTAGAAACATCGATGAGAGAGAAACATCGATCAGCTGCCTCCTGCACACTCCCTACTGGGTATGTGCCCACAACCAAGGTACATGCCCTTGACCAGAATTGAACCTGGGACCCTTCAGTCCACAGGCCGACGCTCTATCCAGAGCCAAACCATTTAGGGCCCTTCTTATACTTTTCATATGTCCCCCCACCCCCTCCACCAATAGCAGGTCCAGTCCCTCTCAGCTCCTAATCTGTCTGATTTCTCCTGCTACATTGACTCCAGCTAAAGAAAGGTCTCTCGGCTTTTAAGAGCCATGTGATTAGAATGGGCCCACTTAGGTATTTGAGAATAATCTTCCCCTGTTAACCTCTGTAACTTTAGTTGCCATATAATAAAATATGCTCACAAGTTTCTAGGAATTAGGGTATGGACATATTTAGGGGGCCATTCTGCCTAAGTAAACTAATATCAATAGTTTTGATAAGTAATTACATTAATTACCAAAAATAATAACCTACTAAGAATAATTATTAAATAATTTAAAAGATATTGCAATATGCGTAATTAGTACAAGAACTCTGTACCTCCTTAAGATAATGTTTGCTAAGGGTAGGAAATTTAGAAATTGTCTGACACCATAGAGAAAACACTTCTGTGGAAAAAGATAAACAAAAATGTCATTTCTTTAATGGTAGTTTAATTGTACAACATAATTTACTTATTTTGAGATTCTGGTCAAATTTCATTACTTGAAATTAATTGAACACCCACATCACTTAGGAATAGACAGCCCTGAAAGTCCCCACACAAACCATGTCACCATCATTTCCTATCTATCTTACAGTTTGCCATGGAGTAGGTGGGGATTTCTGTCTTAATTGAAGCTTAGCCATAGCTCCACATGGTTTCAAATGACTATCTCAAGGTCACGGAAGCTTCTTAAAGTCAGAGATTTTCACTTGTTCATTTTTGTATCATCAGTGCCTGGCACATCGCAAGTGTTCTACAAATATTCGTTGAAAAATGACTGAGTTCATAAGCATCACAGCTAACAAATATTTATTAAACAGCCACTGTGTTGATTGATCACCCAGTTGATTTATTGCTTACTGAATGATATCATGCCATCTGATTTTTCTGATTATGCTTGGCCATTGATGCTATAAAAGAACAGCAGTCTCTAGTTGCACTCTGGTCATGTAGCATAGAAAGCTCAAACTAGAAATTGGGTGCCTTGAATCCTGCTCTGATATTAATAAGTTGTATGATTCCCATGAAAATTAATTTCTGGAGCCTTAACTTACAAATCAATAAAATGAAAATGTAAAACAATACCTTTAAGATTTATTTTCAGCTTTAAAATTTGTACACAGGATTTTTCTTTTAAAGCAAATGAGAAACTTGAAAGGTAGAGTTCAAAATTAATCCTACAAGTAAATCCTCATTTACTTGTTTTTCATCCTTGCTTAGGTGTCAGCATTCGTCAGTGCAAGTGACTTTACCCTAAAGCTTAACCACTTTTATTTTTAATCTCTCTGAGAATTTTATATAAATCATTTATTTATCCTTATATTTAATTTTTCAAGACTGAAAGAGAAAGAAAAGTTCAATGAGATATTGCAAATGCAATTAAAAAAACAAACTCATAAAGAAGAGGGGGGAAATATCTGACATGGACAAAGTTGAACCTATGGACTTTCTATTGGTTATTCAAAACTAGGGCCAAGAAAAGGAGTCAGCTGAACTGAACTTTATTATCAAAGTTCCACTGTCAGACTGAGAAAACTTTCATTCCCTTATTTTTATGTGTGTGTGTGTGTGTGTGTGTGTGTGTGTGTGTGTGTGTGTGTGTATTTCAGAGAGAGGAAGGGAGAGGGAAAGATAGAAACATCAATGATGAAAGAGAATCATTGATTGGCTGCTTCCTGCACGCCCCCTACTGGGGATCAAGCCTGCAACCCAGGCATGTGCCCTTGACCGGAATCGAACCCCAGGACCCTTCAGTCAGCAGGCCGATGCTCTATCCACTGAGCAAAACCAGCTAGGGCCTTAAGTAACAATTTTAGAAGGAAGGACAGAAGATAGTAGTTGATCCATCATGAACAGTACAGTATACCAATTAATCAATTTTTTATGTGCCTCATCTATTATACACAAAATTGAAATAGGTTTTTTTTTTTTTGGTAACATTTAGTTGTGTTTCTTATGTGTAGGGGAGAGGGGTTTTGTTAATCCTCACCTGAGGATATTTTTTCAATGATTTTTAGATAAGAGTGGAAGGAGAGAGAAACATTGATGTGAGAGAGACACATCGATTGGTTGTCTCCCTCATGTGCCCTGACTTGGGTTTGGTATTAAACCTGCAACCCAGGTAGGTGCCCTTGAGTGGGAATCAAACCCGTGACCTGAGGCTCTAACCACCGAGAACACTGGCCAGGGCAAGTTAATTTTTATTCCAGAATATAGATGTGGATAGTTTCAGAACTGTCTTATATGTTAAAGAGAGCTTATTTAAGGATCACTTTGTGTACCAGAATCTGACAGTCTGATTCTTTGGAAACCTAAAAACTCTGTTAGTTTAAATTGAGTATTTGCCTAACTCATTTCTGCCTTTTGAGGAAACTCAATACACCGTTAAATTATTAAGTGATTTTATTTGAAATAGTTCTAAGGTATTTTCATGCTTTTCGGCATTATAACCAAAACCCAGACAGTAGTTTTTAAGGAAGAGTAGACATGCCTTGAACATTATATATTATGATACCTGGAAGAGATTTTTGAGATCATCTGTTAGAAACCCTCTTGTTTCATAGATGGGGCAACTGAAGCCCAGAGGAGTTATTTTATTTGCTTCAGCTTTTTCTTCCAGTTCTTAGCAAAACTAGGACTTTATCTTGTGTCTTTTATTCCCAGTCACATGCTCTTTCTTCTGTATTGTGTTGCATTGCTTGTTTGATCGTATTTTAAAATAAAAACAAAGTATTTTGCAACTAGTCAAAAGTTAAACACAAGTGTAGTGTGATCAGAATAGAAATTATTTAACATTATAATTGTATTTGAATAAAATGAATTACTATTTACTTGCTATTTTTCTGTTTAGGTGAAAAGAGATTTGAATGCCCAGAATGTTCTAAAAGGTTTATGCGTAGTGATCACCTCTCCAAACATGTCAAAACGCATCAGAATAAGAAAGGTGGTGGGACAGCTCTTGCCATTGTTACCTCGGGAGACCTGGACTCGTCTGTTACAGAGGTGCTTGGCTCCCCAAGAATTGTCACAGTTGCAGCCATTTCTCAAGATTCAAACCCAGCAACTCCCAATGTTTCGGCCAACATGGAAGAATTCTGAAAAGCTATTTATAACAGAGACCTCTAGTGCTGCACTTAAGTTTACACACCTTTGAAAATCTGGAAATGGGCTGGTCAAGTGGATTACAGAGTAGGAAATCATGTTTTCATTCTTGGTTTCCTTAAGTATTCCAAGATTTGGGGTCAACATGTGAAGTGTTGAATTTTAAAAATACAAAAATCAAATGGATGTACTGGAAACAGCAAAGTATTTCCTCCACACTATAAGTTGTAGTTATTTGGAAATGTGTCACATATTGTTTAAACTGAATCTTCCCCTCTTTTAACATCATGTGTTAACATGTTTAGAAAGACAGACCTTAGTAGTTGGCAGGCTGGACCTTAATTGGATTTGTTTTCTTTGAAATACTTTCCAGTCACTAATAATTTATATGGATCCCCCCCTTTTTTTTTTCTCTAGCACAGAAAACAAAATAGTTAACTGACGGTAGGGACAATACTTTATTTTCTTAGTTTGATTTTTGGAAAATCAACTGAAAATAGTTTTGGCCGTCTTTTCTAAATGTTAGAAATTCTTCAACAGTTGAATTAGGAAAGTTCCAAAAAAGTAATCTGAGATGAATCTCAGATCTTTATTACCACTACATTATAGTAGTGTGTATGCAGACAATCAGTGAAGTTTAATTACTTTCTCCATTTGGAGATACAAGAGGAACTTAGAGCTTATCTATACATTAAACTGTAGATTAAAACCTTAGGAAAATACTGGGGGTGACAAATGATTAAAACAAAATTCATAATTACTTCAGAAAAAATGAGACAACAATATATAAGGTTTTGAAGTTAGGATTGAATATATTCCTAACCCTGGGTTGTACCACAAAATTCATTTTAAATGTTTATATAGGAAATATTTGCATAGAGTATCAGTCAGTCTGTAGTTTCATATTCTGTAAATATGAGTTATGTTGACTGTGTGCAAAATTCTTTATGCTTTGACTTGGTAGCCAAAGAAAGAGTTATCAAAAAATTTTTTTTAAGTCCAGCAGAAAATTATCTTGTAACTACATTATAATTTCCGTTTTCCTCTCTACTAAAAATTTGCCAATCCTATTTTATATATACTACTGTGTTAGAAGGCTGATTAAGAATTTATAACACAGTAATGTTTTTATGTTATGTCAGTAACTGAATTGTCCCTAAAAAGGCAGCCTAACAAATATGTAACAGGTGTGATTTATGAAGCAAAAATTATTTTTTAAAAATTGGAACCATTTTTAGTTATGTAAGTGACTAAAGAAAAAATGTATTTTGTTGTTTATGCAAGGGTTTTATAGGAAAGATGGCCAAAAGTTTCATATGAAAAATATTTGGATTATATCAATAGCTTAAATATTAGTAAGATATTTGCTATTTTAAAAATGTATTTACACAGAATCATAATGTAATTGGAATTGACCATTTGAAAACTAAAGTTTTTAACTGCTTGGTTTATTAACATCCGTTTAGGGACTGTTTGAATATAGGTACATGTTTTCTTGTGCATTCCCTATTATTTCAGGAAAAGTACTACTCATGCGAATTATCTTCCAAAATTGTGATATTTCTTGTATTTTTGATGAAGGAGAAATACTGTAATGATCACTGTTTACACTATGTACACTTTAGGCCAGCCCTTTGTAGCGTTATATAAAACTGAAGGTCTTTTGTGCTTTCAGTTTGTATAAAAAAGCTTTGAGATTAAAGGAAAAAATTTTACACTGTGGTTATAAATTTCAAGTTTCTTAAAGCTTTTGTAGACTTGTAACAAAGTCTTTAAATTTTAGTTGGATTTTGTAAATTGTTTTGTATATTTTATTTAATGTACTCTTAAACAGCTGATGTATCTGGCTTTAAAACATCAGAATCAGTTTGTTTCATTTGGTACAGAGGAGCATTTGGTAGTGTTAATTTTAATTTTATTATATAGGAGCTGAAACATCAAATATATATTTTATCATTATGCTACACAATCAGTGCTATAATTTTTTTTTATGCAAAGAAACTTTCTTAATGTTTGAATCATGTTTTCTCAGAGTGACACTTTTTGTTGATAATACCAAGTATGAGCTCTCTGCACCATTATTCCATGAACCAGTTTTAATGCATACCTATGTATGCTCTTCAGAAATGGAAGTTATTTTTTAATCAACAATGAGGCCTATTATAAATTTAACAAACTGAGTCTGGATAGCTTTATAGCATATAAAATATATTAATTTGTGTTAGCAGGTGCACATTTCACCACTGAAATTAGAAATATTTTGACAGGCTTTTCTGCATACCATTCTGAATCCACTTTTCTCTTATAAGAATCGTAAATTTCAGTGTCCTTTATTTGACTCAGTGGGATATAGCTGTTATAAGTAATAGGGCACAGATGTGCAGTAGAGTCTTGTTTAATGACATTTCACTGTTCATTCCCTTTGCCACTGTTATAATACTTTTCTTTATTGTAATTATCAGTGCAAAACTATGTATTTATCATGGTAGAACTCCAGTGTTAGAATAGTTTTTTCTTACGATATACTTTCTTTGGTTAGGTTTGTGTATGTGTTGCTGATTACATTAGAACTTGATGTTAAGTCATTATTTATCACACTCTCATGAGAGCAGTAATAAAAGTGTGTAATCTAGGAGAAAAAGTTAATTTGTCAAACTTAGATAAGCATGATGTTTAGGTCCTATTTTTCAATTTTATAACTGTTTTATTGCAACAATATTTGTATTTAAGTCTTCATTTTAATGCCTTGTGGTGTTTTTTTTTTTTTATGCATGTCACTAAGTTGTCATCCCACATAAATTGATGTGCAGCATAGGGTATTAAATCTACATAATGATTTTAAAACAGAAATAGTTGATGGTAAAATGTAAATGTTTTGCAAAAATTCCTTATAAAAAGTTTTGTAGTAACATTTCACTTGTAAATTTTTTTTGTAAAAAAAAAAAAGAAAATGGAAAAAAAAAGATGACTTCAGAAAAAAATCCTGTTTCCCATATCCTAGGATTTAGACAATTATTCTGCCAGCAAAGCCTCTGGGGCTGTAATTGACATTTTTACAGTGCTGATTTGTATAAATTTTGTTTTTTGTGGATTTGGAAATAAAATCATGTACAAGTTGTTGCCTGCAATAACAATTGCAAGTAACCTATAAAAATTCCCGTGAGTTTAACATGTTTCTTCATTTAATAATGTATACTGTAAAGCAGCAATAAATTCTTTGAACTATCAACCTTCTTATCACAGTGAACACTGGAGAGAAAATGCTTCTCACTAGAAAACGTATTGGCAACTCTTCATAATTCCTGATACTAAGATCTGGTCCCCATTTCTCTGAACAGACTGCCAGAGAGCACCAGTTCAGATTTCATGCTAATTTGTAACCATTGCTGTAGACATTTATGGAAATTAAAATGTGATTTAGGGACACTTGTTAACTTAAATACTTTTGAGCAATGAATGTTAGGAAATTGTAGGAAGTGCTAAAAATGGAAACTAATCCTATATAATAAAGAGGTAATATGCAAATTGACCATCACTCCAACACAAGATGGCCACCCCCATGTGGTCAAAGATGGCTGCCCCCATGTGGACACAAGATGGTCACCACAAGATGGCCAGCAGGAAAGGACAGTTGAGTGGGGGGGACCAGGCCTGCAGGGGAGGGCAGTTGGGGGGGACCAGGCCTGCAGGGAAGGGTAGTTGGGGGGGTGGGGGACCATGCCTGCAGGGGAGGGCAGTTAGGGGGTGACCAGGAGGGCAGTTGGGGGTGACCAGGCCTGCAGGGGAGGGCAGTTAGGAGCAAACAGGCTGGCAGGGAAGCAGTTAGGCATGGATCAGGCTGGCAGGGGAGTGGTTAGGGGGTGATCAGGCTGGCAGGCAGAAGCGGTTAGGAGCAATCAGGCAGGCAGGCAGGCAAGTGGTTGGGAGCCAGCAGTCCTGGACTGTGAGAGGGATGTCCCAGATTGGAATACCCCCACCCCCACATGCATGAATTTTGTGCACTGGGCCTCTAATTAAAACATAATTTAGGCCAAAACCGGTTTGGCTCAGTGGATAGAGCATCAGCCTGCGGACTGAAAGGTCCCAGGTTCGATTCCGGTCAAGGGCATGTACCTTGGTTGCGGGCACATCCCCAGTAGGGGGTGTGCAGGAGGCAGCTGATCGATGTTTCTAACTCTCTCTCTCCCTTCCTCTCTGTAAAAAATCAATAAAATATATTAAAAAGAAAAAAAGAAAACATAATTTAGGATCACACACTAAGAAGCAAGGTATGCCACAGATATGCTACAAAAATCTGTATGCAAAAGCTGTTGTCTTTTCCTCCTGGGAGGGTCCTGCAAATCTCATGAAGAACCTTACTGACATAACTGTTGTTATAACAGCTTCGGTGAAATCAGGCTTCCAAGCCCAGGCTAGATTAGATACAGCCAAGTGAGGGGTAGGGGATGTTGGGCAGCAGGGGAAGTACACTGATGGAAGACAACCAATTCGTGAAATATCTAGTAATCAGTGGAAGCTGTATGGTGAATAGGTAGATTGCTTTGCACAGCAAAACCCTAAGGTAAAGACATGATTATGTCACAACTTGGTGTAGTATGTGTTCATAGATGACTAAGAAACAGTTAAGTGTATGGTACTCAGCCAGGAAGCAGTAAGTTTTTTAAAGATGTGTGAAAACTTAAAGTTGTATACCTGAAAAAAAAGGAACATTTGGAAGCATCGGGATGATCTTGTATAAAAGGGGGATAATGCAATTAGAAAGTTTTAACATTTTGTGGTGTTTTTTTTTAATATATATTTTGATTTTAGAGAGTAAGGGGGAGAGAGAAACATCAATGATGAGAGAGAATCATTGATTGGCTGCCTCCTACATGCCCCACACCAGGGATGGAGCCCACAACTCAGGCATGTGCCCTGACCGGGAATTGGAATTGAACCATGACCTTCTGGTTCATAGGTCAATGCTCAACCACTGAGCCATGCTGGCCAGGCTGTTTTGTTTTTTATTTAGTAAAGCCAGTTTGATTCTTGGAATTCTGGGAACCACATAACCATTAACAAAACTAGAAGAGTGATGCTTTTTGTTTTATCATAGACTAGAGGCCTGGAGCATGAAATCTGTGCATGGGTGGGGTCCCTAGGCCTGGCCAGCAATCAGGGCTGATCAGGTTCCCTGCCTCCCACCTAGTCCTTCCCTTGCTGCCTGCATGTGCTACCACCCACACCCAGTTCCCCGACCCAGCCCAGGACCCAGCCCCAACTGAGTGATCAGGGCCTGCTGGCTGCGGGGAAGAACCAGCATGTTAGTCGGCAGGCCCCATTGGTGATTGGGGCCTGCAGGTTGGGGGAAGCTCCTGCATTGAGTGCCTGACCCCTGGTGGTTAGTGCATGTCATAGCAACCAGGCATTTTGTAACGGTCGCTTAGACTTTTATATATATACTAGAGTCCCGGTGCATGAAATTTGTGCATGGGGGGGGGGGGTGTCCCTCAGTCCAGCCTGCACCCTCTCCAAGAGGGATGTCCAACTGCCTGTTTAGGCTCGCTCAAACAGGCTGTCGGACATCCCTCTCACAATCCAGGAATGCTTGCTCCCAACCACTTGCCTACCTGCCTGCCTGATTGCCCCTAACTGCCTCTGCCTGCCAGCCTGATCGCCCCCTAACCACTCCCCTGCCAGCTTGATCGACGCCTAACTGCTCCCTTGCCAGCCTGATTGCCCCTAACTGCCCTTCCCTGCTGGCCTGGTCACCCCTAATTGCCCTCCCCTGCCAGCCTAGAAACCCCTAACTGCCCTCCCCTGCTGGACTGGTCACCCCCAACTGCCCTCTCCTGCAGGCCTGGTTGCCCCTAACTTCCCCTGCAGGCCTGGTTGCCCCTAACCTCCCCTGCAGGCCTGGTTGCCCCCAACTGCCCTCTCCTGCTGGCCCAGTCACCCCTAATTTCCCTCCCTTGCCAGCCTGGTTGCCCCTAACTGCCCTCCCCTGCCAGCCCAATTGCCCACAACTTCCCTCCCCTGCTGGCCATCTTGTGGCAGCCATCTTTGACTACATGGGGGCAGCCATCTTGTGTGTTGGAGTGATGGTCAATTTGCATATCACTTCTTTATTAATAGGATAGGAGATTATTGACATAAAACTATTGGCAGAGGAATGTCAAAGCTGTGCTAAGAGCAACACTAATATAATATGGTGTGGTTTAGAATGCCATTCATAATTATCCTAGCATTTGACAAACTATTACCTTCAACAAAGATAACTTCAAGAAATCAGGAAAAAAGTATAGCTTGTTTGTTATTTGTATTTAAAAGTTCAGATGCTTAAAGAGGTGGAGAAACTTAAGATGCAAGAAACGTGAAATACATTATTCAAAACATCTGAATCACGTATTTACTGCTCAAGGAGTAATATCTGTTTGATATACACACAGCTAACTTGTAATTGTGTAGCAGGATTTCTAAGGCAGATACTTACTTTTTTTTTTTTAATATTTGCTAATTGGTATAGGCCTTAGGCTGTGTTCCTCTTGGTATCAGTTGGCAATGAAATGGTTTAATTTTTGGATACCTGAGAGTATCTCAAGTGCCAAGGAACTTAAGAAAGAAGAGGGGAGGGAGGAAAATAAATCTTGTAAACCTTTATTTTTGTCTGAAGAAATAGTTTGTCAAATGCTAGGATAATTTTTCCTGGAAGTAAAAAATGTTCCAATTAATGAGATTGCTAGATTTCAGAATATTAATATATACTCCAAATTTTTTTTTGTATAAAAAAAATCACAGTACATTGTACTTTCCCCAGTGAAGTCAACCAGGAAAATTGGGTGGCTGTCAAACAAAATTTTCACATGAGTCTGTATTTGAAATGTTCCATAGAAAAAAATATTTTGCCAGAATAATTTTTTTCCAGGAAACAAATACCTGTGTTTCCCCCAGTGCATAACTGTGGCACTGTTTAAAATTTAGTTCAATGGAAGCATAACAGGGATTTTTGTTCCCTATGTTTTAATAGAATTAAGTACACATATAGATAATATGTATGCTATGTATCACATTTTAGATATATATCAACATAACATTTGAATTGGATTAAGAAGTTCAAACTTCAAAATAAAACTATCTTGTTTTTAAAGCTGCTGAAAAAGCTTAGAAAAACAAACAGCTAGGCCTAAATGTGCACACATGGTCTATGACCAATTCTGTATAAAGACTTGTACCAATAGTCTTCATAAAACTATGTTTTTATGTAGCCCTCCCATTTCTGGACATTGGTTTGCTACAGGACTTAACGATAGCTATGACTAGTGGGTTGGCAGTTTGAGTTTCCAC